>NW_027468564.1:33052710-33430210 GCF_046254945.1 Alosa pseudoharengus | reverse complement strand
AGCCTGTAGCCTACAATTGTATCATTGTAATAAAAAACGCAATTTAGCACATAATTTCAACATGCTGCTATTTAGCCTACTAATTAATGCCTATTGTACTTTATTTTTTGCAAAAAGAAAGAAATCCTTAATAAAAATAACAAGTCATTCACATTATAGGCTACTTTACGCACTGTAACCCACCGCACAGCAGTGCAACGTGCATGTTTACATTTTTAGTAAAAACTTGCTTGCTTGCCTTACACATCTAAGTTTTCCGACTATTTTTCTTACCTTCTTTTTTCCGCTGTGGATGTTACTGAGCTTGTAGAAGTTTAACTCTTACGTTCTGAACATCTCGCACTGCCATTGCCCGATGTCAGTTCTGAGTCATATCACACCATAATCTGTCTCCCTTTTAAATGCCTATTCCCTGAATGGTAGGCTAAAATGACTATGCGTTTTATATATAATATCGAAACAAAATAACCCAGTCAGTCTCATCTACGAGATGTTTAGGCCTCCTCCAATACTGGCAGCTGGGCTCATAGGTTGCAGATTTGCTTAGTGGCCTACCAAGGCTCTGCAACGAGACGCGACATGGGAGATGAATCATCGGTCAACTTGCACTGTAGCCTATTCTACTTTCTTATTGCACACTGGAGAGAAAAACATGCTGGTAGGCTACGATAGGCTACTTAATTTAAACCTTGTTACCTTTAGTGTGTGTGTGTGTGTGTGTGTGCGTGCGTGAGGGGTTGCTCAGTGAAACATCGGAATACACCAATTCCGCAACACCGTCTCTGATAGATAAACAAAGCAGCATGCATAGAAGCAACTAGGCCAAACTGCCTGATGAAAATTTGACTATTTCAAAGTGGGCTCGTTTTTTTCGGATGTAGGTAACACAATTTAACAATGTATAGGCTATACTTTTTTCATTTGATTGGTTCAACCGCCACCCGCCCGAATTTAATTAAAATATTATATTTCTTCACGTCATCCGCCCGATCCGCGGTTTAACCGCGGAGTCCGCGGCTGTAACCGCGAACCGCGCATCTCTAATATCTACATACATATCTCTGTCTCACCCTCCTCCTCTCTCTATATCTACATACATATCTGTGTGTGTCTCACCCTCCTCCTCTCTCTATATCTACATATCTGTCTGTCTCACACCCTTCCTCTCTCTATATCTACATACATATCTGTGTCTGTCTCACACTCTTCCTCTCTCTATATCTACATACATATGTGTGTGTGTCTCACACTCTTCCTCTCTATATATCTACATACATATGTGTGTGTCTCTTACACTCTTCCTCTCTCTATATCTACATACATATGTGTGTGTCTCTTACACTCTTCCTCTCTTGCTTGAGCTCTTGGAGTATCTTGGTGAGCTCGACACAGATGTTAACAGTCATGTTTTCCGCCACGACCTCCCTCTGCCCGGCGTAGTCATTCAGCTCCGTCAGGATGTCCTGAAATGCCTGGTGATTGGTGAACCTGCGGGGGACACGGCAGTAAGGCCTTCTGTGGTTGGCTAGCCATTGCAAACTATGAACCGAGTTACAACTGGATTGGTTAATCTCTCTCTCATGATCTCACACACACACACACACACACCTTTCTGTAAACGTCTCTCTCTTGCACACTACAGTCTAGCACACAAGAGAGGGATGAGAGAGGAGGAGAGCATGAGAGAAGAGAAGGATGAGAGTGGAGGAGGAGGAGGAGTATAAAAGAGGAGAGGATCTCACTTGAACTCTGCTTCATCTTTACTACCTCGCCGGTACTTCTTAGTCAAAGACCTGTTGACACACACACACACACACACACACACACAGACACACACACACACAGACACACACACACAGGGAAAGTGAAAAAAGGGAGTTTCCAATGCAAGGCTGTACAGTTGCAATACAAGCCTGATGTCCAATGCAAACTCTTGTACTAAAAGTCTGTCTCTCTTCACAACTCTTGTCCCTAGTCTTGTATCAAATGCATTTACTTTGTAGAATGTATTTTAGACACATGCATACAGGTGTACAAGATTCATTCTGAACTAACATGCTAAAATAAAATCTTTAAGAGAGAGAGAAAGCTTACCGGAGTTGTTTTGCGTAGTTTTGCTCAATCTCGGTTCTCTCTTTGACAAACTTCACATAGCGATCCATCAGGTCCAAGCCTGATAGTGTGTGTTTGTCAATATTATCATACTGGTCCTGGAGTAAAACGCACAAACACACACACACACAACAAACAGGAAACATAATAAACAATTAATAAATAAATAAGCACACAATAGTCTGTGTTTGGCTGTCCAAGGCCACCACTGCAGTCATGGTGTGGCTCCAGTGTTAAACCTTAAGCCTTAAGAACTCGGTCAGAGTTGCTCCAGAGATCAGACAACAATAGCACACATTAACCAGTCATCTCATCGGTGTGCGTTTCCTGATTGTGCTGTGGGACCCTCTCCCCCTTCACGGCCATGTGTTGATTGTGTTCAGGAAATGTTTTGTCCAGGATGTGACATAACATAGGACATAACCTATCCAGTCCCTCCAGGAGTTAGGGATCATGTGATTTTGTTCATTTCAAGGTGTTCTCCATTTGCACTTTGGGGGGGGGGGGGGGGGGGGTAGCCTTTTTAGCATTTACACATCTGATTATCACATGTGTGAAATCCACTTCACCTAAAATATTCATGTCAGGTCAAGAGTCAGGTCAAAAACAGTTCATTCTTTTGGTCTCCTGTGTCATAACCCAAAATATTGAAAAACAAATCTACCACAACCACACCTTCCTTGTCCTCTCAAATCTCACCAATCATGCAAAGCGTAAACAGAGATTGCTAAAGACAGAAGAGGAGAAAAACACAGACCGCTTCCTTCAGTCCTTCCTCCTCTGTTCCACCTCAAGCCATTATCCTGACTAGCCAATCAGATCAAATATCAACAATCTTTTGCCAGAATGCCAAATATTTCCCCTAGAATATGCATCTTTAATGTGAAGTGAGATTAACATTTACAATTAGTCACTTAACAGACAATTTTATTCATAGTGGCTCACAAAATAGGGAACAATCAAGGTACACTGCCACTGTGACATGTTATTGCAGCAATAACTACTTAGAACTTGCATAGAATAGAATGTCAGTTCAAGCAAAGTTAAGTCTAGGAGGGGAGGACGAGGGAGGGGGGTCAGGATAAAGAAGATGGTAGTGGTAAGTGCTAGAGCAGTGGTTCTCAAACTATGGTACGGGTACCACTGGTGGTACGCAGACTTTCTCTACTGGGAGTCTCCAAGGTGTTTTGTTTTTATAAAGACTAAATAGCCACTTCAAATTATATATAAGGACTTTTATTTATATATATATATATATATATATATATATATATATATATATATATATATATATATAAAAAGTCCTTAAATGACGCGATCACTGAAGTTAAATTTAAACTAGTTTTTAAACAGTATGTACAATGTAAAATGTGTAGTTAAATTGGCCTACGCTACTGTATTTTAATGCCGGTCATAGTGGTGGTACTTGGAGAGCCAATTGTTTTCTGAGGTGGTACTCATTGTGAAAAGTTTGAGAACCACTGTGCTAGATTAAGCATGTCCAGTTGATAGCAGTGCTAGATGAGGAGGTTCTCCTGAAAGAGTTGGGTCTTTAGGAGGTTTTTGAAGATAGAGAGAGACGTCCCTCTTTTCCCTGGTGGCGTGTTCCACCAATGGGGGGGGGGGGGGGGGGGGGTTGGATTGCCATGACCGTACGAGTGGAAGAGCCCGGTGTCGTTCATTGGAGGAGTGCAACAGTTGTAGGTAGGCCTATATCATATCTGCCAATACAATCACAATATCTGACATACACTTAAATTATGTTCATTGGAGGAGTGAGACAGTCATAAGGTAACACATGTCTGTATGACTACTTTATAGGCAAGCAGTAGCGTTTGCAATTTAATGTGGGTAGAGGTAGCCAGAGGAGCTAGATTAGCAGTGGGGTACCATGTGCCCTTTTGGGTTGATGGAAGCTCAGGCGTGCCACCGCATTCTAGAATTGGGGTGGGCGATATGGACAAAAAATAATATTGATATTTTTTGTAATTTTGACAATAACGATAATTAGCGCCGATATCCTTTGAAAATTGTTTGAGTTTCTTTACAGCTTCTTGTAGTAACAATAACATTACAATAATAACCAATAACCTGTGACTTTTCGACCAAATCAACCAATGCATTGTCACTATGACACTGACACAATTCCAATTCTGTCCCAACTTGTGTGTGTGTGGCAGTGCTACATTAGTTGAGAGTATCCCAAGAGAAAGTCTGAAGCTGAAATTCCTTGCAAACCTTTACTGTAAAACTAAGCAGACCAACAAAGTACATCTCTGTTATTTCCTTCGATGTTTAAGAGCAATCATGTAGGCTAGCAATATATATAGTTAGAAGAATAGAAACAAATGTGTTAGCCTATGGCTAATGTATAAGAAAATCAAACATAAATACGGTTAGCATATTTGATAAAAGTTGATATTTAAAGCGAACTTCAGTCCACTAGGTTTACAACTGACTTAAAATACTGAAAGGCAAACGTTTTTCTCCATATAATACCGTGTAGGAAAAAATGTGACTGTTTAACTCATCAATGCCACCTGAACTAAGTAGCTGCACATAAACATTGGGCTACTGCGTACGTGTGTCCGACCATGTGACTTGCTCTGCTGCAGCCAATGGTACCTCCTGATTTAGTCAATGTATGGGGCTTCAATGCGTAATTTCGAGTGTTTTTTTTTTCATGTAAAAAGTAATTTAAATACTCGATAATGTCAATTTGCACATTGTCATTTTGCACATCAATCACAATCTTATCGTAGGCGATATATATCTCGCACACCCCTAGTCTAGATCATCTGAAAGGGTTTAACCACGCAGGCTGGGAGGGGCTGGTGGGGTCATAGTATAATCAGGGTATGAATTAAACATACACCCAGTCACAGTGCATCGCTGGACAGAACAAATCCCAAACGCTGTCACATTTGGCTTTTCACTGTAAGAGCAGCTGAATGCTTTTGGCAAAATGGCAAATGATGTGTCTATACACTGGTTATAGACTTAATGAGTATAGATAGTTTTGAAAGTGTAGATACAATCTGCCTCTGCCAGATACTGTCACACACACATACTGTAATATGTGGCTTTATGAGGACACTGTTTGACCTTTGACCTTATTCAGTCTCTATTATGAGTCAACATGCGTGTTCAAAGTGGAGAGAGGCTATCTATCATCTGTCACCAATAAAAGCTCACTGAGGTGAACTTGTAACCTATAGCAACCTTCTAGATAAATGTTAAAGTCCAATGACAACTTCACTCACTCCTAGGAGATTCCTGCGACTACACAGGTATTGGATTATTTGGCTGCCCAAGGAAAATTTGCATTGTGTTTTGGTATTAATGTCCATATTGAAGCTGTTCTCAATAAAGCTTGACAAGTGAATTTGGATCGATTAAATGATTAATTGTAGATGATTGAAAGGGGGAGTAAACTAAAGCATAACGCTTCCCCATTACTGTATCACTCCATAACTTAAAAGTAACTGAGCATTTTTGTCACTCTCCTAAACTTGGGCTTGAGTGTCAGTGTGAGTGTGTGTGTGTGTGTGTGTGTGTGTGTGTGTGTGTAAGCAAGATCATGAATCAAGTAATTCCCACGCCTACTTCCTCCTGAGAAATTGATAACCATGCTGACCACGGCTATGTGATGTTCATCTGTTGGCCTTACACACACACACACACACACACACAACATTATACTAGTTCACCTCAGAGGTTAAGGCGAAACTTTCAGTGTTTTAAGAACTTCCCCTCAGAAAGTGACAGTCAAGACATAGGCATGCATGTGTGTGAGTATACACACACCTGCTCGTTGGTTACACTAACACCAAGTCTCTCTCACACACTCACACACATATATAGTACCATCTAGAATTATTGGCACCTTTGGTAAAGTTGACTAAAACAGGTATAAAAATAATCTTTTGGTGATTTATTGTACTCTCACAATCCACCCTTGAAAGAAAGCAAATTTATTCGGAGAAAAAGGAAATTATCATAAAGAAATAAATATGTTTAACAAAAACACATTGCTCAGAATAATTTATTGGCACCCCTAGAAAAACCTTATATACAAAACCTAACAGAAGCGTTTTCCTATCTAATTTCAACTTATTTAAGTTAATCAGAGTGTCTGTGAACTTACAGAAGTAGTTCATGACTTTCTTTTTCACCAATGTATGAAAATAAAGTGACAGAGGCTAAATCCTTTAGTCAATTTTCAACAGTGGAAAGACAAGAGAATACACTAAATTAAAGAAAAAGAAAGTGTGTTGACATTTGTAAGTCGGGAATATCTCTAAAAATTAGATACTTTGTTAAAAATGCCTATATTTACAGTTAAGACAATGATTGAAAGGATCTAATCCACTGGAAATGTGACAAGCATGCTTGGACAAAGACCCATATCTTGCCCCCACATACATTATGGAGGATGGTAAGAAAGGAAAAAAATCCACAAGAACCACTGTTGGAGAGTTACAGAAAAAGGTATCGCCTTTGTGACCTCAGTGCTAATAGATTGTTTATTATTTAGAGGGCATGCCAGGTAAAAGCATGTCTAGTCATTTAATTACCAATGTAAATGGCAGGAGTTACTGAATGGTACAGTGACTTTGTCTGGAAGTGTGGTTGTCAGGTGAAATGAAAATTGTGCCCTTTGGCTAGAAACATTTTAGGTGGGTTTGGCATACATATAAAGAATGACTATACTGAAAAGAACCCCATGCCTAATGAGAATTATGGTGGAGGGTCTGTGCTATTGTGATTGTATTGTTTTTATTCCCAAAGGCCTTGGGAACCTAAGGTGCACGGTATCATGAACACCAAGAAAAACCTGAACATTTTCAAAGGAAATCTGTCAATCTCTGCCAAGACACTAAAAGTTGGATTCATTTGTTTCAAATTTGTGCATTAGACAATATAGTTTATGACAAGGATAGGCCGATGGTAAGCCTATAATTATGCTGGCAACAAAACAAAATGGTTCATAAACAATATTATTTTTTCTAAATGTGTATCACCATGGCGACAAAGAGAGAGAAGCAGGCTATGATTTGAAATGTAAGCTGACTGTTGTCAAATTTGCCAAGCAAAATATGGGAGAAATGACGTTTCATTCTCTCTCATGCTGTTTCATTCGTCCCGAAAAGGAGGGAGAATGAAACATTACGCACGTCCCACTTTTGCATAAATAATTCCTGAACCGTTTTGGTCAGGGCTGAAAATGCAATTGCATTTGACAGAGGACAGATAAAGGTTGCTTGCTAGTGACAAAATATTAGCTTTCAGTGTGGTACGCTCTCTTTGTAAATTACGTTTGATTAAAACGTGTTTCATCCGTCCTGGCTATCCCCACTATTTGGATCTTATCTCACTCAATGAACAACATCAACACTAAATGAATGATCATCCGTAAGCTTATCATCGGATAGCCTAGTCATATGGGTAGACATTCTGTGTGTTTGAAATAATTCATATAATACTTTCCATCTTTGCAGAAGAAAAGTTTTGTGTAAAGGAAATTAAAAGCCTGTCTCATATAGACGCCTGTCTCAAATACTAGCCGGTGCAGTTTGGCGATTTGGTAATAAAAAAAAAAAAAAAATATATATATATATATATATATATATAGTACATGATGATGGAAGACGCCCTCAGACGTAGATCTCTCTGGCGCGCCAGGATTTTGGCCGGGTAGCGCACGGTAGAGCACCACTCTATTTTTTTCAGCTGAGCGCGACAAACCGGAAACCGGAAGATGGACTAGTTCGAAGGCAAGCGAGAGTTGCAGTTCGGAGGACCGTTTTGTTACAGTCCTGAATTTTTAATAGTTTGCTGGATAAGTTAACAAAGGTACCAGCGGGAGTCACAACACATGGAATTAAGAGGAAAGAATAGAAAAGATTTATTTTCAACCAAAGGATATCTACTGAGACCTGAACAAATTCTCTTTCCACTTTAGGAAATTAGACAAACTCAGCCAGCTACTAGCTAGCTAGCCAGCTAACTAAAATGTTTAAATCATTCAAATTTCCCTTGGGATGACTAAAGTAGGCCCATATATCTATCTATCTGCACACACCTTGGAAACTAGATGGTAATGATGATGGTAGTTGTGAATAGCAGCAACCAAAGTCTGTACCATCACAGAGGCTAGCTGGTGTTTTTTACTGACACCAATGCTTCTGACAGCGTCTTCTACTGTGTAACGTAGGTAGCGGTAGCATTTTCACAACAGCGCCACCTCTGTTCAGGAGAGTATTACAACTAGTGTTAAGACCACCACGCACGAGTAGGCGATAAATGGTTACGGCGCTCCCGTGACGTTACATTATCGCGCTACCGGTCGGGTTTGGCGAGTATGTAGGACGCTTAACTGCTCCAGTGCTAACTGCTGACAGTACTCCTGCTGTCCATTCAAGCATGTTAAAAAAATGCCCCAAGATCAGTGAACTACAAACACAAACCCATATCATCTATCAGGCTTAATTCAGACTGGTGGTGCCCGGTGAGTGGTGGGACTGACAACACACACACACACACACACACCAAGCTGAAACAACATTGCCAGTGAGCTCAGCCGTTTCCTACTACTATGCTATGGAAACAGAACTGCTGTGACATAGGGACTAGGGATGTGATCATGGTTGCACACACCGCACCCCAAGGTTGTGTGTGTGTGTGTGTGTGGGTGAGAGAGAGCAGTAATGTCATCTATTGCTGGGGGTTCAATTTTGAGAACTAACCTGGTGTCATTTCTGTGACTGGCACATTGTTTGATATTGTGTGTGTGTCTGTGAAAAAAGGAGAGAGAGAGAACACATTCACAAGCTAAAGGCAGATATTTCTCACTGCTTACACTCTTAGAGAACATACAAAAGCAGAGACATATTTTTTCAATTAAACTTTAACTCAAGTGTACACCCACCCATCCATCCACACACTCACGTGTGTGTGTGTGTGTGTGTGTGCGCACACACACACACACTTACATCACTGGTGAATTGTCAGTGTTGGCTGACTTGTGTGGGTGACTCCCTCTGATCCTTGGGGACTTATACACTCCCACACACACACACGAGTGTACACATACACACACACACACACACACACACACACACACACACACACACACACAGAGAGAGAGAGAGAGAGAGAGAGAGAGAAATGTACACACACAAATAAAAACACATAAGTCTATAGAAACACAAACACACTCACACACACACATACATACACACACACACAAACACATACAGAGAGAGAGAGAGAGAGAGAGAAATGTGCACACACAAATAAAAACACATAAGTGTATAGAAACACAAACACACACTCACAGACACACTTGTACACTCATAGCATCAGAATGTCCATTCTCTAAGACCCACATTCTTCAACACACCCACATGAGTTTGTACAGAAACAACACACACACCCACACACCGTCAGACTCAACCATTTAGAACCCCCCCCCCCTTCCTTCCTTCTTTCAGCCTGTCTCCTGCACGCACGCACACACACACACACACACACACACACTTTCATGATGTCCAGTCAGAGGACATTGACTCTGTTTAATTTGCTGCGTGAAGTCAAACCCTTCTCCACACACATGCATGCATGCTACACACACACACACACACGAGTATGTCAGGCAGACAGGTCTGAAAAAGGGCCACCATGTCACAGCTGTCCACAGGGGATTCCAAGGCCTACTTCACACACAAAACCAGGCCCACCATCCACTGACGATGGATGCCCATTCTCTCTTCCTTCTCTCCTCAGAGATACAGGCACACTACTCCTCTCGCTCCCTCACCCCCCCCCCCCCCCCACTCTCTGTGCTGCTACAGTGTTCTAATTCCTTGAGAGTTCTATATGAGGAATCTAGATCAGTGAAAGAATAACACCATGATGGACTCCTCTTTTCCTCTCAGAGAAACCAACACATAACATCTCCCTGTTCTGCTTTCTATTGCATGTGTTTGTGTCAGTGGTGTGTTGTGTGTGTGTGTGTGTGGGGGGGGGGGGGTCCATGAACTTGTAGCCTATTAAGTATAGTGTTACACTCACCCAATAACATGTATGTAGCAAGGTAATGGTGATAGTCTGCTAATAAATTAATAACTTGAAGTTTGGTTGGCAGAAAGACCCTGCCAGCCACACCCAGCACAGGTTCCTAAAGGTGACTGACTAGAGGTAGCCTTGGCTTTTTACTTGGGAGCCCCCTCCGTGGGAAATCGTTTGGTCCACGCAAACTGGGTTAACCCAGCTGTCACATACACCATTAGTCAGAGGTGGGAAAACAGGCTTCAGTGAAAATCCTTCCTTGTACTGGTTCTACCTGGGCACACAGGAAATGTCACTTCAACTAAGAGTTGTGGGTAATTATAGTCATAAGTTTCGCAAATGTACAGGACTTTTTGAAGCTGGGTTTCCCAACTAGCAGTTCATGTCGGAGTCGTGTTCACGAGTGTTGGCCTCCATCCTCAAGAACTAAGAGTCAGATTCGAGTTAGGCTTTCACATAATAGGCCAGCCACTCAAAACACGCAACATGGGCTACCATGCAAGACGAAACTGCAACTTCGGTTGCACAACTTCTCGAACCTCTCGGCTACGTGATCGATACAGAGAGACTCAGCCATTCACTGCTGTGCGTAGTAGCCTATAATGTTGTCACAGGTAAATGCGAGCCAAAAAAGGCTATAGGACTACGACCAGGTGGAGAAGCCGGAAAACCTGTTTGACCATCAGGTGAACTGGTTGACAAATTACTATAGCTCACACACTTAGCAAATTGTGTTTAGAATAGTTTTAAAACACCACACAAATGCGTTGCCAAAGTCAGCGCTGTTTATTTGGCACCGTTCATGTCGCACGCATCAAATAAATGAAAACTTACCCACAAATCTGTGCCCCACGTCATGTTTTCAAGGTTTGTTCCCAACGCTTTTATCCTGAAGACTAAAGACGAGAGTGGAAACAACTTCGACTACTGTAGTTGATAAAGAATGCGTCAGGAACAGATTTGTAACGCATCGCCAAGAGGGGAAATCTCCAGCTCTCTCCCCCTCTCTCTCTTCCTCGAGGTTTGGGTGCGCTCGACTGTGTTACTCCAAACGAATCCAATTATCTTTCCGCCGCGTACCCTGAAACAAGTCACGTTTTTTTTCTTGTTCTCGTTTCTACAGTCGGAAGAGGGAGGTATTCCCTTAGCTCTTCCTCGCGCTGTTCTACTCACCTCTCCTCAAGAACACGGCTGTGCCTTAAAGGAGCCGCGGCAGATATTTTGCAGTGCGCAAAAGTCTAAAAGTTATTTCCTGCCTCGACTCAGTTAATACAGTAGTAACCTGCGTGCACACAGTCACATACGTGAAATATTAGTTATTTAGGTAGCCTACAATGGGTTAAGGGTTTGGGTTTTCAAGGGTTTTTTTTTCTCAAGAGAGACATTTCCTGAAATGACGTAGGCCTACACCACACTCATCTAGGAAAGCCTACAATCGAAAAATATAAGAAAGATATATATTTATCTGTCTACAACGAAAAGCCTATATGCCACCATCTGCAAAATAATAATAATAGTAATAATGAAAATAAAAAACCTAAAAAACATACTCTAAAAAGACATAACTCTAATGTCACACACCTACCTCTATTATATTATATTATATTATATTATATTATATTATATTATATTATATTATTAGAACTGCAGAGCTGGTCCCTTTCTTTTATTTATTCATAAGGCTTTGATAGTCAGATGGTCCCATGCAATCCCTGAATCAGCCAGTGGATCAGTTCGACAAGCCCACAATGTTAAGTTTGACATTACCTATCACACCCTATGTAATACAATCATGACTGTGATAACCATAACACGGTACACAGCCTTATCATGTAATAAAGGCTGCTGTAAATTATTGCAGGGAGACCAAAGTCTTGCATGTGTTGATATGATTGGTTATTTACTGGGAAACAGTGACACACTGTGGCAATGAGAAGCATACACCCTGAAGTGCTGCTTCACACAATTATGGTATACCTTCCTGCCTGCAAAAAATCCAATAAATCCATTGGTCCTCATTATCACCACATAAAATCACGTCATGTGATGATAATAATGATGACCAATAGATTACAACATGATGACATTAATGATGATTGACAACAATGATGAGAGAGACTGAGTTAAAAACCATAACAAAGACACAGCCTTATCACATAATCCATCTGGTGTACACTACAACAGGGGCACCATGTCTTCTTGCATGTGTTGATACGATTAGTTATTTAGTGGGGAAACAGTGACACTCTGTGGCCATAATGCACATACACACCCTGCACTGCAGTCTTACCCATAATGCATTTATGTAGGATGCCTTTCGATGACACTTTTATCCAAAGCGACTTAAAAATAAAAATGAAAAGCAAAACAAAAATCTTTGTGACTACAGCCGAGTTCCTTAGCCAGTACACTTCCACCACCCATGTGCTGTACAACTGTAAAAGGGAATGTATCAGCCATCATTACAGGCACCTAAAGAAACAGAAGGGGGAAGTGTGTATTAATTGTGTATTACCATGCAATGGAATACATGAATAAAAGGAAAGATGTCCATTAGGGTGGTTCACAATATAATGGTATAAGTAAAAGTTTTCCAAATTTTGCCAGATCGCATTTTGCCTTGTTCCTATTGACATTTTGAACATCTGTACCAAAAATTGAGCCAATAGGACGCCAGTAAAGGGTGGCACACTTTTTCACAATTGCTCAAGCTAAGAATGCATTACTTTCGCAGGAACCAGAAACTTGTACAAAATAAAAGATAAGTATGGTCATTAATTATCTCTCCCTGTACTTATACTAAATGAGTAAGAACATTAGAACAGTTCAAACACTATTCGCTGTATGATGACTTTGTTCTTTTTGATACTTTATCTCTGTGTCCTTGCACAACACGGAGCAAAAATTGCTCGTTTCGCACAGATTGTTGACAGCATTTAATAAGGGCAATGCCTTTCTCTGCGCTGACGTTGATGACCTTCAAGGATACTTTTTGACGCAGTTTCTCATCTGTGAGAATGGACCTCACATCATCAGGGTTACTTCTGCCATCCATTTGGCCTTCAGTAAGAACCTCAAAGAAGTGGATTGAGCAGCGAGTGACGAGGCTAGAGATGGTAGTACTGCTCTTGTGGAAGAAAGACTTGGCATCAAGTCTTTGAGCATCTTCCCAGGGCGTCTTTCAAGATTTCTCAGCATTGTCTCTTTTTCTTCAGCATCAACACAACAACAACAACAACACATTACATTTATTTAGCGCTTTTCTCAACATTCAAAGCGCGTCACAGGGAAGGGGGGACCTCTCACTAATGGTAGTGAGCTGAGCATCAAAAAATGCCAGGGCGAAGTTCTTCTGACGGGTACCACAAATGTCGTCCAATGCTCTTCAATGCAGCATCCGCAATGGTTTTATCCGGATACCAATACATCATGTATTGTGTGTGTGTCAGTATTGTGAAAAAGTGTGCCACCCCTAAATGTGCAGCAATTGACTCCATTTTTGGTACAGATGCTTACAATGCCAATTGGAACAAGACAAAACGCGATCTGGAAAAAATTGGTGACAATTAATTTTGTGAACCACCCTAATGTCCATGTTCTGAATAGGATTGTTTATGTGGTTAAAGAGACAAAGAGGGAGACAGGAAGAAGGTCAGTGTGTGTGTGTGTGTGTGTCTGTGTGTGGTGTATTTGTGGGTGTACGAGTTCTTCTGATCATTCACTAGCCAAAGAGAACGAAGTGTGATGATTAGGGAGTGTGTGCGTGTGTATGTGTGTTGACTAACCTTTATTTCATCACTGATTGGAAATGTTGCAGTGATAGCTAAAAACAAGGATGAATAATTGGACCCCACCCCACAGCTCCACTACCCAATCATGTGGTCTCAATGCCTGCATGTTATTCCTTCTTTTGTGAAATCTGAGTTGACCATTATGTGCAAAAGAAAGAGAGAGAGATAGAGAGAGTGAGAGAGATAGAGAGAGAGGTATTTATGGGTCTGGGTGGGATATGTTTGTTTTGTAAGGTGTAGTTGAAGAGTTAAATCTGATCACCCATTCAAGAGACAACCAGAGACCAGAGCGGACAGAGAAGAGGGAGACAAAGACAGAGAAGAAGAAGAAGAAGAACAATAACAAGAACAAGAAGAACAAGAACAAGAAGAAGAACAAGAGGAAGAAGAAGAACAAGAGGAAGGCCGTTTCCAGCAAAATGAGGGTAATCACAGACAAGTTTATCATGTTAGGTTAGATAGATTTGGTGGGGAAGGGTTGTTGAATGTGAAAAGATCACAACAAAATGTTTGAAAGTGGAATGAGGAATGTGTTACCACTGACTAGGGCTGTAACGATTTACGATTCGAAACCGAAATCGCGACATTCATATCCACGATACTGTGTCGCGGTGTGAAAAGGCAGAATCGCGACACACCCTTTCTAGTGTTTCACGCAGTGCTTTGCAGCTTATGCGGCCGCAAAAGCAACCAGGGGCGATTCTAGACCTAGAGCTTTGCTGGGGCACAGGCCCCCAACTCCCAATACATAAAAAAAAGAATGTGCGCGCAATATGAAATAAATGGCTAGCCTACGGGTAGGCTACAAGCTTCAAAATCATTATTGTCACTGTCATACTGTAGGACCAGCACTCTCTCCCTCAATTGTTCTAAGAACCACTAGCCAGCAACATCCAAACACATAGGCATAAGTAGGCCTATGCTCACTACATGAATTTAATAGGCTTTCCTACTAACACAAGGGAAAGCTTAGTCTAAATTGAGATATACTTCCCTCCCAGGCAAGGGTCCTATAGTCATCCTGGCAATACTGCAGTTCTTTGTATCTTAAATAGCCTACTAAAGCCTTCATATTGACTTTTGGTGATAATTTCCAAATCCTTTAATCTACACAGAGTCTGTATAGGCTACATTTGCAAATGCAGCAAACTTATTTAAGTTTGCCATTAAACCCTTGATCAAATCACAGCACTTTAACATAAATGTTAATGTTACCGTTAATGAAGGCAATTATCATACCTCCCTCGTCCTCCTCATCCCTCCTCACTGTTCCTCTCCCTCTGCCTCTGTTCAGGAAGAATTTTCTGATGTCCATCTCTGAATAGTTTATCAGAAGGCTATGTTTAGTTTTACAGTAGGACAGCTTCACAAACAGTATAGGCTACTTTTACAGGACTCTCTACACTATACGTAAATCATTATTAATTGTCCGCATGTGTGCATGCAGCCTACGCATGGTGTGAGTGTGTGTGTCAGGGAGAGAGCACAAGCTGGTAAACTGTTGCTAAATTTAGGCTACAAATTTGACGCTAAGCATTAGAACACGGATGCTAATTATGTGGGCAACATTCTCTAACATCGATCAACTTGTCATATTTTCTGTCAAACAAGTTGTGAATTTGTTGTAACATTAAAACAGGGGACGACTTACTCTATGCTCAAAGTGATTCCACAATCCACAGTGTATGTGTGTGCAGTACAACGAAACACTCGGAAGAATCATGTGAATGATTTTCATTGGTTGTTGCGTTCAATCTTACCCAGCTACAGAGGTGCTATTTCCTGATTGGCTATTATGGCCCCTTTCTTTTTTTCCTTGTTTGTTTTTTATTGGCTGGTAAGTGACAGGCTCGAGTCATGACTAAAGCAGGCACGGAGATGCGCTCATGAATGCCGTTTCCAGCGAGAGCAGCGCTAGAATTTTACTGGGGCACTGGAGACTTTTACTAAGGCACGTGCCCCAGTGAATAAGGTCTAGTGACGCCCCTGAAAGCAACCCACAACTCCCGCTTTACTTATCGGTAACATACCAACTTAACGTTGTCCAAAAACAAATAAATAAATAAATAATAATTTCATACCTCTCCTTGCTTTCATTGTAGACTATGTGTGCTACTTTACCAAACAGTATAGAAGTAAACCCCCTCTCCTTGCCCCGCTCTCTCTCGCGCTCCCTCCCTCTCACTCTCCCTCCCTCTCCTGCTCAATGAACACGCGCGACTTAAATAAAACATTCACAATAGTGAAAGCCAGGAGGCATAGACGACTAGCTAAATTACTATTAAATCCGCTTAGCATCATTAGCATGCTGCACATATTTGTTTAAAACTCTTGCATTGAAGTTGACTGATCATCTCAATACCAACGTTTCCCAAAAGGGCCTGTCCCAAGGAGAACAAGTAGCCTATTACCTTGAAACTTAAACACACATGGGGAAACTGAACAGTCCAATCAGTAGACTATGATAGGCTAAGCTATATGCTATATGCTACTGTTTACAATATTTCCAGGCTTCAACCAGACAGCTGAATTAAAGAGGTAGAGTTGTAATAAAAAAATAGTAGGCCTAGGCTATAGGCTAATCTGCATAAAGTGTGCTGTCATAAATATCAGTCATTCAGAAAAATATTTTTATATCAGGATATAAAATAATGAAGTACGTAGGAAGGCAATTAAGCCAGGCTATAAAATAATATATATATTATATTGTAATCCTCTGGTGTTCTAAGGGAGGATATTAAAATGTTATTTAATAAAATGTCTAGCCCCCTCCCCCCCCCCCCCCAAAAAAAAAAGAAAAATCAAGATTTGTATCGAACCGTGGGTCAAAAATCGTGATACAAACCGAATCGTGAGGTTGGTGTATCGTTACAGCCCTACCACTGACATTGTAATGTGTAGTGATGTGTAATGTGTAGGTGTTTAACTGGTGTATTCTGTCATACAATATGCACAAGTTTTCATAATACTGTGCAAGTGTGTGTGTATATATATATATATAATATATATATATTGGAAATTGGATTTTGCCGGTAAATGTTGTGTATGTTTCTCGCTCTTTATGAATGTGTGTTTCTGTGTGTGTGTGTGTGTGTGTGTGTGTGTGTGTGTGTGTGTTTCTCAGGTTCTCGTTCTCCTGCTCGGCCTGGTTCCTCTCTCTCTCGGTTCCAACATGTATCTGCCGCTGGACTGTGCTGACATCCATAGCCATGACAGCACCAAGCCCAGTGGGGTGTACTCCATCTTCCCTGGGGGGCCCATCTCCCCCCTGCAGGTCTACTGTGACATGGAGACTGATGGGGGAGGATGGACGGTGAGTTGCCTCAGCTTGTAGTCTAGTGGCAGGGAGTTCATTTCTCATATGGAATAAGCAGGGTTGGAATTGTAATGCAATAGGTTACAGATTACTAGTTGCCCTGACAACAGGTTACAGATTACTAGTTACCCTGATAATAAATGACAGATTAGTTACCCTGATAATAGATTGTAGACTACTGTGATATAAAATGTAACAAGTAACAACTATATAACATTAATAATTTGAACAAATACTGCCAAATTGATGGAGTCTGTCTAGACAGAAAAACATGGCAAGTAAAAGACTGAATGGTGTATTCTCTATATATGCGGCTATATGCGGCTTTATATTAAACATGATAACATGATAATCTAATGGTAAATGGTAAATACTCTTTCTGACTTTTTTCTTTCTCCCAGGTGTTTCAGAAAAGGATGGATGGGTCAGTAAACTTCTACAGACCCTGGAATCACTACAAGAAGGGCTTTGGCGACCTAACTAGTGAATACTGGCTAGGTACGTAGTCAAATATAGGCTACATGCTATGTTGCTGAACACTGTACATATATTGAACCACACGTATGCACATGTTGCATAAAACATACACAAATACATTAAAACACAATGAAGAACTAGCCACTTAAGATAACAGCCAATGGAGTTTTTTTCACCCACAGCAAAAACAGCTGGCACAAATTAAACTTGTATATTATGAATTATAGCAATGCATCCATCATCCTCCTTTAAAAGTTGTTAACTTGAGTTTTTCATAACAGCTAGTAGTAACACCTAGCCAAAAGAAAAGATTAATTATACATAGGGGAGAGTTGGATATGGTGGGGCTGCACACAATTCAGGGTCAGTTGAGTAAAACGTGCCCTACTCTGGTTGGTTGTTGATTGGCCATTCTGGGTAATCCCTTATCTGTAGCCCTAGGAATTTACATTACAGTTTTTTATCCATCCAAAGCGAATTACATATGTCAATTACATTACGAGGGCCAATGTCCCCGGTTAGGTGCCTTGCTCAAGGGCACAATGGTGGAAGCCAGGTCTTTTCAGGCTACTGCAGGCTAGCCCAGCTCTTTAGCCACTACGATGATGATGTCTTCTCTGGTTGGCTTGTTTGTGTGCCGACCCGTGTGTAGGCCTGGACAACATCGTGCTGCTGACCATGAGGAAGAGGAATAAGCTGAGGGTGGACATGGAGGACTGGACTGGGGGAAAGGCCTACGCCCACTACGCCTCCATTTCTGTGGACCCAGAGCAGTTGGGCTACACATTACACCTGGGTGCTTTCACCACTGGTGATGCAGGTGATGGTCACAGCAGGCTGCACCAGCAACGTAACGGAAGTCTTCCATTCGTGGAGGAGCATATGCTGAAACAATTACCATCCACTATAATCAATGAATCAATGACATTGACTGCACCAGATGTGATAGTGACACGTACATTTGAAAAATTAGACTAGTCCTCTAGTATTCTATTGCATATTCTGCGGACGGAATGTTTCAATTATATATATAGGCAGGTCCACCTTTCCTTAAAGGGGAACTTGGCAACTATTTCAACGTAATAAACCCGTTTAGAAATCATTTGGATGGTTAAATGACCTGTTCCGGTGAAAATGGTGACTTTTCCCGCTGCCCCTAGCGTCCCCAGGCGGAAAACCAACCTTGAAACATTGAGACTACCGTCCCGGAAAGAGAAGTGAGAAACAAGAAACTCGTTTTAAATCGTGTTTCTTACCTTGTAACATCCACATTGTCTGCCGAACTTGTGCTAACCGTTTTGCTAGCTTGTAAACAAATCCATGTGCTTTATCGTTACCTTTTTCCACAGTTTGAAATAGCATAATGCACAATTTCTCCAGCAGAGGGGAAAATCCTGCCAAGTTTCCCTTTAAGCTGCTATCATTTAACATTCACCTTATTCACCTGGGGGCCATTTGTAAACCAAAATGAGGCTGAGGGGTACGAAAACCAGGAAGTTTATTAGATTCGAGTCTATTGCACTGACCTACAAATTCAAAATGAATGGATTCTGTCATCAGTTTGACTTGCACTATAATTCCTTTGAGAAGCTTCATATGCCTGTATGAAAACTAGTTGACCAATCAAATCGTGTGCTTAATATGATGATAGACAGATGAGGGTTCTTTGTTACACATCACCTGAGCGTGCTTTGGTTGATTTTGATGTTGTTTTGTTTTGTTTACAACAAAAAGGCTGTTGCTAGATAAGCTAAAGATCAGATGTCGCTATCACATCTGTTGAACAAGATATTGGCAGCGCAATAGCTTTAAAAAACTAAGAGAAAACAGCAATTAAGGCATTTGTCGAGAAGAAAGATGTTATGGCTGTTCTCAGTACAGGATTCACGGTTCTTCGCTCTTATTGGTTAGGTCTGTCCAATTTTTTCCATGTATTGGTTAAAACACGTACGCCCCATAATTACGTTCTGGTGGTGCAGTATCAGACTCAAATTCTGAATTGAGTATGGCTAGCACAGAAACCTACCTGCAATGTAAATGACAAAAAAGTAAAATCTCTCTCCTCAGGTGATGCACTGAAGAATCACAATGGCATGAAGTTCACCACCTTCGACAAAGACCAGGACACCTGGGATAAGAACTGTGCCAGCTCCTTCATGGGCGGCTTCTGGTACCTGAACTGCCATGACGCCAACCCCAACGGGCTCTACATACCGGACTCAGCTTCTCCTCATGGGCCGGTGTACGTCAGCTGGGACACCTGGAAAGGGAACACATACTCACTTAAGACTATTACAATGAAGATGAGGTCACTGTCCCAGTGTAGTAATTAGATGTCCTAGTGTGTGTGTGTGTGTGTGTGTGTGTGTGTGTGTGTGTGTGTGTGTGTGTGTGCAGTGTTGTGGTCTAATAAACCTGAAACAATTTTTCCAGCACATGACACAGCTAAAAATGTTGTCTAACTAAATCAGTTGCAGATTGACTTGCAAATATAAGCCAACTGCAGCTTGCAAGTGTACAATGTACCGGATTGCATGCACGTATACAGTACACATACAAACACACGGACACATACGCTCAGACACACACATACACAAAGGTGTGTATTGAGTATTACTTATATATCCATGACAATTTACAACATTACAATCATCAAACATTTACAACATTACAATCATCAAACATTTAAAAATAGTTTTCATACAGTAAAACGTTGCCACTGTTAAAAAATACCAATATAATTTGGGAAATGTGTCTTAATTTGATATAGTACAATAATGTACTGTATGTATAAACCAAATGGTTGTGTTTTCTGCAAATAAAAAAAGACAAATGCTTATATTGTATAGCCCATCTATGTTCATTAACCTCATAGGGGAGGACATTTTTCAACATCAATAATCTTCGGTTATTACATGGGAAATTACTGATATGCTATATTCCCACCATAGGTGGATCATAGTAACACTGAACCTACATACTAGTAACACTACACGCTAATAACACTGAACCTACACACTAGTAACACTGAACGGTTACTCTTTACTTGACAGTATTGCCATAAGAGTGACATGACACTGTCATGAACGTGTCATAAACAAGTCATACAGTACACTGTCAACCACCAATATAATGTGACCCTAGCAACCACCATAGCAACCAGCATGATTACCCTAGCAACCAGCATAGCAACTGTGTTATTTAGCATAGCAACCACCATTGGTACCCTAGCAATGCCCTAGCAACAACCTAGCAACCACCACTATAAAGTGACCCTAGCAACCCACATGATTACCCTAGCAACCAGCATAACAACTGAATAATTTATGCATTTTGGCTTGTTGGATGTTTCATTAATGCAGGTAACTTTTCACCTGTGAAACATAGATTTTCAAAAAGGAGATACTGTTGCAATCCTTTTGGCAAACTGCACCTGATCAAGCCCACTCTTGCAGTTCCTCGGAGTTGCAATTCTAGTTTTGTTTCGTTGCTCCATAGAATTAACTGCCAAACCTGTTGTCAGTCATTGGTTCAGTATTCTGTTTTGTTCATGCCTATAGAACAGCAGTATGTTTGGATGAGGAAAAATTAAGAATACACTAAAAAGTGCACCCTGTCTAAACTGATGCATGGCAATAACTAGGTGATATTCTAGGCCTATTTTGCTTCCTCTGACACTGATATTCAGCTGCATATAAAGTAATTCAAATATTTGGAAATTCTTGGAGAAAACATCTGTCCATAGAAAGCAATAAAAAATGGACCACAGTTGACGTCATAGCACTGGATTTTAACAATGGAAAGTGTGCTTTTATCAGTGCAAAAGACACTTTTTGTGAAGGGTGCCACAGACATTACAAGTCTCCCTAAGTTCCGGGAGTCTCCCGCATATTGATAGCGCCTCCGT
Source organism: Alosa pseudoharengus (assembly GCF_046254945.1). NCBI lineage: Eukaryota > Metazoa > Chordata > Actinopteri > Clupeiformes > Clupeidae > Alosa > Alosa pseudoharengus. Next base: position 33,408,534 of record NW_027468564.1, on the reverse strand, counting down.
GGCGCCCGCAAATTGGATAAAATCCCCCGGAATCTATAACAAGCAAGCAAGAACGCGCATGCGAGACCGAAACTTCAAATGGCGTGTGCATCTGAGTGTAGCGCACAGATGATGGAGAGGGAGAGAGAAAGGGGTGGTGCGTATGTGCTTGAAACGCATCCAAGACGCATCCGTTTTCAGTGTAGGCAGGATTTTATCTCTTTTATCCCGAACTAAATTAATCAGTTCAGTTTATCTAGGAACAAGAGCCAGTGCCCCCCCCAAAAAGGAACATTTAAGACCCATTTACATCAGACTGCACGAAAGTGTACCCTTGTCTCATAAGAGTAAAACATATAGTCTTGCACGCTGCACTGTTTGTAACAGTGCATTGCCCATGGCGGGTTAAATGATTGCAAAAGACATGTTGAGGTGAGTTTAACAAGTGTCATTTCATGTGTATTAGGGGTTTGCACGGCATGTCAACAGATCACAGTCGCCATATTGGAGATACTCCCCTTATTAGAAAGCATTAGGCACTGAAGTAAATCCCTAAAATCGTCAAGGAAAATGGTTAATTATTGCCGTGTTTTAGGTTGTACCAATATGTCAGACTGAGAAAAACATCTGGTGTAGGTATCGACTTCCAAAAGTTATTAAAAAAACCAGGGAGAAAGGAGAATAATGAGGAAGGGGGGCGCTTGTGGTTGAACTTGTTACTTCGTCTCCCTCACCCAACTCATATGGATCTGCGCTGCCAATAAACCGTCTTACACACATTTTGATGAGCTTTTCTGTTGTTTAGACACGGCTACAATCACATAAGATATCCAAAGTGCATAATACTCCATTGTACTTAATTCACTGAGTATCGGCAATATGGCTGCGTGTGCTGGGTTTCCATGGTTACCGGCCAGAACGTGACGTCTGTGCAAACCCCTAATATTATTATGACCGCTGCGTCATATAGGTTTAGTCAGATTTTTATTTTTTATTTTTTGCATGGCCAATTTTCCGTCAAGGATTCCCGGGACACTGAAAGACCGGGGTACACAAAACTTGGTGGGCATGTAGCCCCACATGGATAGCATGGACCCATCGTTTTTTTTAGGAGGACCACCTTTTTTTGTATGTTGATCTTAAGGGGCCATGTCAACCCATTCCATAATCACTCATTTCATGTATAGCGCCACCTAGTTAAAAACAAAAAAATTTAAAATGAGGTGTTGTAATCGCAGGTATCTGTGACCTAACATGGTCAAAACTGCACGAAATTGGAAGTGTACAGTAGAATCATTATGATAGCCTCTGAATGCACGCCAAGTTTCGTGGAATTCCGTTCATGGGGGGCCACACAATAAATTAATTTATGTTACTGTACACCAACTGGCCTGTAGGTGGCCGGACACAGTTTGTGAATATCTCGAGAACCGTAGGGCCTAGGAGGACCACCTTTTTTTTGTATGTTGGTCTTAAGGGGCCATGTCATAGGGCTAAATAAAAAAAATGGCATTAATTTCCATAAGGCACACACCACATATTTTTCACATTTGCTCAGCCCCAGAGAATCCCTCCACCATGGCAATGATATTGCCAGATTCAGAACAGTCTGCCCTATGCACACATGTGCCAGCTTGCAGTGGTGAGATACATGTCAAAATATAAAAAAAATTTATAATACACTATTTGTATTTTTATTATTTAAAAATCAAAATGAAATCAATGCAAGTATTAATACATGAAATAGTGGCAGATCTGGGTAGCCTAGACTCTGTTAAAAAACAATATATAGCATGTGTGTATGGCACTTACATTGACCAGGATAAATGTTTCTAAGGTAGTGAAAAAGCCCTTAAAACAGTCTAGGGTTCTAAGGGTTAATTTCTTAATTCAGAGCCATGTTACTTACAGCCAAGTATAGAGTGGATATCAGAAATAAATATAGTTTGGCCATCAGTATGAGATCAAATATATACATACAATATTTGTAGTATTTATTATTGTTATTTGAGTTAACATCATTTGAATAAAACTGATTAAGTAAGGTGCATTATCATAATATTTTTTATTGGCATTGACCTATTTATGGAAAATATGTTGGAGTGGCCAACAAACTGACCTGTGTATCAGTGTTGGCTTTGCACAATTTATTGCCATTATTAAAATAGGCTATCCTAATCTTCAAAACGTTTTGAGTAGTTTTCAAATAGTAGTTTTGATTCCCAAGTGCCACCCCAATAAAAAGTCTGGACCCAGCTGGCCCCCCCTATAAAATAATCCTGGCTACGCCCCTGTTGGTACTTGTTGTCTAGCAGATACCAGTGAGAATTGAGTGTGCATAATGCAATTCAGTGAGACAGTTAGAATCATATATGCCTTTCAGCGTGACTTTTTTTTGTGGAAAAAATGTGCTGGACTGGGCGGCGGTCATATTTTGTACCGCTCTGCGGTACATCTAGTTTAGGCCTATACTAGATGGCTAGTTGCCAAGGCTACATGAAAAGACCAAACTTCCAAAATCTACATATTTTATTATCACAATTCCTATCTATAGGCCTCCCTTATTTGGTTTACTGACAAGACATTATTGAAGAAACACAATCATCTGTCTTTCAGTATCTAAGTAGGCTAAAGTTTCGGGATACCTCCCTGAAATGACTTTTTGCAGGTTGGAATGTCTGGTGCCAAGACTTTTTGAACGTGTCATTTTGACAGTAGCCTATTCACTTCCTGCAGATTTTTGGTGATATTTTGTGTTGAATTTTGGAAATCAATTGTTGTTTCAGTTGTGCTGAGCTATTGAAATGGAGTTTATTTTGGAGTTCATGATTACAAGTAGCACAATGATTACAAGTATCGCAGAGGAGTGTCATGCAATGTTCATTTCTGGGGAGTAAGCAAACACATGATGTGAGCTAACTGATGGCTAGAAGGACTCTATGTAAAAGTTTGCCAATAGTTGCATACTTTAATAATAAACTACATTTTGGTACACCAAAGGAAAAACACAATATATCAGATGGATTACACAAATAATTAGATTTGTACCGTAATTTCCTGTTAAATTTGTACCGTAATTTCCTGAACAGATTTCTACCGTAATTTCCTGTTCAATTAAATATTTCATGTCGCAATTGCGCTGCACAGCCACTAGATGGGGCCATTTTACTGCTTGCTTTTACATCCAAAAAAGGCCCGAAGTGCAGTGCCAAGCCACCATCTGGTGGCCTGAAATATGTAATGTAGCCCATTATATTAATTACAAAAGAAGCGACCGTCAAATAATCTTGTACTTCCTTGTCAATTATTTGTGTAATCCATCTGATATATTGTGTTTTTCTAACCAATCATATGGTCTCAATGCCTGACATGTTATTCCTTCTTTTGTGAAATCTGGGTCGACCATTATGTGCAAAAGAAAGAGAGAAAGAGAGAGAGAGAGAGAAAGAGAGGTATTTATGGGTCTGGGTGGGATATGTTTGTTTTGTAAGGTGTAGTTGAGTTAAACCTGCATCACCCATTCAAGAGACAACCAGAGACCAGAGCGGACAGAGAAGAGGGAGACAAAGACAGATAAGAAGAAGAAGAAGAAGAACAAGAACAAGAACAAGAACAAGAACAAGAGGAAGGCCGTTTCCAGCAAAATGAGGGTAATCACAGACAAGTTTATCATGTTAGGTTAGATAGATTTGGTGGGGAAGGGTTGTTGAATGTGAAAAGATCACAACAAAATGTTTGAAAGTGGAATGAGGAATGTGTTACCACTGACATTGTAATGTGTAGTGATGTGTAATGTGTAGGTGTTTAACTGGTGTATTCTGTCATACAATATGCACAAGTTCTCATAATCCTGTGCAAGTGTGTGTGTGTATATATATATATATATATATATATATATATATATATATATATATTGGAAATTGGATTTTGCCGGTAAATGTTGTGTATGTTTCTCGCTCTTTATGAATGTGTGTTTCTGTGTGTGTGTGTGTGTGTGTGTGTGTGGTTCTCAGGTTCTCGTTCTCCTGCTCGGCCTGGTTCCTCTCTCTCTCGGTTCCATGTGCCTGCCGCTGGACTGTGCTGACATCCATAACCATGACAGCACCAAGCCCAGTGGGGTGTACTCCATCTTCCCTGGGGGACCCGTCTCCCCCCTGCAGGTCTACTGTGACATGGAGACCGATGGGGGAGGATGGACGGTGAGTTGCAACAGCTTGTAGTCTAGTGGCAGGGAGTTCATTTCTCATATGGAATAAGCAGGGTTGGGATTGTAATGCAATAGGTTACAGATTACTAGTTGCCCTGACAACAGGTTACAGATTACTAGTTACCCTGATAATAAATGACAGATTAGTTACCCTGATAATAGATTGTAGACTACTGCGATATAAAATGTAACAAGTAACATAACTATTTAGATTACTTCATCAAATGAATGTAACATATTGCATTTGATTTCCTTTTGAATGCCACACTAGAGTCAGGGAAAATTCAAAGAGAAGAGACAACTATATAACATTAATAATTTGAACAAATACTGCCAAATTAATGGAGTCTGTCTAGACAGAAAACACATGCCAAGTAAAAGACTGAATGGTGTATTCTCTATATATGCGGCTAATATGCGGCTTTATATTAAAACATGATAACATGGTAATCTAATGGTAAATGGTAAATACTCTTTCTGATGTTTTTTCTTTCTCCCAGGTGTTTCAGAAAAGGATGGATGGGTCAGTAAACTTCTACAGACCCTGGGATCACTACAAGAAGGGCTTTGGTGACCTAACTAGTGAATACTGGCTAGGTACGTAGTCAAATACAGGCTACATGCTATGTTGCTGAACACTGTACATATATTGAACCACACGTATGCACATGTTGCATAAAACATACACAAATACATTAAAACACAATGAAGAACTAGCCACTTAAGATAACAGCCAATGGAGTTTTTTTCACCCACAGCAAAAACAGCTGGCACAAATTAAACTTGTATATTATGAATTATAGCAATGCATCCATCATCCTCCTTTAAAAGTTGTTAACTTGAGTTTTTCATAACAGCTAGTAGTAACACCTAGCCAAAAGAAAAGATTAATTATACATAGGGGAGAGTTGGATATGGTGGGGCTGCACACAATTCAGGGTCAGTTGAGTAAAACGTGCCCTACTCTGGTTGGTTGTTGATTGGCCATTCTGGGTAATCCCTTATCTGTAGCCCTAGGAATTTACATTACAGTTTTTTATTCATATATCCAAAGCGAATTACATTATGTCAATTACATTACGAGGGCCAATGTCCCCGGTTAGGTGCCTTGCTCAAGGGCACAATGGTGGAAGCCAGGTCTTTTCAGGCTACTGCAGGATAGCCCAGCTCTTTAGCCACTACGATGATGACGTCTTCTCTGGTTGGCTTGTTTGTGTGCCGACCCGTGTGTAGGCCTGGACAACATTGTGCTGCTGACCATGAGGAAGAGGAATGAGCTGAGGGTGGACATGGAGGACTGGACTGGGGGAAAGGCCTACGCCCACTACGCCTCCATTTCTGTGGACCCAGAGCAGTTGGGCTACACATTACACCTGGGTGCTTTCACCACTGGTGATGCAGGTGAGGGTCACAGGCAGGCTGCACCAGCAACGTAACGGAAGTCTTCCATTCGTGGAGGAGCATATGCTGAAACAATTACCATCCACTATAATCAATGAATCAATGACACTGACTGCACCAGATGTGATAGTGACACGTACATTTGAAAAATTAGACTAGTCCTCTAGTATTCTATTGCATATTCTGCGGACGGAATGTTTCAATTATATATATAGGCAGGTCCACCTTTCCTTAAAGGGGAACTTGGCAACTATTTCAACGTAATAAACCCGTTTAGAAATCATTTGGATGGTTAAATGACCTGTTCCGGTGAAAATGGTGACTTTTCCCGCTGCCCCTAGCGTCCCCAGGCGGAAAACCAACCTTGCAACATTGAGACTACCGTCCCGGAAAGAGAAGTGAGAAACAAGAAACTCGTTTTAAATTGTGTTTCTTACCTTGTAACATCCACATTGTCTGCCGAACTTATGCTAACCGTTTTGCTAGCTTGTAAACAAATCCATGTGCTTTATCGTTACCTTTTTCCACAGTTTGAAATCCTGCCAAGTTTCCCTTTAAGCTGCTATCATTTAACATTCACCTTATTCACCGGGGGGCCATTTGTAGACCAAAATGAGGCTGAGGGGTACGAAAACCAGGAAGTTTATTAGATTCGAGTCTATTGCACTTACCTACAAATTCAAAATGAATGGATTCTGTCATCAGTTTGACTTACACTATAATTCCATTGAGAAGCTTCATATGCCTGTATGAAAACTAGTTGACCAATCAAATCGTGTGCTTAATATGATGATAGACAGATGAGGGTTCTTTGTTACACATCACCTGAGCATGCTTTGGTTGATTTTGATGTTGTTTTGTTTTGTTTACAACAAAAAGGCTGTTGCTAGAGAAGCTAAAGATCAGATGTCGCTATCACATCTGTTGAACAAGATATTGGCAGCGCAATAGCTTTAAAAAACTAAGAGAAAACAGCAATTAAGGCATTTGTCGAGAAGATGTTATGGCAGTTCTCCCTACAGGATTCACGGTTCTTCGCTCTTATTGGTTATATCTGTCCAATTTTTTCCATGTATTGGTTAAAACACGTACGCCCCATAATAACGTTCTGGTGGTGCAATATCAGACTCAAATTCTGAATTGAGTATGGCTACGTCAGGCTACACTGTAAAAAAAAATCCGTTGATTTTACGGTGAAAAACTGGCAGCTGTGGTTGCCAGAATTTCACCGTAATAAATACGGTACAAAAATTCTGTTATTTTTACGGAAAAACCCAGCAGCTAGATTACCAGAACTTTACCGTAATAAATACAATAGAAAGAATTCCGTTATTTTAACGGTGAAAGACTGGCAGCTGGGTTGCCGCAATTTGACCGTAATAAATACGGAAAAACAATTCCGTCATTTTAACGGTGAAAGACTGGCAGCTGGGTTGCCGCAATTTGACCGTAATAAATACGAAAAAAAAACAATTCCGTCATTTTAACAGTGAAAGACCGGCATCTGGGTTGCCAAAATTTTACCGTAATAAATACAGTTTAACCATCTCTACATTTACGCTAAAATGTATGTTGATTTTATGATTAACTTTTGTTTCAAACACATTTTACTGTATACATTAACTAACACCCTAACAAATCCGTCTGAACAGTCTCTACTACTATTTTACCTATCCTATGTTTACCACACAAATCAACCATACAATTAACAGTTTGGTAAAAAAGACAACTTTATTCCTAGAACTTACAATCATCTATGCCCTAATCAGTTAATAAGCTGTTAGTTGGCCATTCTGCCCATGTTGTACCAAAATGTCTTGTCAAAAACAATGAGCTTGAATAGAATTACCAGGAATACCTCCCTTCTTACATAGTAATTAGGCATAAGTCCACAGATTTCAACAGTCTTATGGCATGGAAAAAGTCCAGGTCTGCAAAACTTTGAGATGTTTCAAAGGTGTTGCCTTTCTGTGGCTTGTGAAGTCAAAAAAGGGACAGTACTGGACATCAAGAATCTACCCTGGCTTGTAGGTGTGCCGAAGGAGAAAGGTCAGCTGCTTCAGCCCTTTCTGGCGCCATTGAATGGATCAGGAACATCGGCATAGGAAGAGAAAACAAAGGCACTTTTAAGTCATATCTACAACGAGTACTGGTAGAATAAAGCAATTCATAAATTTACTGTCACATGCAATTGCCACCAGCTCAGTAGGTACATAGTTTATCAGTTAAAAGTTGACACATTGCTGGGGTGGAACCTGCAGAATATAACAGATAGTAACAAAACCCCAAGACCCCATAACACAACGCTGATTAGTCTCACCATGGACTGCTACTGCCGAGCCAACCAACAGGCTTCATGTGTATCTTTCCCTTCTTCAGAGGTGAGCGGGACATTGGCTTGGTCTGGCAGGAGTGAATTGATGAAACATTATGAAAAATTATGACTGACACAAAGGAACATAGTGGGAAAATAGGCAAAAGGTAGTAGACAGCCAGGGCTGTAGTGGAGACTAAACTCAAGTAAACACAGTTTACCCCTCTCAAATTTGAGTTTATCCACCCCTCGATAGAATTTATACATGAAAATCAACTTAAAGTGTAACATCGGCGAACTTCGATTGTAGGCTCTATGTGTGCATGGGCACAAGTCAAAAATTCGGTCAACGAGACGATTACGTCCAAACCCGTGTCTTCCAGTAGTAGTGTTCTACTCACTTTCAGCTGTATTGCTTCTATGGGTGAACTGTGGGCAAGTGGGACACACTCACAAAATGTCAATCTATAAACACTTAGAAATTCAAGGTTTCTAAGTGATTATAGATTGGTTTATAGAAGGTTCAACATTGCATAAAACTTTGTTCAAAGTATTATCGGGGTCTCTACATATGAACTCGAGCTTAGAGAACATTGTTTGAGCACAGTTTATAAACACCTTTGTTTATGAAGACTGCACATTTGCGTATCCTAACAATCCAAGATGGCGGCGAGAGGGAGTGGCTAAGGTAAGCAAATGTGCAAATGTGTGTCTTTAGAAAAAAACGTTTTAATGAACTCTGTGTCTACATATGAACTTGAGCATAGAAAACATAGTTTGAGCACTAACCACTAACAAAATTAGCAACATCTTACCTTTAATATTAGATGACTGCCAACTTGAATAGCTGAGGAAAAGGGGCTGACCTGCAAGGACGAGACAATGTTAACTTTCACCAATATATCACATTGTTATAACTTACAAAAGAACTAGATTTGCATCATCTTTGACATGTTGCCACATGTGGCTGCTAAATTGTATACAATGTGAATGAATGAAAAGTCAAAACAGAAAGTTTTCCAGCACACCTTAGACATAGCAGCTTTATTTGGGCCTGGGTCTTCCTTGAACACAGTGATAATTTCTGGCAGAGAGGGGACTCAATCCTAAGTCGACCCAGTCGTTCGTGCTGCTGCTTAGCAGGTCAAAAGAAAATTTAGGGGTGAATGGCACACAAACTAGATAGAAAAAAAAATGTAAAACTACATTAGCAAACTTATTACATATTATATTACATTACATTCCTTTACTTATACAACCAAGCATTTCAATTCAAAATGTTCATTTGCTACCTGACAGTTCTTAAGTATGTCTAGCTTAGCTTTGAATAGCAATCTGTAGTTGACTTGACACAGCAGTATTGTCTCAACTAAGAAATGTAAAATGCATTCTATTGACTTACCAGCATAGTGGGCCTACAGGTCTCCTGTGTGTCCTAGCCCTCCTTCAGGTGTAAGCAGGGTGTTGTGTCCTGTTCTAGATGGTCTGATCTGGAAAAGGGGATTAACAGGGGATTGATGAGACATTAGGGCTGATGCAGTAGGAGCAAGATGTAATGTTGGTGGACAAGCATTACAATATAAATGAAAGCATAAATGATCAAGGCAGAGACAAGAAATCAGGGATACTTACCATGGTTGGCGAGAGCAAGAAAGAGAGAGAGAGAAACAGAGAGACATTGCATACCTTTTACATATACTCATCATTGGTTCCATAGTTGTTCTAACCAAGTAGTAATGAGAATGAACCATCTACAGTTCAAAAAAGACTTACCAAATTCATGCTTGCTTTTCTTATTGGAAATACAGCGCCAGTTTTTATTTTACAATTGGAATTACTGCTTTATCGGAATTTCTGTTGAACAGTTTTACTTAATTTACTGAAGAGTTCAATCTATAACATAAAACTGGACATTTAATTTTTACTAACCTGTACAATGACAAAACTCTTCATCAGTTAACATTTCTGTGGCAATAAATTATCACTGTACCTTGTTGATACCCTGTTGAGACAAACCAATCAAATAAATAAATATTAAGTCCTCAGCAATGCAATGATATTTCTACCTTTCCCTTACACTCAACAGACGAAGCACTTTGCAATGCACGCCTTAGCAGACAGAACAGCTCCACAAAATGTGACTGGAAAGCATGGCTAAAACGAGCGCGAAAAAAAAAACCTCCTCCCCAAACGTTCAGAAACCCTATTCACCACTTCACTTCTAAATAGCCTACTCCTAGTAAAGAAAATGTAAAAACTTACCTGTAGACGTCTCTCCCAACATACCTGCAACATAAAGATTAGGCAACGTTAACTTGCATCAAAGCAATACGATTTCCAATGCACAATTTTCCTGTTAACATTAGCCAAAACTATGCTTTAACTCTAGCAATTATCCAATTACTAACTGTAAAGGTCCAAACAATGAATGTATTCAATAAAACATGTTTAACACCTAATGTACTTCAACGCCAAAAGTTTCGCCTGGAAACATAAAGCAAGGCTAAATGACTCGAACTCCCGTCAAGTCATTTCAAGCTTCTGTGCACAATGAAGGGATTAACGTTAATAAAATGGCGTTCTCAATCAGAACTCCGTTAGATATTTCACACTGAGACAATTGACATTCCAGCTCAGAATATAGACTTAATGACTGTAGAGAAAAACGGTGTAGACTAAGTATGATATCTCCGTTGTATTACAAGTTAGAATCGAAGCACAATATACATAATCTAAGGTAATGTTGACATTAATCAAAGCATGGTCAGAAATCTGAATGCTAGCTGGCAATTTTGTCATAGGCTAACGTTATCCTACAACAGAGATTCAGATAAGATAAGATAGTATTTTATTCATCCCGAAGGAAATTCTAGACGTAAGCCATTGCAAACACAAGAAGCTTAGAATTGCATTACTAATTAATACTTTTAATCAGATTGAACTCTTCAATTTATTAAATTGTCGTTTTCATTACTTACCATCTCACAAATCACTGTCTCCTTCGCGAACAAAATGGCGGTTGATATTTGGCCATGTGGTTTAACTAACAAAATGCAGCGCCACCTATAGGCTACCTTGGGGAAAATTCAGTGATTTAATGCACATGGACATAGATGGCTAATGCATATTAATTCGTTAATTTACATACATTATTATATTATATGTATAAATCAAAGAAGGGTGCTTAGACAATTTGATTCATCCATTAGACTACCTGCAGTGAATTTTACAGGGGTAACCAGTATTTTTTACAGAAAATAAAAGCTAAATATTAATGTGTTTTGTTCTATGTATTATGTCATATTTCTAATGGTAAATCAGACTATTTATCCGCCCTATAATGCACTTCGGCTCCCCCTTCTGAAGTTCAAAAAGACCAGCGAAATTTCACCTCGGGGCCGTGACAGCCAAACCGCTAACCTTTTGACTGCAGTGTCTAGCCAGCCCAGTGGTGGCAAGCGAGCTAGTTCAAACGTTTAAGTACTTAATGAAGATATCCAGGGGTCTTTATGCCTTGACTAAGTTGATGTTGCTTATAAACAATTCATATTCATAGAAACAACAAGATCAATAAGACATAATATATTTCATACCTGTGTTGCAGCATGTAGCCTAGCTGTCTAGCTAGGTTTACAATGCAATCCAATGTCCGAAATTACTAGCAGTTCGCTTGTCAGCTAGCTAAAAAGTTTCAGTGTTTAAACTAACATATAGTGGTCTATTTAGTGGTGTATGTGCCCTGACTAAGTTCGTGTGGCATATAAACCACAAATTGTGTTGATACAAGTGCCAATGTTCGTGTAGAAACATTTTAATCACATACAAATGTTTGTGTTACAGCTCAGGTAGTCTCCGCCATCTTGGTCAGACTTTTTTGTAACTCCCGCCTCCAAACACAAACACGGGACCTGATTGGTTCTCGAATGGTCCTCATTTCGCCTGCCTCGGTGATTCGCTGTCATTTCGCCTAACCAGGGCGAATTTCGTCTCCATTCAACCTCAATGAGTGAAGCGAAATTTCGCCATGTGGAAACCGACCGTTAGATGAGGGTAAAAGCGGGAAAAAATTGTGTGCTCCCTGTTTTATATAATATGGCATGTTTCTGTTTTCTTAACGGTTAATCAACGTATTTTCTATACAAAAAAAAAGGTGAAATATATGGTTCCAGCTGGTAAACATATTTACAATACTTAACTGTTGTAAGAAATGTTTTCTACCGTTTCTAAGTTTACTGTTTTGTACTGTTGCAATTTCACAAATTTTCACCGTAAAATCTACGGATATTTTTTACAGTGTAGCACAGAAACCTACCTGCAATGTAAATGACAAAAAAGTAATGACATCTCTCTCCTCAGTATTACTTATATATCCATGACAATTTACAACATTACAATCATCAAACATTTACAACATTACAATCATCAAACATTTAAAAATAGTTTTCATACAGTAAAACGTTGCCACTGTTAAAAAATACCAATATAATTTGGGAAATGTGTCTTAATTTGATATAGTACAATAATGTACTGTATGTATAAACCACATGGTTGTGTTTTCTGCAAATAAAAAAGACAAATGCTTATATTGTATAACCCATCTATGTTCATTAACCTCATAGGGGAGGGCATTTTTCAACATCAATAATCTTCGGTTATTACATGGGAAATTACTGATATGCTATATTCCCACCATAGGTGGATCATAGTAACACTGAACCTACATAGTAGTAACACTACACACTAATAACACTGAACCTAACACTGAACGGTTACTCTTTACTTGACAGTATCGCCATAAGAGTGACATGACACTGTCATAAACAAGTCATACAGTACACTGTCAACCACCACTATAATGTGACCCTAGCAACCACCATAGCAACCAGCATGATTACCCTAGCAACCAGCATAGCAACTGTGTTATTTAGCATAGCAACCACCATTGGTACCCTAGCAATGCCCTAGCAACAAACTAGCAACCACCACTATAAAGTGACCCTAGCAACCCACATGATTACCCTAGCAACCAGCATAACAACTGAATAATTTATGCATTTTGGCTTGTTGGATGTTTCATTAATGCAGGTAACTTTTCATCTGTGAAACATCGATTTTCAAAAAGGATGTACTGTTGCAATCCTTTTGGCGAACTGCACCTGATCAAGCCCACTGTTGCAGTTCCTCGGAGTTGCAATTCTAGTTTTGTTTCGTTGCTCCATAGAATTAACTGCCAAACCTGTTGTCAGTCATTGGTTCAGTATTCTGTTTTGTTCATGCCTATAGAACAGCAGTATGTTTGGATGAGGAAAAATTAAGCATACACTAAAAAGTGCACCCTGTCTAAACTGATGCATGGCAATAACTAGGTGATATTCTAGGCCTATTTTGCTTCCTCTGGCACTGATATTCAGCTGCATATAAAGTAATTCAAATATTTGGAAATTCTTGGATAAAACATCTGTCCATAGAAAGCAATAAAAAATGGACCACAGTTGACGTCATAGCACTGGATTTTAACAATGGAAAGTGTGCTTTTATCAGTGCAAAAGACACTTTTTGTGAAGGGTGCCACAGACATTCCAAGTCTCCCGTAAGTTCCGGGAGTCTCCCGCATATTGATAGCGCCTCCGTGGCGCCCGCAAATTGGATAAAATCCCCCGGAATCTATAACAAGCAAGCAAGAACGCACACGCGAGACCGAAACTTCAAATGGCGTGTGCATCTGAGTGTAGCGCACAGATGATGGAGAGGGAGAGAGAAAAGGGGTGGTGCGTATGTGCTTGAAACGCATCCAAGACGCATCCGTTTTCAGTGTAGGCAGGATTTTATCTCTTTTATCCCGAACTAAATTAATCAGTTCAGTTTATCTAGAAACAAGAGCCAGTGCCCCCCCAAAAAGGAACATTTAAGACCCATTTCACATCAGACTGCACGAAAGTGTCCCCTTGTCTCATAAGAGTAAAACATATAGTCTTGCACGCTGCACTGTTTGTAACAGTGCATTGCCCATGGCGGGTTAAATGATTGCAAAAGACAGGTTGAGGTGAGTTTAACAAGTGTCATTTCATGTGTATTAGGGGTTTGCACGGCGTGTCATCAGATCTGGACGTCGCCATATTGGAGATACTCCCCTCATTAGAAAGCATTAGGCACTGAAGTAAATCCCTAAAATCGTCAAGGAAAATGGTTAATTATTGCCGTGTTTTAGGTTGTACCAATAGGTTAGACTGAGAAAAACATCTGGTGTAGGTATCGACTTCCAAAAGTTATTAAAAAACCAGGGAGAAAGGAGAATAATGACAGAAGTTATCAGAGGAAGGGGGGCGCTTGTGGTTGAACTTGGTACTTCGTTTCCCTCACCCAACTCATATGGATCTGCGCTGCCAATAAACCGTCTTACACACATTTTGATGAGCTTTTCTGTTGTTTAGACACGGCTACAATCACGTAAGATATCCAATACTCCATTGTACTTCATTCACTGAGTATCGGCAATATGGCTGCGCGTGCTGGGTTACCATGGTTACCGGCCAGAACGTGACGTCCGTGCAAACCCCTAATATTATTATGACCGCTGCGTCATATAGGTTTAGTCAGATTTTTTTCTTTTTTGCACATGGCCAATTTTCCGTCAAGGATTCCTGGGACACTGAAAGACCGGGGTACACAAAACTTGGTGGGCATGTAGCCCCACATGGATAGCATGGAACCATCGTTTTGATCTGTTTAGGAGGACCACCTTTTTTTTGTATGTTGATCTTAAGGGGCCATGTCAACCCATTCCATAACCACTCATTTCATGTTTAGCGCCACCTAGTTAAAAACAAAAAAATTAAAAATGAGGTGTTGTAATCACAGGTATCTGTGACCTAACATGGTCAAAACTGCACGAAATTGGAAGATCATTATGATACCCTCTGAATGCACGCCAAGTTTCGTGGAATTCCGTTCATGGGGGGCCACACAATAAATTAATTTATGTTACTGTACACCAACTGGCCTGTAGGTGGCCGGACACAGTTTCCTGTGAATATCTCGAGAACCGTAGGGCCTAGGAGGACCACCATTTTTTTTGTATGTTGGTCTTAAGGGGCCATGTCATAGGGCTAAATAAAAAAAATGGCATTAATTTCCATAAGGCACACACCACATATTTTTCACATTTGCTCAGCCCCAGAGAATCCCTCCACCATGGCAATGATATTGCCAGATTCAGAACAGTCTGCCCTATGCACACATGTGCCAGCTTGCAGTGGTGAGATACATGTCAAAATATAAGAATTTTTTATAATACACTATTTGTATATTTTTTATTATTTAAAAATCAAAATGAAATCAATGCAAGTATTAATACATGAAATAGTGGCAGATCTGGGTAGCTTAGACTCTGTTAAAAAACAATATATAGCATGTGTGTATGGAACTTACATTGACCAGGATAAATGTTTCTAAGGTAGTGAAAAAGCCAGTATGAGATCAAATATATACATACAATATTTGTAGTATTTATTATTGTTCTTTGAGTTAACATCATTTGAATAAAACTGATTAAGTAAGGTGCATTATCATAATATTTTTTATTGGCATTGACCTATTTATGGAAAATATGTTGGAGTGGCCAACAAACTGATTTGTGTATCAGTGTTGGCTTTGCACAATTTATTGCCATTATTAAAATAGGCTATCCTAATCTTCAAAACTTTTTGAGTAGTTTTCAAATAGTAGTTTTGATTCCCAAGTGCCACCCCAATAAAAAGTCTGGACCCAGCTGGCCCCCCCTATAAAATAATCCTGGCTACGCCCCTGTTGGTACTTGTTGTCTAGCAGATACCAGTGAAAATTGAGTGTGCATAATGCAATTCAGTGAGACAGTTAGAATAATATATGCCTTTCAGCGTGACTTATTTTTGTGGAAAAAATGTGCTGGACTGGGCGGCGGTCATATTTTGTACTGCTCTGCGGTACATCTAGTTTAGGCCTATACTAGATGGCTAGTTGCCAAGGCTACATGAAAAGACCAAACTTCCAAAATCTACATATTTTATTATCACAATTCCTATCTATAGGCCTCCCTTATTTGGTTTACTGACAAGACATTATTGAAGAAACACAATCATCTGTCTTTCAGTATCTAAGTAGGCTAAAGTTTCGGGATACCTCCCTGAAATGACTTTTTGCAGGTTGGGATGTCTGGTGCCAAGACTTTTTGAACGTGTCATTTTGACAGTAGCCTATTCACTTCCTGCAGATGGTGATATTTTGTGTTGAATTTGGGGAAATCAATTGTTGTTTCAGTTGTGCTGAGCTATTGAAATGGAGTTTATTTTGGAGTTCATGATTACAAGTAGCACAATGATTACAAGTATCGCAGAGGAGTGTCATGCAATGTTCATTTCTGGGGAGTAAGCAAACACATGATGTGAGCTAACTGATGGCTAGAAGGACAGTATGTAAAAGTTTGCCAATAGTTGCATACTTTAATAACAAACTACATTTTGGTACACCAAAAGAA
This sequence comes from Alosa pseudoharengus, assembly GCF_046254945.1. NCBI lineage: Eukaryota > Metazoa > Chordata > Actinopteri > Clupeiformes > Clupeidae > Alosa > Alosa pseudoharengus. The sequence continues at coordinate 33,392,121 of NW_027468564.1, read as the reverse complement.
AAACACAATATATCAAAAATATAAAATATGTAATGTAGCCCATTATATTTATTACAAAAGAAGCGACCGTCAAATAATCTTGTACTTCCTTGTCAATTATTTGTGTAATCCATCTGATATATTGTGTTTTTCTTTTTAAACTTCGTTCCTTTATAAATTGTGAACAAGGCTGATTGGACCCCACCCCACAGCTCCACTAACCAATCATATGGTCTCAATGCCTGACATGTTATTCCTTCTTTTGTGAAATCTGGGTCGACCATTATGTGCAAAAGAAAGAGAGAAAGAGAGAGAGAGAGAAAGAGAGGTATTTATGGGTCTGGGTGGGATATGTTTGTTTTGCTAGTCTTCTGCAACTAGTATTCTATTTCATATCCTGCGGACGGAATGTTTCAATTATATACATATAGGCAGGTCCACCTTTCTTTCAGCTGTCATCATTTAACATTCTGAATTAACTGAATGTTACATTGGGGGAAGCAAAGGGCATGTTTGGCATCAGGTTGCGCAAAACTTCCTCTCTTTACAAATAGGCAAAGTAATTCATCAATAAATGAACCCTTTAATGCGCAAGCTAGGCTTACCCCTTCTAATGCGTAACATGGGTCAAAAATGACCCGCACTCATTTCCTATGGTAACTCATGCATAGTTGTCTGTTTATTTAAGTATGTATAAGTATATGTATGCATACTCTTTTGATCCCGTGAGGGAAATTTGGTCTCTGCATTTATCCCAATCCGTGAACCCCAACATTTGACATTTCATGTCTTATATGCCACACACAAATGACCACCATATTTATGTTCCTTGCACATAGGCCAATTTCTTACTTTTGGTGTCATTGGTAGATCGTCAGATCTCTTCCTTTTCTCTTGGCCATCATGTCTGATATCATATTGTGTTTGTGGTTTCTTTGCCCCACATCCTTTCATATCCATATGGCTCTGGAGGTCAGACGTGCCCTTCATACATGCACTTCTTCATATGTGTCATGAGAATATTTTGCCTAGCTCCATTTTGAACATCCATTGTAACTCCACCGATAAAATCAGGATGCTGATCAGTTAAACTGCTATTGGTATTGAGGGTGACAACATGTAGCACTCTGGACCAGGGAACCATGAACCGTATTTATGTTCTCTGTATAGATGAGTAGACATAGTAATGAAAGCAGGGATAGAGATGGCCCATGCGTTCATACTGTAGTGCTCTTGTCCCAATGTACTGTACTGGATGCACTACTTTTGATGCCTATACTAACTGCACAATACCCTGATAATAAGCCGGGCAAAGAGCTTGTCATGTCACACAGGATAAGCAGTGTGGAGGTCACTTCCTTCTTCCAAACACATTTAGGCTGAACCCCAAGACCCCAAGCCGTGAACCCTCTAAAACAGAACTGACATGATTCAATTTCATGTTTGGAATGATGGCAGTTAAGTCTTTGAGGGTTCAGGGCTGAGGGGGGATATTGTGATTCACCCATTACTTATTGAAATATGTGGAAAAACTAAACTAAACAGAGCCACAAAGGGACATCAGAGAGGAAAGACAAGTGAAGTGGAAGATGAGCTAGAGCTGCACAGAAACCAAAAATACTAAAAGTTGGAAGCTGTGTTTCCAGTGCACTAGGGCTGTGTACAAGGGCAAACATGTAATGGTAATTTGCATGTGTCATGTAGTGCTGAAATGACCATTTATTGTAGCTTCAGTTTATTTGGACACATTCATCATAGTTCTCTATACTTCAGATATAGTATATTTCAATATGTGTGATTGGTTATTAGTGATGTCAGGTGTGACAAAGTGACCTATGAGAGATGAAATATGTGTATTTCACATAATTCAACTATAGTATGTGTTGTTATTTTGTTTAAAACACTTACAACCTAATACTTTTATCAAAGTAATTGTTTTAATATATCTTGTTTTTGCTTCTAATCAAAAGTGCACACAGGGGTCACTTTTGACATATGTCTTGATTTAGAAATAGCTTTGTAATTATTTGAAGTAATCAAAAAGATTTTTACTGAATAACTGCAAAATTAACTGCAATATTCAATGATACATACATTATTTTCAATAGATATAGCAAAGGAATATGCAGCCATGTATGAAAAAGCATAGGAAAGCACCTATGTCTGAAAACTGACCCAGGTTATGCATTAAAGGGTAGAAACACTCACCCGAGACATTTTACTTCTTGCTCAACAATAGTAAGCAGTTCTAATAACTTGTACATTTCCTGTATTTGTTTTCTGAACTATTCTCATGAGCTATTTCTTTGGAGGTCAGGATTGTTTAATTGGGGTCCTCCGAGTTTATGAAGGCACTGTAGTTCCATTGAGAAGCCTGAAAACTAGTTGACCAATCAAATCGTCTGGGTGGGCTTATGATGATGGACAGATGAGCAAGGGTGCCTAGTTATTGCCTGTTGAATAATATATTGGCAGCGCAATAACTTTAAAAAAACTAAGAGAAAACAGCAGGGGCGTTTCTAGACTTTCAGGACAACCTGGGCTTAGCCTGGCTGGACCGGATGTAAATGTAAAGATTAGCTGAGGATTTTTTCTATATATATACAGCACATAAAAGGTGTTATTATAGTAGACAACAGACTACATTAGACTGCCCAAATTATTTATTATTGAATTACTAGGTAATAAGTGTGAGGTTGCATGTAATGTATCATTAAGCAAATGTTTTGCACCTCCTTCTGTTGATCTCCCTTTTCTCTCCATCACCTGACTGCTCTTTTGTTGTTTGATCTATGCCAGAGATCTACCAATATGTTTGATATTAAAATGGGATTGCACACACACACAGAGAGATAGAGAGAAAACAGCTACCCTCTACAAAATCATGGAATCAGATCAGTGTGTGGCAAACCAACAAAAACATACTACATTGCAGGATACAAAGAACTTTTGAGATTGCAATGTTCAGCTCTAATTACAAATGCTTTGCATAGGGCATTTGCATACATTTCAGTGGACATTTAAACACATTCCCATGGAACATGTTCATTCCCATGAAACTTGGGTTTTTTAATGCTGTTTTGTTTGTCATCCGCTTTGTAATCACTTTGATGGTTAAATGGCTCATTACAGGGTGAATGAAAGCTGTCTCAGCCCCCTCTAGATATTTAATGGTTTATAGTTTGTCACTGTTAAAACATCTACCTTACGAAAAAATCCTACATTGCAGGCCTACTGTGTATCAAAACTGCAATTTTTTTGCTATAGTGTTAGAGAGTGTAACATCCTCGTCTGCTCCTCAGAACATCAGTACAAATGTTCAACAACGGCAACAAATGCTTAGCCTACTAGCAGGGCTTACCAGACAAATGCTGGTAAATATTGAAGTTGGTAGATTTCAGACAGAAAATATGGATTACCTATTGAATGGTGGGTGAATTTCGCCACTTCATTTGTCAGTGAAGATATTCAAGATAGTGAATGGTAGATATTCACATTTCAAAAAGTTAATTTTGACTCCTGCTTAGTGTTTACTAATGATAGCTTGCTACATGTAGCCAGCTAGCGATAGGACAGGTAAACAACACTAATAGCTGGCCTTTATGGAGTTGGTCGGACAGGACTAAGCTTATATTTCAGTTTGCAAACATGAATTCTTACCCTTTGCCTTTCGTTTGAAAAAGCCAAACAGTTTCAATTGTTTTTTTGCTGGCCATGTCACGTCTGCTTTCTCAACGTAGGCTACTGCAACCTATGACACTGAACCACCCAGTGAGTTGACAGCAGTAACGTTAGTTGAGAGCACAGATCCACTGATCTCAGACCAGACCGCGAAGCGACCCTCTGCCGCTCTCCACCCACCCCCAGCCCAGCCTCGCCCGTTCTGCTTCTCCTTGTCAGAGTTTAGTGTTCGGGATTCCTTGTTCTAACAGGCTACGAGGGGTAGAATGCACAACAAAATAAAAAAGTTAAATAATATTTTTTTGGCTACCCGGGCTGAGCTCAATTTACCCCAGGCTGAAGCCCCGGTAAAATCGGCTGGCGACGCCCCTGGAAAACAGCAATTCAGGCATTTGTTGAGAAGAAGGATGTTTTGGCTGTTCTCCCTACAGGATTTAGGGTTCTTCGCTCGTATTGGTTAGATCTGTCCAATTGTGGCAAAGCATTTTTTCCCCTGTACTGGTTAGAACACGTACGTTCCGGTGGTGCAGTATCAGACTCAAATTCTGAATAGAATTGAGTAAGGCTACGTCAGGCTAGCCAAAAAACCTACATGCAATGTAAATGGCAAAAGAAAACTCATGAAAGCTCTCTTCTCAGGTGACGCACTGAAGATCCACAATGGCATGAAGTTCACCACCTTCAACAAAGACCAGGACACTTGGGATAAGAACTGTGCCAGCTCCTTCATGGGCGGCTTTTGGTACGCAAACTGCCATGACGCCAACCCCAACGGGCTCTACATACCGGACTCGGCTTCTCCTCATGGGCCGGTGTACGTCAGCTGGGACACCTGGAAAGGGACCACATACTCACTTAAGACTATTACAATGAAGATGAGGTCACTGTCCCAGTGTAGTAATTAGATGTCCTAGTGTGTGTGTGTGTGTGTGTGTGTGTGTGTGTGTGTGTGTGTGTGTGTGTGTGTGTGTGTGTGTGTACAGTGCTGTGGTCTAGGAAACCTGGTGAAGAAACAGCTTTCCCAGCACAACATGACATAGGTAAAAACGTTGTCTAACTAAATCAGTTGCAGATTGACTTGCAAATATGAGCAAACTGCAGCTTGCAAGTGTACAATGTACCGGATTGCATGCATACAGTACACATACAAACACACGGACATATATGCTCAGACACACACATACACAAAGGTGTGTCTGGAGTATTTCTTATATATCCATGATAATTTACAACATTACAATCATCAAACATTAACAACATTACAATCATCAAACATTTAAAAACAGTAAAACTTTGCTAGTGTTAAAAAAATACCAATATAATTTGGGAAATGTGTCTTAATTTGATATAGTACAATAATGTACTGTATAACCGCATGGCTGTGTTTTATGCTAATAAAAAAGACAAATGCTTATATTGTATAACCCATCCATGTTCATTAACCTCATAGGTGACGACATTTTGCAACATCATTAATCTTCGGTTATTACACAGGAAATTACTGGTATGCTATATTCCCACCATAGGTGGATCATAGTAACACTGAACCTACACACTAGTAACACTACACGCTAATAACACTGAACGGTTACTCTTTACTTGACAGTATTGCCATAAGAGTGACATGCCACTGTCATGAACGTGTAATAAACAAGTCGGTAACACTCCATAATAAGGTGCCATAATAAATAGCAAACTAGTAATTACCTAACCCTTTGTTAATATTTGTTAATTGTTACTAACATATCTATTTGGCACAAGTTAATAGTTTTTTAATCATTAATTAAGTATTAGTTGTTTGCAACCGGAACCGCTTGCAATAAAGTTGGTTAAGCTTAATTAATATATTAGTAGTATAGCTATAAGCATGGGGCCCCTTATAATAAAGTTGGTTAAGCTTAATTAATATATTAGTAATATATAACTATCAGTATGGGGGACCCTTATAATAAAGTTGGTTAAGCTTTATTAATATATTAGTAATATATATTATCAGTCAGACGGTGAAGGGACTGAGACCAAAACTGGCTTATCACATTTATTCCTTTAGGAAAAGTTGAAACAAAACAAGTAGTTGAATGGGCTATATTACATGTACATGCATCATTCCTATACCATCACTGTCAGCCCTACTAGCAAGGGAGACATGCGACATGGAATGTTCAGGTGCACAGAATGACAGTTTATTAACTAATATTCTGAGACTCACTAAACACTCACAGACGTAGACCATAGGTAATGCATAAACATAATGCTAAACTAAATGTACATTCATTTCCTGCTAGACTGAATTGCACTTTCCATGCACACTAAGCTAAACTACACTGAATGCATGGAAAGCTGCTAGCGGAGTTTACAGCTAGTCACGTTAGACTCAGTGTGAACTCGTGGTCATAATGAAAACATCAATAAACGTTCTCTAAGTTGCTAGAATTGCACCCAAATCTTAACAATACATGTGAAGTAACACAATACAGGTGGTATATCAAAGTGTTCAACTTAAACAACATTTTACAGTTACAAAATTAAAACAAAGTGGGGAGAGCTTTATACAGTCAACATACGCAATGCAAAGCATACCGCTTTTGATCAGCTATGGCAACAATACAAGGACAAAACGCAGCAGAGCTGCAGTATAGCGTTTCTCCAAAGGGGGCTCCAAAACACCAATCTCAATAAAGCTGCTTAATTACGGCGAAAATCATATACAAACACTAAACTACATTTCTAACTCTGTTACACCTGACTCCCCTCCCCTGAATTTCACCAAATTCAAGCAGCAACCAAATAGTACTTCCAAAGGCAAAGAGTACACTACTTTCAAAGACTAGACAGAGAGTCACCAATTACAGGACAGCCAACCACAAAGGTATCCAATAGACCGCTCCAGAATAAGTCCCGCCTCCGTAACTTCCGTATCCATCCAACTTCCGGGCGTGGATTGTCTATGGGGAATAACATGGCGTTTCGAAATATCATACCGGTAAAACATCTGTAGGTAGCGAAGTAGAAAAAGCTGTGTGGGCAGATTGGCCTACACACTTCTGCCATCTAGTTTCCACTGGATTTTTTGATTTTCGGTGTCGTTTAAGTATACTACTTAAACGACACCGAAAATCAAAAAATCCAGTGGAAACTAGATGGCAGAAGTGTGTAGGCCAATCTGCCCAGCAGCTTTTTCTACTTTGTCACCTACAGAGTTTGACAGGTACGATCTTTCAAAACGCCATGTTATTTCCCATAGACATTTGACGACCGAAGGTTGGATGGATACGGAAGTTAGGAGGCGGGACTTATTCTGGAGAGGTCTATAAGGATGAAGTGGAAGAAGAGGAGCGCAAACTCTCACACAACCAACCACTGGCAGTAGGGTGCCTTATACACCCCACAAGACCATAAAGCCATTAATCCATAAATTATCCACAAAGCTAATCAGAAAAGCTAGATAAATAATAATATGTCATTAACTTTTATATTAGCATATAGTTTGCAAATAAACATTTAACATTGAAATGATGTAAGAAATAACTGTTAATTAGTGCCAAAAATATATTTAGTTAACTATTAACATATATTAATACAATATTAGTTAGGTCGCCAGCACAATTTATGTTTAATTTATGTAACCACCCACTTCAAAGACAGCAGGAACGCACAAAGCCTATTTCGTTCTGCTTCTCCTTGTCAGAGTTTAGTGTTCGGGATTCCTTGTTCTAACAGGCTACGAGGGGTAGAATGCACAACAAAATAAAAAAGTTAAATAATATTTTTTTGGCTACCCGGGCTGAGCTCAATTTACCCCAGGCTGAAGCCCCGGTAAAATCGGCTGGCGACGCCCCTGGAAAACAGCAATTCAGGCATTTGTTGAGAAGAAGGATGTTTTGGCTGTTCTCCCTACAGGATTTAGGGTTCTTCGCTCGTATTGGTTAGATCTGTCCAATTGTGGCAAAGCATTTTTTCCCCTGTACTGGTTAGAACACGTACGTTCCGGTGGTGCAGTATCAGACTCAAATTCTGAATAGAATTGAGTAAGGCTACGTCAGGCTAGCCAAAAAACCTACATGCAATGTAAATGGCAAAAGAAAACTCATGAAAGCTCTCTTCTCAGGTGACGCACTGAAGATCCACAATGGCATGAAGTTCACCACCTTCAACAAAGACCAGGACACTTGGGATAAGAACTGTGCCAGCTCCTTCATGGGCGGCTTTTGGTACGCAAACTGCCATGACGCCAACCCCAACGGGCTCTACATACCGGACTCGGCTTCTCCTCATGGGCCGGTGTACGTCAGCTGGGACACCTGGAAAGGGACCACATACTCACTTAAGACTATTACAATGAAGATGAGGTCACTGTCCCAGTGTAGTAATTAGATGTCCTAGTGTGTGTGTGTGTGTGTGTGTGTGTGTGTGTGTGTGTGTGTGTGTGTGTGTGTGTGTGTGTGTGTGTGTGTGTGTGTACAGTGCTGTGGTCTAGGAAACCTGGTGAAGAAACAGCTTTCCCAGCACAACATGACATAGGTAAAAACGTTGTCTAACTAAATCAGTTGCAGATTGACTTGCAAATATGAGCAAACTGCAGCTTGCAAGTGTACAATGTACCGGATTGCATGCATACAGTACACATACAAACACACGGACATATATGCTCAGACACACACATACACAAAGGTGTGTCTGGAGTATTTCTTATATATCCATGATAATTTACAACATTACAATCATCAAACATTAACAACATTACAATCATCAAACATTTAAAAACAGTAAAACTTTGCTAGTGTTAAAAAAATACCAATATAATTTGGGAAATGTGTCTTAATTTGATATAGTACAATAATGTACTGTATAACCGCATGGCTGTGTTTTATGCTAATAAAAAAGACAAATGCTTATATTGTATAACCCATCCATGTTCATTAACCTCATAGGTGACGACATTTTGCAACATCATTAATCTTCGGTTATTACACAGGAAATTACTGGTATGCTATATTCCCACCATAGGTGGATCATAGTAACACTGAACCTACACACTAGTAACACTACACGCTAATAACACTGAACGGTTACTCTTTACTTGACAGTATTGCCATAAGAGTGACATGCCACTGTCATGAACGTGTAATAAACAAGTCGGTAACACTCCATAATAAGGTGCCATAATAAATAGCAAACTAGTAATTACCTAACCCTTTGTTAATATTTGTTAATTGTTACTAACATATCTATTTGGCACAAGTTAATAGTTTTTTAATCATTAATTAAGTATTAGTTGTTTGCAACCGGAACCGCTTGCAATAAAGTTGGTTAAGCTTAATTAATATATTAGTAGTATAGCTATAAGCATGGGGCCCCTTATAATAAAGTTGGTTAAGCTTAATTAATATATTAGTAATATATAACTATCAGTATGGGGGACCCTTATAATAAAGTTGGTTAAGCTTTATTAATATATTAGTAATATATATTATCAGTCAGACGGTGAAGGGACTGAGACCAAAACTGGCTTATCACATTTATTCCTTTAGGAAAAGTTGAAACAAAACAAGTAGTTGAATGGGCTATATTACATGTACATGCATCATTCCTATACCATCACTGTCAGCCCTACTAGCAAGGGAGACATGCGACATGGAATGTTCAGGTGCACAGAATGACAGTTTATTAACTAATATTCTGAGACTCACTAAACACTCACAGACGTAGACCATAGGTAATGCATAAACATAATGCTAAACTAAATGTACATTCATTTCCTGCTAGACTGAATTGCACTTTCCATGCACACTAAGCTAAACTACACTGAATGCATGGAAAGCTGCTAGCGGAGTTTACAGCTAGTCACGTTAGACTCAGTGTGAACTCGTGGTCATAATGAAAACATCAATAAACGTTCTCTAGGTTGCTAGAATTGCACCCAAATCTTAACAATACATGTGAAGTAACACAATACAGGTGGTATATCAAAGTGTTCAACTTAAACAACATTTTACAGTTACAAAATTAAAACAAAGTGGGGAGAGCTTTATACAGTCAACATACGCAATGCAAAGCATACCGCTTTTGATCGATCAGCTATGGCAACAATACAAGGACAAAACGCAGCAGAGCTGCAGTATAGCGTTTCTCCAAAGGGGGCTCCAAAACACCAATCTCAATAAAGCTGCTTAATTACGGCGAAAATCATATACAAACACTAAACTACATTTCTAACTCTGTTACACCTGACTCCCCTCCCCTGAATTTCACCAAATTCAAGCAGCAACCAAATAGTACTTCCAAAGGCAAAGAGTACACTACTTTCAAAGACTAGACAGAGAGTCACCAATTACAGGACAGCCAACCACAAAGGTATCCAATAGACCGCTCCAGAATAAGTCCCGCCTCCGTAACTTCCGTATCCATCCAACTTCCGGGCGTGGATTGTCTATGGGGAATAACATGGCGTTTCGAAATATCATACCGGTAAAACATCTGTAGGTAGCGAAGTAGAAAAAGCTGGTGGGCAGATTGGCCTACACACTTCTGCCATCTAGTTTCCACTGGATTTTTTGATTGTCGGTGCCGTTTAAGTAGTAGACTATACTACTTAAACGACACCGAAAATCAAAAAATCCAGTGAAAACTAGATGGCAGAAGTGTGTAGGCCAATCTGCCCAGCAGCTTTTTCTACTTTGTCACCTACAGAGTTTGACAGGTACGATCTTTCAAAACGCCATGTTATTTCCCATAGACATTTGACGACCGAAGGTTGGATGGATACGGAAGTTAGGAGGCGGGACTTATTCTGGAGAGGTCTATAAGGATGAAGTGGAAGAAGAGGAGCGCAAACTCTCACACAACCAACCACTTGGCAGTAGGGTGCCTTATACACCCCACAAGACCATAAAGCCATTAATCCATAAATTATCCACAAAGCTAATCAGAAAAGCTAGATAAATAATAATATGTCATTAACTTTTATATTAGCATATAGTTTGCAAATAAACATTTAACATTGAAATGATGTAAGAAATAACTGTTAATTAGTGCCAAAAATATATTTAGTTAACTATTAACATATATTAATACAATATTAGTTAGGTCGCCAGCACAATTTATGTTTAATTTATGTAACCACCCACTTCAAAGACAGCAGGAACGCACAAAGCCTATGGCAGGGCATTCAGGCCATCACGGACTACAAGCCCGCGCCACAGAGCTGTGAGAGCAACATCCCTCAGCTCAACAATCTGAACCGCTTCTTTGCTCGCTTTGAAGCACAAACTTGCCCACAGAAGACCCCTCCCCCTCCACACGAGCAGCCCCTGTGCCTCTCTGCCGACAGCGTGAAGAGGACACTTGCTGCTATCAACACCTGTAAGGCAGCAGGCCCAGACAACATCCCAGATCGTGCGCTGAAGGACTGCGCTGAGGAACTTAAGGATGTCTTCACAGACATCTTTAACACTTCCCTGAAGCAAGCCATCGTCCCATCATGTTTCAAAGCTGCCACCATCATACCTGTGCCGAAGAAAACTGCTCCATCCTGCTTCAATGATTACCGCCCCGTGGCACTCACACCTATCATCATGAAGTGCTTTGAGCGGCTTGTCATGTCACACATCAAATCCATTCTCCCCCCCACCCTGGACCCCTTCCAGTTTGCATACCGAGCCAAACGGTCCACAGAGGATGCAATCTGCTCTGCCCTCACCACAATTGTGAGTGATGCAAGTCACCCCGCTCACAATTTGTTTGATCTACTGCCCTCTCGGAAGAGGTACAGAAGCCTGCGCTCCCGCACCACCAGACTCACCAACAGCTTCATACACCAGGCTGTTAGGATGCTGAACTCTCTCCCCCCTCTCCCCTCTCCACCCTCAGCTACATAACATCCTGGACTTTGGACCCACAATGGCTGCCTTTGCACTACTCCACTTGCACTACTCCAATTGTACACTTGCACACTTTGCAACTTGTTGTTGTTGTCTAGTTGTCCTGAAAACACTTCTGAACACACTTTTGCTGCTCTTACATAACTTGCACCACTATGCCACTTGCATACTTAGGTCAAACAGAACTACCTTAGTCATTTATTGGCCTGACTTTTGCACTATTATATTGACTGTCTACTGTAAGCACAATTGCACAATTTCAACCCAAACTTTGCTGCTCTTATTTTTTCATTGTATGTGCCTTCTTATTTACTTTTTATATTGTTTACTTGAATGTTATGTTTGTCTGTGGACCTAATTGGTAAAATATGTCTTGTATCCACCGTGGGATAGTGGGAAACGTAATTTCGATCTCTTTGTATGTCTTGACATGTGAAGAAATTGACAATAAAGCAGACTTTGACTTTGATGTTGTGTAATAGGCCTAACTTATACCATTTAACCAGGAAAGCTATCAATTTTCTATTAGGATATAGTTTGTTTACCACAGTCACGGCCCTAGAATAGCTCTGCAACTGGGGGCGAACGCGTCGCAGAGGGGACAGCGTGCATCTCACTTGCAAAATGAAACATTTCTGTGGGGCGCCTGCTCGCAGTTGCAAAATGCAAGGGACATGAATCAGCACGAAAATTAATGGACAGCTGCTTCCGTTGACCTTTACACATTTGTTGAACCATGGTACTGTACTTATAAAAACTACAGGATAGTAAGAACTGAACTGTTGCTTAATTTATCTAATTTCCACCACCATGGAAAAAGTGGGCTGGTCTTGGGCCTGAAACTCCTGGGCTGAAAAGTGGCCCCACTCCAGGCGCGCGGGAACATAATTTTTGACCATGGGTGGTGAATAACAAAATAATGGATGTCCGACGATTTCTCCCCTAGCATGATATGATTCGAATTTAGACAGCTAAATACGCCATTTCAGCGCCGTGTATGAGTAGGTCTAAGAGCGAGAAGTTTTAGAATGCCCTGGGCAGCCACATTCCACTGCAACTATGCGCAGCGCCACTCCGACTCATCAATACAAACTGCGCGCACACACACCAGACCCATAGAAGCGCACTTGATTTTACATCATTAAACTATTTCAGTATATTGCTTTTCTGATTGTCAAAACCACACCAGAGATGTTTGGCTTGAAAATGTATGCTAATTAGGCTGCAATGACCTACAATGGCAAGCAATTTCTGAGTAGCCTAAGCTATGATCCTTTTTAATCATATAAATTAGTCCTTTGAGGCCTAGGCTATCAGTGTAATTTTACTAAACTCTTTGGTCATTGTAAGGGTTATTATGCTAGGCTATATCAAAGATACTTTAGAACACAAGATAATTCTGTGAATCGTCTCGCTTTATCAACCGTCTCCGGCTATATCGTGTTCAAGACAGTATAGGCTACCCATATCTGCGAAGTATGATGTGATCATAGCCTACTTATGTCAGCCTATATGTCAAGGAAAAATACTTTGTGTCTCATGATTGTTACATTCATGTCACCTGAAGCATGATGATAATATCTATCCAAAGCACAGTAGATAGATTGGGGAATTTCAAGAAGTTGATCAGTGCATGTCATTATCAACTTTTGATTCTTTTATATGGAAACCAATTTCATTATTTTTGGCTATAACATTAGAATTTCAGCTCAAAGTTGTAGAAATGTGCTGTAATGATGTGTGTGAAAAAGAATATCCTTATAGGACAATAAAGACTCTATACCACTGCAATTTCAAAACTCGGGAACGGCTTACTGTACGAAAGCTTCATATTGTCGTGTCAGGTAAGGTCTGCTGTTTATTGTTATATAGGCCTATGGTTTGCCCTGTATTAAGTGACGTGAGATTGCCTATACCATCGAGAGTAATTGGTGGATATGGAGCGCATTGTGCAGAATGGAAATATTATGACATTTCATAGGTCCCCGTCCAACGTTAATTTTGTCGCGAACCGTTTATCACAGCACCTAGCCGCTAATATATTTAACAGAGAATAGGACAACAAAATAGAACGACGTCCCTGAGGCCAATCAAGACGCTCTCTGTCTTGGATGCGCTCAGGCACACATGCACCACTACTCTCTCTACCCCCTGCATGACTATGAAGGTATATTGGGTGCAAAAGTGGCGAGCACATTTAACTGCAGATTTTGCATGTGCACACTAAAGTCGTAAATGTGTAACAGTAAAGTTGAAGTTGTACATATTTTTTTATATCTTGTTAACACAAAATAGGGGCTACGGGTTCACAAATCCTTTTTACAGGTACACAAATCCTTTTTACAGGTACACAAATCCTATCCTGTGAGTCACAACTTTCAAGAGTCACGCACTCGACACTTTTGCTCCAATCGTTGCAGCGCAGTAGGTGCGAAACACATTTGCACATCCGTGTTTCATAATCTGAGAACATGCACAACATTCGTGCATTTGTAAACCCACATGTGAACTAATGCATCCGAAGTTGTGCATCTGTGAAATAATTTCTCATTAATAAAATTCTACAGATCGCTTTGATTTTCTTGCACGACTACAAGTCAATTGATACAAGTGCTCGAATCTGCTTCTACGAGTGACGAGTGACTTTTGCTCCTGGCTAGGTGATATAATAGGTGCAAAAAGATTTGTATGTGTGCACGTCGAGCAATCGATCGAGAAAACAAGGCGGCCGGATCTGGATCACGCTCAGACTACCATTGCCTGCTCATAAAGTAAGTAACCTCAGCATGTTTCCTTATCAATGAAGGATACACGATTTATAGTTTTTCTTTGCACAAAGCGAGGAAAAAAATGTGGCGGTGTGCGGTATTAAGTTCTACGACCTTATTATTCATAATGTCTGCACAGCAAACAATTGCTAACTTGCCTTGCACTATCAATAGTCTTCGTGCAAGATACAAGTCAGCTGTTCGAAAATTGCAGAACGATTGTGTCAGATTGTGTGTCCTAACGATTTTGGACGGGCAGTGTTATATTTCTGTACTTCTAAACTATTTATTTATCTAGCGATAGCTAGCTTGATCTGGCACTGGAGGATTTCGCAGGCAGGTAAACTAAGCTAAACATAGCTGTCATGATAATGTAAACCAACAAACAAGATAACTTTCTTCATATTATTATCATGTTACTTACCTTATGAGCAGGCAATGGTAGTCTGAGCGCGATCCAGATCCGGCCGCCTTGTTTTCTATCGATTCGCTCGACGTGCACACATACAAATCGTTTTGCTCCTATTATATCACCTAGCCAGGAGCAAAAGTATCGTCACTCGTAGAAGCAGATTCGAGCACTTGTATCAATTGACTTGTAGTCGTGCAAGAAAATCAAAGCGATCTGTAGAATTTTATTAATGAGAAATTATTTCACAGATGCACAACTTCGGATGCATTAGTTCACATTTGGGTTTACAAATGCACGAATGTTGTGCATGTTCTCAGATTATGAAACACGGATGTGCAAATGTGTTTCGCACCTACTGCGCTGCAACGATTGGAGCAAAAGTGTCGAGTGCGTGACTCTTGAAAGTTGTGACTCACAGGATAGGATTTGTGTACCTGTAAAAAGGATTTGTGTACCTGTAAAAAGGATTTGTGAACCCGTAGCCCCTATTTTGTGTTAACAAGATATAAAAAAATATGTACAACTTCAACTTTACTGTTACACATTTACGACTTTAGTGTGCACATGCAAAATCTGCAGTTAAATGTGCTCGCCACTTTTGCACCCAATATACCTTCATACATGACCCCCTGTCGTGTGCGCGCTACACTCGCGGACACGCGATTTGAAGTCTCGGTCTCGCATGCGCGCTCTTGATTGCTCGCTCTAGATTCCGGGAGATTTTATCTAATTTGCGTGCGTCAGGGAGCCGCTATGCGGGAGACTCCCGGAACTTCTGGGAGACTTAGGATGTCTGCATATACTGTATGAAATAAAACATGAATTCCCTCTTTTTATATCCTTCACATTCCTGTGCTATACCTCTACTTTTGCCTATGTGTGGTTATCAAATAGACTATGCTATGTTTACTTACTCACATGTTACTTGTATCGACTAAAGTTTAACAACATGACAGAAAAATGAACTTTTGATTAAACAACACAGTGTCATCCATTATCACTTATCATGAACACAAAATCGGTCATGGCACTGTTAAAAAATACTTCATGGTTGAACTGTAAAAGATCCATAAGTTGACAGTGTTACTATGATCATAGTGAATTTTACAGTAAAACCATCAAATTACCACAAATAAATTAAAGAGAATAGCAACACTCTTTTTATGGAAGCTATAGCTATGCAGCTATGACACCATGTGTGCAGGAAGACCATCTTACTCAATTTAGCTCTAATATTCTCAGGGTCCTTGACTTAGTGTTTTCCAAACTTTTTTTCTGGGGACCCACTTTTTAAAAATGACAGACCATCGCGACCCTTCAGATCTAACATGCAACCTGCATGCAACCACCAATATTGTTTTAGGCCACAGGTTCTCAAACATTTATTGGGGATATTCTTGCATGCTACGCAGTCGTCGTCACTCTTCAGCATAGTAAGCTGTTCCTTTATTTCTAAAGAGATATGTTGCAGACAAATGGATCCATAACACCGTCAATCCCTATGTAAACATAATCAAATAACTCAAGTCATTGTAGCCTATTTGTGGAGGTTTCTTTATTTGGAAAGGTGAATCCACATTTTCCTCTGGAGTTAAAACGTTTGTTTGTAGGCCGCTGTGTATTGATGTTGTGACAAGCTAAATGTGAAATAAATACATATCAGAACAATGGCTTTTGCGCGATAGTAGATAGTAGCCTAGTAGAGTTTGCAAGGTGGAAAACGAGAGGAAATAATAGCGTTTAAAATGTCCATTTAAATTGTAGCCTGTGATGAGGTTGCTATTAACTTTAAAGAGTGCATGCACAATCGAAACTATCTACAGCCTGTGACGCAAATTGAATTGCAATGTCCGGTACGGATGTCTGCTTTAGTTGACTAGATTTTAATCGGTGAAGCTGAAGAGCTGGTGTCCGTTAATGTTCGTGCAAATAGGCTGATTCATGTCCCTTGCATTTTGCAACTGCGAGGTCAATGGCAGGCGCCCCACAGAAATGTTTCATTTTGCGAGTGAGATGTCCACCCTGTCCCCTCTGCGATGCGTTCGCCCCCCAATTTCAGAGCTAAATGCAAAATTGCACAGAGGACCGTGACTGTGGTAAACAAACTATATCCTAATAGAAAACTGATAGCTTTCCTGGCTAAATTGTATAAGTTAGGCCTATTAGACAACATTGTGCTGGCGACCCAAATCTCCTGCGACCCACCCGTGGGTCGCGACCCAGTCTTTGGGAAACACTGGCTTAAAGGCGTGTTGCAGGGTTCATTTTCCAACAAATTTGCACAATTTGCTTGTTGATAATAAACATTTAAACTGTTATCCATTGTATTTGATGTTGTTGGGTATCACAAAACGGAATATAATACGAAAAAGCAGGTACTATTTCACAGCATTTGAAGTGATTCTCCTTTCCCCCACAATGCATTGCATTACGTCACCTTGGGGAGACAACAGACCAAAGCCCACCTTGAGACCCTTGAGAGTAACGAGAGAGGAGTAAAGAGAGACGAGTAAGGGATTGTTCAGCAGTAGATAGCGCAGATTATAGATAAATAGATAGGCTATAGATAGCCTAGATATGTATATAGACAGATAGATAGCTAGATAGATCATGTCATTATGCTGGTCACAGGGGAGCTCCTCGACCAGCGGCCAAAATGCACTCGCTTCCCTAGTTACTGCAGCTCTCCACCACAGTTTCCATCGGGACGGCACATCCCACACAATTAACACCTGCAAAACTGCGACTTGCCCATATTATCTCCCTCTTTGGTAAGCCGTACCCTGACGATGTCAATGGCAATCAATCACGAGCTGTAGTTATCGAAAATATTCATGCTGAAGACACGACCAGCCTAATCGGCGGCGGCTAGAAGCTAAGTAACTGGGGTGGCTCACAGGTGGGACTAAAAAGTTAGCCCAGCTAGCTATCATCAGAGAATGTCTAATAAGGGGAGAACTGCCACTCTCGGAAAACTTCCGGTTTCTGAACTGGTTGCAGTTCCTTCTGTGGTTCCACATGAGGGCGCTCGTCCACGAGTGCAGAATGCATGGAGGTCTATGGAGCTGTACCCCTCAAAATCCACTTTTATCTGGATATAATTTGTTTCCAAGTAATTTGAATATTGTTTTCGAAAGGGGAGGCAAAGAAAATACACTTGGTTGAGTATTATATTTTTTAAAGTCACTTAATTGTTCTAAAAAGCCTTTCAAACGTGTCAATGACGTCATTCATTAGCACAATGCTAGCGTGTTATGGGCAACAACGACCCAACCTGTAAGAAATCAAAAGGACATAAGTACTCGTTCATTCAACTTTTGACCTATAACCCATGTTGAAGTTATACAAACTACAATCAAATCTGAGATTTGTCAACGACAATCAGGTGAAAGAGGCAAATTTAGCCGTCTAGCTCCATTGACTCCCATTCATTCTGCACTCATGGCGATCGCCCCCAGTGGAAATCTAGTGGAACTGCAACCAAAATTCGGTACAATGGGACTTAATACGGAGTGGCAAGGCTCTCCGTAGACGGGCTCTGCTATCATGATGCTTCATATTCTGATCTTCTGACTAAGTTTGCCCGGTAGCCTTATCTGAACTAACGACATGATCACTATCACTAGATATAAAGAACATGTTGACTTTCATTCGGTGCTGTTCACTGACAGTAACAAAAAAAGTGTCGTAATGTTATAGCATAATACATTGAACTGAATAGGTGCATTATGTAGCCTCATAACGAGGCCTCTCAAATTCAGAAAATTGCATTAAACTAAAATCGGAAGACATTGTTATCTTTGTTAGACCATAGGGTCGTTGTCATATAAATGCTGTAACGAAATTCGAAGTGTAAATATACAAACTTTATGTTGGAAGTGTAACCGCGACCGTTTCCCATAGGAATGAATGTAAAACATATACCCTCCAAAACGAGACCTCCCGAAATTCAGAAAAAATACTAAATTGATATCAGGCACCGTTATTACCATTGGTAGATCATAGGGTAGCTGTGATATAAATTCTGTGACGAAATTCGAAGTGTAAATATACAAACTTTATGTTGAAAGTGTAACCGCGATGTCCATTGAAATGCATTGAAATGAATGAAGCGCAGATCAAGTAGTCCCCAAAGTGACGTCATCACCGAATTGCGTACAAAAAACCCGCTAATGCTAAAAACAACAAAAACTGGCATTTAACACCATTTGGAGACATTTTTAAAATGATATACATATATTGAGTGCTTTATGTACCCATTAATCAACAGTGGTGTTTAAGCTGCAACACAGGCTTTAATCTAGGGTGCAATTGTTTAGGTTTGAAAATTGTTTGATGATTGTTTGATTATTGAATGATCACATAAGTTAACAGTAGTTTGTAGTAGCTAAGCACTACCCTAGTTCAACTTAAAGAGCACTGATCAAATGATCAAATGCTACAGGAGAGGAAGGGCGGGTGTGACATTTCCTAATCTGTAATCTGTTGGTAATCTACCATGGTATTCTGCAACTTTCACATCCAGTCAGCGATGGCTCAAGAGAGGATCATTGTGCAAGTCTAGTCAGTGTTCTGTTCAGGTCAGTGTTCTCTTCGGGTCAGTCAGGTTTCACCTCACTTAACTGAGTAACACCTTACAAAAAATAACTATAGAAAGTATTTTGTATTATATATTATTATTACAAGCATGATCACATCATACTTAGACAGGTAGCCTATACTGCCTTGAGAACAATTTAGCCTAGTAGGCCTATAACAGATGGCCCTTACAATGAGCTTACTGTAGCCTAATAGTAAAATTACACTGAAATAGCCTAGGCCTCAAAGGGTAGCTACAATTTATTGAAGCCATTTTAAGGTGTGATGAACTTTTCCTACAACCCTGGGCCCCCTTGTCTTTCAATTCTAGTGACGTCCCTGATTGGCCTGTTTCACTATATCAACCAGTCAGTTTTCAGTGTAGGCAGGCTTTCATCTCTTTTCTCCCGAACTTCAGGTCAGTGTATCAAGGAACAGGAGCGTCATGGCAGAGTCAGTGCCCCCCAAAAAGGAAAATGTAACACCCATTTCAAAGTCTAGAATATCCTTGTCTCATAAGCATAAAAAATAATGATAGGCCTAGTCTTGAACGCTGCACTGTTTGAAACAGTGACTTTAGCATTGCCCATGGCAGGTTAAAGACATGTTGAGGTGAGTTTAACAATTTTATTGTTTATTCATGTGCATATTATTCATCTATAGGCCTTCCTTATTTGGTGTAGCCTACTGACGAGGCATTATTGAACAAACATATTAATCTTTGTGATAGCTCCCTGAAAATTTTTTTGCAGGTTGGGATGTCTGATATGGTATTATCCCAGAAATGTGATTTACTTTTGAAGTTGAAAATGTTTAGTTGAACTGTAAACTTCATAGTAAACCTCATAATTATGAAGACCGCAGTCTGACTATAAACTGAATTGCAGTCAACCATCATCTTTACTTATTAACTGTAAACTTTAAAGTCCGCATCAGACATGCAACCATGAAGTTCATAGTAATGGGAGAGTTCATAGTCAAGTTATGATATATTCATGGTCGAACTGTAAAGGCAATGGTAGAACTATAAAAAAAATTAAGTTGAACTGTAAATTTCACTGTTTTACTGTGAAATTTTACAGTTAATTTTTTCCTGGGCTAAGAGATAATGCGCATCCGAGAGTTTGGGTATATTCTAGCATGCTACGGAATCGTCACTCTTCAACATAGTAGGGAATTCTCCTGATTCACCCCGGGCCTGGTATTAGTAACCTGACTCATCCATCTGGAACCGATCCATTGGAATGGTGTTTCAGAAGGCTGGGCCTAATCAAAAAATGCTTGCATAAGATTGAATAAGCCACTTGTCCGTCATCTATTGACGTGCTACTTCAAACACTCACATCGAAGCCAACCCGTGACGCTGTCTCACAGTCGCTTCTAAGCTATGTCACATCTATGAAACTCCCGCCCTGCGTCCTGATTGGCTGTACCATAAAATCGGGTGCAGAAATCACTCTCAATGGAAGAGGTCCCAGATGGATGTGAGTGAAGCTAGGCGGAGCTAAGCAGAACGAAACTCATCTAGCGAGAGTCAGGTTATGGTATTAGGCCTACACTGCAACACAACATAGCCTACATCTCTCTTTAGATGTACAGGAACAGCTTAGGCTAATATGTTGCGATTAGGCTAATATGAGTGACGATTGCGTAGCATGCTAGAATATTCCCAAACTCTCAGATGCACATTAAAACGTTATCTTTTAGGTAACTTTCCATGCTGATGGTGCTCAAAATGTAACACAACTGTGTTCAAAGCAGAATGAGGAAAACCTGAAGTTGTGTGAGCGAGAATTTTATAGCTTTGAAAATATTTAACATTGTTTCATGTGTAGAGATTGCAGAGTTGTGGGAAACTGAGTCAGTGTATCACCAATCCTTGTAATAGTAGTGGTAGTAGGCCAGACCTAGGCGCTATTATGTATATAGATATGGCACTGTAGAATGGTTGGGGGGGGAGGGGGGGGTTAATTGATAACAAAACCCAAGCTTCATCTGTGTGGCTATGCAGTAAAAGTTGTAGCCTCTGAGCATGATGATGAGCCCAAAAATAGCGAGGAGGCCATGAGGGACAAGTAGAGAGAATAAAAGAGTAAACAGTATGAATTAAAATGATTTAATGTAAGAAAGATCAGTATTATGACAGCAGTAATCTACATGATCAACCTATATGCCTTGTTTGCTCAGAAGTGAGTGTAGTAGCCCACATCACCAAACGCCAATATGATACTGTTGCCTACCCACGCTGAAAAACTTGTAAACATTAATTCAATATGCCTCTTTGTAGAAGAGTGGAATACATTTCAAATGCTTTATTTCTTTATGTTTTTGTGGAATTGTGGAGTATTTTTGTTAACTTCTCAGTTTAAGTAAATTAATTTTCAATTTCAATTTAATTGTACTTATAGAGCGCCAAAACATTACACATGTCTCATGGGGCTTTACAGAGTGTTAGACAATCAGAGAAAAGAAAAGAAAAGAAAAGAAAAGAAAAGAAAAGAAGGCCCATGGGTAACAGGGGCGAGGAAAAACTCCCTAGAATTGGAGATACATATAGGAAGAAACGTTGAGCAGATCCACGACTCAAGGGCCTGACCCATCTGCCTAGGGTCAGATACAGGACAGTAAGGTCTGTATACATGACAAATGCATACTGTAAGTTAGTCAGGTGTAGAGAATAGGACATGGTGTTTAAAGCTACCTGGGGTGAATGTTACAAGAGGTGGGATGTTACATATCCGGTATGATAATCCTAATTTTGTGTCAGAAAGTTCAAATAGTCCAGCGTAGGAAATGGAATTGTCCAGGGGATTAGGAGTTGTCATAGGGCAAGTGGTGGGTCGGCAGTACGGGCCAGGAATCCGGGCAGAGTTGTTGAATTATTATATAACCTTTACACATTTGTTGAACCATGGTAATAAAAACTACAGGATAGCAAGAACTGAACTGTTGCTTGATTTATCTCATTTCCACCACCATGGAAAAAGTGGGCTGGTCTTGGGCCTGAAACCCCTGGGCTGAAAAGTGGCCCCTCTCCGGTCCTGGTGGCCACCCATATGATTTTGCATGTTTGATGCACCAGTTAAATAGCAGCGATTCACTAGGTCTGCAGCATTCACTCAAGACGTGTTTTGAGAGCAAGTCCTTCGGTAAGTTTTCAGGGCTTTAAGTTTTAAGGGTTTTTGGGCTTTCTTCCATTTTACTTTGGCAGCACTGTTAATGATGCAGTCCAAAATCTTTTTTCTTAAAGGTGTAAAGTGTTGATAAGTTTGTTGAGCCATGATTGTGAGGAAGGGACCTTTTTTCCCCCAGAACATTAGGATGAGCTTTTTGCTCTTATAGGCCATATGAGAGGAACTGTTGTTCGTACTTTGACAGTCAGAGCGACCGATTCGACCTTAAGTTTTTGTGTTTGCTCATGCTGTTCATGCTGTTTACAGGCTGAGGCCTGACAGCTATAACCAGAACTTTTAGTGGAGACATACTTGTAATGTTGAAAAAAGGGCTCATTCATACATTTCTGCGTTCTATTTTTGACAGTTTGAAAGACAAATAAAAACCTGTTCAGCTGCAAATTTATGAGGAAATAATATGAGAGAAAAAAAAACATACCAGGGTTTCACAATCAGGATAAACACTTTGGGCCCTATCATGAGATTCTAATGTGCATCGTCACTCGTCAAAAGTCTATTCAAATTTAGTAGGATGTCCAGTTCACATTGGGAGGGGTTTCGTTCTCAAAAGTGGAGCGCATGGCGTAACAAGGTGTTCCTAGGTCTTTTAATCAGTCATATGGGTGTGTTTGGGGCGTAACATCATTTTAAACCAATGAGAATGACATCTGTCATTCCCTTTAACGGCGCAACGCGCGATATGTCAAATAAATGCATCGGTATTTTGGCATTCAACGGCGCATTTGAAGGAGGCTACTTGCGAGACCGTATGGAATAGTCATTCTTAAACCATGCTTTACTAAAACCTAGCATATCCTTCACGCATTTGCACTCGTCTATTATTTGAACTCATTGGCAAAGTGAAACTAACTTCACCAAGGAGTCAGTCAACGACAAGACAGTTATATGCAGTTACTTTCACTATTGACTGACAATGGGTTACCATCGAAAACATAGGCTGTAAAAAGCAACACTTACCCTAATGTTGCTCAAATGACTGAATAAAACAACATTTATCCTGCAGAGGAGTTGCTTATATCTCGTGACAGTGCGTCTTCAGCTGTGCTCCATACGTGTCTCTCGCCTCTCCCCTAATCACTTTTAACCGTCATTACCAATTTGCAAATGATGGTGAATAACTACTCATCATGAGATGTACAGTATTTCTTAATATCTTTATTCTAATTATGTTTACCATTGCAATCGTGCAATTTGTAATGCTTTGCATGGACGTGCGCTGGTGTGCGTTTATGAATGATAGAAGGATGGTGCGTGCACCTGCCAATATGACTGTTGACATGCGCTCTTAAAATAGCATATGAACAACTCGCCATTGACTTCTGACCAGGTTTAGGTGGTGTATGATAGCTATTTTTAGACAACGCGCCAGGTCCCTACCTAGGTTGTTAATTGCCACACCCCTGGGCGCAATGCTTAAAAAATAAATTGTGAGGATCACTTATACATACAATGTCTTAACTTTCATGTAAATGTTTTGAAACTGACATGATGAAATCTCTGAAGTAATACCTGTCGGATACTATAAACATATATCATTGTGATTTACATATCTGTGTGTGTGTGTGTGTGTGTGTGTGTGTGTGATTATGGAAGAGATAGGCAGGCAGCAGAGGAGTGAAACTGAAGATTCTTCTCTTTCTGATCACTTAAAAAGTTTTTTCCCCGACAGCATGATGGTAAGGCTATGAAAATGATAAAGGCTATGAAAATGATAAAAAAAGATGTATGCCATCATTCAATCATGTTATATATAAAATGTATTTATCTTAGTCTATATATATATATATATATATGCATATGAAATATTATGAATTTATATACGTGTATTTATTTAACTGAAAAAAGGCAAACTTCTTCCATCCATATTTTCTTTCTCTGTGCAGATTCAGTGTGTTGTACTTTTCCTACTGCCCTTGATGGGGCAGTGTGCACTAGTGTGCAGTCCTACTGACTGTGCAGAGCTGTGGAGAAGTTGCAGCTCCATCAGTGGGGTTCAAACCATCTATCCTAACGGTGCTGACTCTGCCGTTACAGTTTACTGTGACATGGGCTGTGAGAACGACACCAAGGGAGGATGGACTGTGAGTTGTCCCTCAGTTTTAAATAAAATATGTAAATAATAATAATAACAATAATGTCAATTCAATAGTATATAATATTATTATACAATATTAATAATGTCAATACAAAAAAAATGTTTTTTTGGTGGAAGATCTCAGGCCATATTTAGTCAGGTATTTTTAAGGATGGGTAGAGGCATTTTTTGTTTTTCTTTTGCAGAGTGACACTAATGGCACTCAGTTGGTGTAATGTTCTTCTCACCCATGTGATTGCCACTCACAAATGAAATAGCCTGAAGTAGGCACTAAACTATCCTGATATTGTTACAGTTGGCATTCTTATGCAAAGCTACACAGACTCCCTACGGCAAGTTCAGGAATCAAACATGTATATGACAGAAATGTACACACACGCGCACACACACACATACGCACTCACACTCACTGAGAAATGTACTATTACTGTCTCTTGTTTGAGATGTCATCTGTTTTCAGGTGTTTCAGAGGAGATTGGATGGTACAGTGACTTTCTTCAGGTCCTGGGAGGAGTATAAGAAAGGGTTTGGTTTTGCCTGTGGCGAGTACTGGCTGGGTAAGATCTTACAGCTGTCCAATGTGTAGCACACTCCTGCAGAGTTATATGCAGTGATCACATGACTGCAGAGTAATATGGCAGAAAACCACTGCCAGTGCGAAAAGTGGTTAATGAGACATCATGTCCTTTATAATGTCCTTGTTCTTTCTGGTAGGATTGGATTTTCTTCACCAACTCACCAGAAATAAAGCATACGAGCTGAGAGTGGACATGGAAGACTTTGAGGGCAACAGGGCTTTTGCCAGGTACTCCTCCTTCTCTGTCGCATCAGAGGAAGAGGGATACAAGCTGACTGTGAGTGGCTTCACCGACGGAGGCGCTGGTGAGTTTGGTGGTGAGAGTTTAAAGGTGACCTGGAATTGACATGGAATGGATGAACAGAGTATTTTACCTTGTACTCTGATATTAACATAGAGTGTATGCAATTTTGGTCAGAAAAACATGCTCAGATGCTATTTTACAAGCTTATTTACAACCCTATAATTAGCCTTGGGAATATACTAGTTAATGTGGTGATGCTTTCATCCAAAGTGAAGTTTTGGATATTACAAGGACCATTCTCTCCCTTAAGCTTATCTGGGACCCACATACATATTTAAAGGGAACTTGACAACTATTTCAACTTAATAAACCCATTCAGAAATAATTTGGATGGTTAAGTGACTTGTTCCGGTGGAAATGGATAGACTATATACTCTTTTTGATCCTGTGAGGGAAATTTGGCCTCTGCATTTATCCCAATCCGTGAATTAGTGAAACACAGTCAGCACACAGTGAACACACAGTGAGGTGAAGCACACACTTATCCCGGAGCAGTGAGCTGCCTGCTACAACAGCGGCGCTCGGGGAGCAGTGAGGGGTTAGGTGCCTTGCTCAAGGGCACTTCAGCTGTTCCTACTGGTCGGGGTTCCAACCGGCAACCCTCCGGTTACAAGTCTGCCAACTCTGCCATCAATCATTATGTTAAGCCCACCTAACGACTCTATACACGATTTCATTGGCCTGAGTTTCGATTTCTGGAGCTCACAAGCCAACGGAGAGTTGCTAGACTAGCCCTGGCAGCAAATGTAATTTGCTGTCACTCTTTAAGCCTACAACGTACGTTTAGATATTTATATTTACTTCGAACATAAATATTTAATTTGAAATTATAAATTTGATTTTTCATGTGAAGCACAAAATATGAGTGGTGGAACAACTGTGATATTACTTTCTGATAGTGGTTTGGCCCAGGCTCCATTACCAAGATAACTATTGCGAATCCATGTCATTTTGGATAAAAAAAAAAACCCTTGCAAAAAAAAAAGCAAATAGGTCATTAACAACAAATATTTTCAGATATTTTTGAGAGAAATAAATCCCTTCATGACAATAAGATCTGTTTGTCCTGTCAGGATTTAGTGCAGCTGAATATTTATTTTCTGACTTATACTAATAATTTAAAATTGGAAGTTTTGCATATGAATGTAGAGTTAATATATTATAGTGCTCTCATGTTTTGCTTTGTATGCATAAATAACAAAGTTGTTGTTCATTTCATTTCACAGGAGACTCTTTGTCTTACCACAACGGGCAGAAGTTTAGTACGTTTGACAAGGACCATAATGACTGTGCCCACACCTATCTTGGGGGGCACTGGTATAACAACTGCCACTATTCCAATCCCAATGGTATTTATGCGCATGGTCCTACTAAACTCTTTGCTATTGGTGTGAATTGGCGCTCATTCAAAGAGTACTATTACTCACTGAAATCCTTCACTATGAAGATTAGGCCCCTGGCTTAGGCAGCTGTGAAATAAGATCTATGGCAGAAGTGATGTACCACTGGTGGAGTGCAGATTATTCAGACTCTCTGACTATCATTTTCTTCAATGTTTTGATCAAGTTTGAAGTGTGTATCTGTTTCATTACCAGAGCCTAATCAGGCTAATTAATGAGACTGCTTTAGGCATTTTGCTCAGCTTGAAACATACCTGTTACCTTTACATTAGTCATTTCTTTTGTTTTAACATGCATACTTAAATCTCTTTGCAACCAAGAGTTACCTTTGGTTTTGGTAATTTCCTCAGTAAAGTTTAGCTATTGTCTATCTGTTTCTTTACATATTATGCATTCTTGATTTTTCTGGTGTATTTGCCTGTCTTGTTTTACCTTTTTCATTCATTCAATTTAATTGATATTTCTTTGCATTAATGTTTATGATTTACTGGTTAATAAATGGTTAATTCACCACCATTCATATGTCTCTACTTGTATGCCATGCCACTGCTCTGCTACTAGCTGATACACTACTGGGTAATATTGGAGGCTATCAATGTTATGGTGCCAGATTAGTAGTTGTTTTCTTACGATATTTATTTACCAATGATGCACTGTTATTTAAATGATGACTTAAATATTAAACACACGCTAAAACCAATTCTGAGATAGGCTTATTGTGCTGATAAGTGATAACATTTGCAGCAGCCTTTATATCGAGGAATAATCCTTTGCATCTGTGACTTCAAGTAACTTCATGTAGCCCAAGACAGTTGATCTGATTTTATGACCAACTTTTCTTTCTTTGATAGGATATTCATTATTTTAGAGTGCTATTACATTAGATTGTCAGCCAAAAGTTGAAGACCATGTAGAAATGTGCTGCATTTGGAGATGGATGTAGAGCTGTATGCAGAATGTAAATATGGTTACATTCATGTAAAAACAAAGTTAATTTTCTCACAAACTGTTTATCACAGTTACTAGCACCATTTACAAGCTGTGGTTGTGTTGGTTTCACAACATATGCATGTGATATCTGTGATGAGTAGTCGGTGAACCATTCAACAGAGAAAACTAGAAGTGAATTTGGATGTCAGTTGACCCCATAGGGTTAAAGGAGAAATCAGGCAATTTTTCACATAGATCTCTGTTTCTCATCGAGTACTGTCAGTACAAAAATAAAACTCCCGAAAACATTTGGTTTTACCTAGCTTAAGTTGCTTAGCTTGACGAGCCATACCGACATCAAGATGTAGGGTCTGGGAACTATCCATTGGCACTGCTCAATCTGAGAGGCGGGATAAACGGTTGTCTTTCAAATTTCCTCTGCACGCAATAGGATAGCGATACAACTCATGAGTCTCATGCATTTTCCCACCAGCAGAGCTAGTTGACTAGTTGATCAAACTTTTGGCAATTTAAAAAAAGCTTAACGAGTCACGATTCAAAGACCGCTGTTCGTCACCAACAGCATCCATCTTCTTTGTTTTCAAGTAGGCTAGCAGGGAATTCACGTGGAACCTACACTGTATACACGACTCTATACACGATGTGATTGGCTTGATAAAAGTATAAATTATCCAGCTCGCAAGCCAACGGAGAGTTTCTAGACTACCCTGGCTGCAAATTAAATTTGCTGCCGCTAGGGTGCGTCTAGATTTCTAAGCTACAAGTTGCTAGTTCTAACACAGGGGTGGACAAACTGCGGCCCGGATCCGGCCCGCCAAGCACTTTTATCCGGCCCGCCGAGCATTTAATTTGGTTATCAGGCTGTTCGCTATTTCTTTTCCTTCTTTTCCTTTTTTTCCTAGCTTTACTGCAAACTGCTTTTCACTCTCATCAGAGAACGTTGTTGTACAATGTCAATGTCAAAACATCATGTTAAATAGAAATGATAGGCCTACTCTTAGTTATCTCCTTTGCAGCAGATCTAGCTTGAACATAATGCTACTCCATTCAACTGGGAATGCATCTGCACTCACGAGAGGGCGAGAGAGTGGCAGGTTCCAGCTGGCTTGTTAATTTTTGATAATTGATATCTCCTTCCTATAAGACATTTTTAAAGGAAATCATGAAGACAACAGTATAGTTCCCACTACTGACAATTTATAAAATGTGAGAAGGTCTCAGTAGCATACAGACATCACACACAACATGCACTTACAGCAGAAATGGTAAATATAAGTATAAACATATAACAAAACTCCATACTAAATATACTATATAAATTAAATAAAAAAATCCACAGTGTGCTTGAGGGTGATCAAGCATGATGAGACGCTTGCAGTGACAGGGCCGGGACTGGCCTGTAGTTCTGTGTGCATGGTAAGGTGCTCAAGAGAGTGAGTGTCATGGTGAAGGTGCAAAAAGTAGTCCAATAGTAGTCCAACAGTGCAAGAATAAGGTCTAGAGACCAGCATAAATAATATGGACAAATAAGAGAGTAAAGTATAATGTAGACAAGGTACAGTAGGCTGGTTTAATGAAGAAAGACACCGTAAACGTCAAACTAGGTCTTACCCAGTATAAAAACCCAGCTGATTCAACATTTTAGTATCCTGGTGAAAGACGTGACTGCTGTGCATGGATGTTTACTATACTTGCTGATAGCACAAGGTAAGCATAAATGTTACAAACAAATTCATAAAAATGGTGTGATATTGAATGAAAAATTATATTCAATGAATGTGCAGGGTGGATATCTCTCACACCATAATTTTTAGGCTACATCTCCATAATCGTTTTATCCTCCGTGCTTTCCTAGTAGGCTAGGCTGCAGTTTTATCTCATAGGGAACCTTTTCCACATAGTTCAAACAACATTCCCAGAACCAAAGATTTGATTATGAAAAAACGTCCCAGCACTGTCAAGAAAACTTTTCTGAATGGCCGTTAGGAAAAGTTAGCAGTGAACGGTCCTGCATCCTTCAGCGGACATCCGCGGAACATTCCCCGAACTGAAAATTGTTTGCTGGGGAGTCTCTCTCTACTGTCTGCGCTTGGGTGCAGCGTGAATGAGGTAAGAACAGTAAAGTTCAGTTTCTCACAACAATGAAAATGCTTTTGTTGTGGAGGCAAATGACTAATAACAGGCAAAAACTATCTTCAAAGAGCAATATCTTCTGAAAAGGTAATGTTCTGCGATTCTCATAAGATGTCTCAGGAATTCTTGAAGTTGCATGGCTGGTTCTCTCGTTAGCAACTTGCTACAGCTATGGTGTATGGAAGCTGGAAGCACAACTTTATATCTAAACAGTACTCAAGCATTCTCCATGAGATCAGCCTTGGTTCCTTCAGTAAAGGTTGTACAAACTGTCACTTTTGGGTTAGATTTTGTATTATAATATTTATCATATTTTATACCGGTAGGCTACATGTTAACATTCAATACACATACAGTGTGTGAGTCTTAGTATGCCCAGCCTTAGTGGTAGAATTGTTTCACTATAACAGCTGGCTATGTTATAGGTGACCAGGTCACAACGTTGTGCCAATTTGAATCATGATTCACCAAATGAAAACTTGTGCGAGTGATTACCAGCTGACTACATTATCAGGTGACCAGGTCGTGATGTTATGGAAACTTTATGCATGACAACCAAAGATTCTGGAACAGAGCTCTGTTCTAGAATCTTTGATGACAACAATGACAACTTTTGCGACTACCATGGCAACGTTATCAGTTGACCAGTCTACCATGTCACTGCCCATTACTTGACTTTTCTGTTCAACATTGCTGCAATGCTGCAAAGACGTGACCAGAAGGAAATGTAGCGCTGACCAAATGACACTTTCTGACAACGTCACTGCAACGTTATGTGTTTGCTTGGATTGGTCATTTTCAACATTTGATATGTTGTCTATGTCCTTTTTGCAGCTAAATATGGGTTTACAAGATTTGTAGATTATCACATTCTGTTTTTATTTGCATTGTACTGCAACTGTATTCCAAATGCTCATGAATCACTATTTGCTGCATACACTTTGGTATACTAGTAACAAAAATATCACATACCATGCTAAGTAAATAAAGTATAATTGAACTGGTATGCCCCTGCCCTATCCCCATGCTATAACATTGTAGCATCGATACAAGATGACAAGAATAACATGATAGTGATTATATTATAATTATATGATATGATAATGATTAAGCTAAAAATTGTCCGTAAAAGCAAACACACTATTGTGAGTATAAGAATAACAACAAACACAAAGTTAAAGATCCCAAAATAAGCAAACATGCAAAGACGATGACCTCATACCTATACCGCTCCCAGAACCCCAGGACCTCCCTCACCTCCACCCTCACCTCAGCAGGCTCAAGCCTCAGCTTAGTCCCCTGTCCACATGGGCACAGGAAGGGGTAGAGTGCCCCTTTGTGGTGGGGCAGCAACATGCTGAAAATGGCTGACCCCCTGGCATCCTGAGCATCAGAGAATGCCAACTTCCGGACGCAGCGTCCAAGTGAGAATCCGTGGTGGCCAACATCCCAAGTCAGCTTGACCCTCAGCACCTTGAGGACGCTGGTTGAGGGCATCTCGAGAGGGGTGGAAGGGCTGGTGGGGGTGCTCGTTAGAGTGAAGTACTGGTCTTGGATTCGCTGGATGCCCCAGTAATTGCAGCATGGGGAGAGAGCATGGCAATCACTGTTAATGTGCTGATGTGATGTTACACCCACCATCCAGTCTGAGGAGCCACCGATGTGGACATCCCAGAAATGACAACCATCACTGAGGGCATTGGAACCCTTGACAATTGCATAGGCCTTGGACAGTGAAGAGGGAGCGTCCAAGACTGGCATAGCCAGGATGCTGGTCAGATCATCTGACACAGTGACATTAAGTAGAGGGTTGTTGGAATTCAGGATCACTGGGTCTTTTGGAAAAGGAACAATAATTAAGTCAGTGGAGGAAGAAGTGAAGAGGATCAAATGGCAATTAGCAAAGATAATATTTACCACAGTGTGTTTTCTTTAGCATTAGGTTGGTTATTATATATTGGAAAAAAAACTTTAATTACTGAAAAAGTATAAGTTCACTAAAAGGAGCATGACTCAAGACATATTATTTACATACTTTTATCTAAATTTAATGTTGATAAACCATTTGGTTGTCAGTATTTATGAAAACATGCACTGAATCCTTTTCAGTTTTGTCTAGCAGCTTCTGTGCAAAAAATAACCCATTTTTGCTTGGTTACATTCTGAAATGCAGAGCATGATACAACCAAATAGAACCAATCATCACATAGCCACTCTGTCCGCCAAGCACTGCCAGTGATAGTTCATTAGAGTGCATGAAAATGCAATCTACTGTTATCCGATTTCTTCTTATTAGGGCCCGAGCACCGAAGGGCGCAAGGCCCTATTGTTTTTGTAAGGATTATTATTAGGGCCCGAGCACCGAAGGGCGCAAGGCCCTATTGTTTTTGTAAGGATTATTAGGGCCCGAGCACCGAAGGGCGCAAGGACCTATTGTTTTTGTAAGGATTATTATTATTATTATTATTATTATTATTGTTATTCCACTTTTTTGCTTTCCTGTTTTTGAGGTGGTTAACATGGTCGAAAATTCTTGAAATTTGGCACACACGTCAGGTGTCACGCATCGCAGTTAGGTACAAGAGCTTGACCTGGGGTGTGGCCCAGAGACTCGCTAGCGCCCCCGTAGGTGACTGATCCCGTGGTTGGCATATATTTTGAGGTGGTTAACATGGTCGAAAACGCATGAAATTTAGCAAACACATCAAGTGGTACAGTGAATAGACAGGGATAAAAGCTTGGCACCGGGCGTTGCCCAGGAACTCCATAGCGCCCCCTTACGTCACAGTGACTTGTGGTTGGCATATAGTTTTAGATACACACACCAAATTTGGTGGGTGTATGTAACTCCCAAAAACAAACAACTTTTGTATTAACATGCCATTAGCCACGCCCACAGGAAGTGAGGTAATTGAGATTTTCTGCGTTGTGGACATGATCAATTTTAACGTACTCCTCCTAGACGGTTGATCCGATTCATGTCAAAGTTGGTATACATGATGCCGAGATGTTCCTGATTATAAATTGTGAAGTTTGTTTTTGATATGTTGTAATTTGACGAAATGGCGCAATTATTAATTTTAATACCATTCCACATAAACAATAAATGTGTCATAATTCACCATGCATGGCTTGAAATTTTTTAAATTTCACAGGTCATTGAAGACCATGTTAATGATGATATTCACATGCCCATAATGCATGTTTGGCATAGCGCCACCAACTGGCAACAGAAAGAATGACAATTATACTGATGTCACATGATCAATTTGAACATACTCCTCCTAGACGGTTTGTCAGATTCATTTGAAATTTGGCAAACATTATGCCAAGATGTCGCTGATGTTAAATTGTGAAGGGATTTTTGAATGTTGTAATATATTTGATATGATTTTAATATCTCACCACATAAACAGGAAATGTGTCTCAAATCACAGTGCATTGAATGAATGGTCTGAAACTTCTCAGGTTAATAGATATCATGATTATGATGATATCCAGACACCCAATGGGCCTGCCTGGCATAGCGCCACCACCTGGCCAAGCAGGAAATGTGCCAGAAATGGAAAATGCCTTAAGTGATTGATCTGAAACTTTATAAAATATTGGATATCATTATTGTGATGATATTCACATGTGTAATTCACAGGCCTGGCATAGCGCCACCCTCTGGCCAAGCAGGAAATGTGCCAGAAATGCTCTATGCTTTGAATAAATGGTCTGAAACTTCTCAGGTTAATAGATATTATGATTATGATGATATCCAGACACCCAATGGGCCTGCCTGCAAAGCGCCACCACCTGGTCAAGCAGGAAATGTGCCAGAAATGGACAATGCCTTAAGTGATTGATCTGAAAGTGTACAAACATTTTGGATATCATTATTGTGATGATATTCACATGTGTAATTTCAATGCCTAACATAGCGTCACCATCTGGCCAACCAAAAAGTGTATCAGAAATGTTCTTTGCTTAAAATTAATGGTCTGAAATTTATCAGGTTAATAAATATTATGATTATGATGACACCCAATGGGCCTGCCTTGCATTACGCCCCCACCTGGCCAAGCGAGTAAATGTGGCAGAAAATAAAATACAAAAGCAAACAGCCCACGCATCAAATATGTACATTTCACACACGCACCACGTCGGTGCTTTGTTGGATTCCGACATGTCACGGGTTGCGGCCCGCAGGTGCTCGGGCCCGCCATTGCCGCTTGCGGCTATATTTATTATTATTTTTCTATATCATTATTGTTATTCTACTTTTTTGCTTTCCTGTTTTTGAGGTGGTTAACATGGTCGAAACCTCTTGAAATTTGGCACACACGTCAGGTGTCATGCATCGCAGTTAGGTACAAGAGCTTGACCCCGGGCGTGGCCCAGGGACTCGCTAGCGCCTCCTTAGGTGACTGATCTCGTGGTTGGCAAATATTTTGAGGTGGTTAACATAGTCGAAAACGCATGAAATTCAGCACACACATCAAGTGGTACAGTGAATAGACAGGGATAAAAGCTTGGCACCGGGCGTTGCCCAGGAACTCCATAGCGCCCCCTTACGTCACAGTGACTTTTGGTTGGCATATAGTTTTAGATACACACACCAAATTTGGTGGGTGTATGTAACTCCCAAAAACAAACAACTTTTGTATTAACATGCCGTTAGCCACGCCCACAGGAAGTGAGGTAATTGAGATTTTGTGCGTTGTGGACATGATCGATCAATTTTAACGTACTCCTCCTAGACGGTTGATCCGATTCATGTCAAAGTTGGTATACATGATGCCGAGATGTTCCTGATTATAAATTGTGAAGTTTTTTTTTGATATGTTGTAATTTGACGAAATGGTGAAATTATTAATTTTAATACCCTTCCACATAAACAATAAATGTGTCATAATTCACCATGCATGGCTTGAAATGTTTTAACTTTCACAGGTCATTGAAGACCATGTTAATGATAATTCACATGCCCATAATGCATGTTTGGCATAGCGCCACCAACTGGCAACAGAAAGAATGACAATTATACTGATATCACATGATCAATTTGAACATACTCCTCCAAGACGGTTTGTCAGATTAATTTGAAATTTGGCAAACATTATGCCAAGATGTCGCTGATGTTAAATTGTGAATGGATTTTGGAATGTTGTAATATATTTGATATGATTTTAATATCTCACCACATAAACAGGAAATGTGTCATAAATCACAGTGCATTGAATGAATGGTCTGAAACTTCTCAGGTTAATAGATATCATGATTATGATAATATCCAGACACCCAATGGGCCTGCCTGGCATAGCGCCACCACCTGGCCAAGCAGGAAATGTGCCAGAAATGGACAATGCCTTAAGTGAATGATCTGAAACTTTATAAAATATTGGATATCATTATTGTGATGATATTCACGTGTGTAATTCACAGGCCTAGCATAGCGCCACCTTCTGGCCAAGCAGGAAATGTGCCAGAAATGCTCTATGCTTTGAATAAATGGTCTGAAACTTTTCAGGTTAATAGAATGATATATGATTATGATGATATCCAGACACCCAATGGGCCTGCCTGGCATAGCGCCACCACCTGGTCAAGCAGTAAATATACCAGAAATGGACAATGCCTTAAGTGATTGATCTGAAAGTTTACAAACATTTTGGATATCATTATTGTGATGATATTCACATGTGTAATTTTCATGCCTAACATAGTGCCACCATCTGGCCAACCAAAAAGTGTATCAGAAATGTTCTTTGCTTAAAATGAATGGTCTGAAATTTCTCAGGTTAATATATATTATGATTATGATGACACCCAATGGGCCTGCCTTGCATTACACCCCCACCTGGCCAAGCGAGTAATTGTGGCAGAAAATAAAATACAAAAACAACTAGCACACGCATCAAATATGTACATTTCACAAACGCACCACGTCGGTGCTTTGTTGGATTCCGACATGTCACGGGTTGCGGCCCGCAGGTGCTCGGGCCCGCCATCGCCGCTTGCGGCTATATTTATTCTTCTTCTTCTAACGCTTTTTCTGCGTTTAATGCGGCTTCAACCGTTTAATGTAGAAACTTCATTCAAACTGTGTTACGTAGGTCTTACTTAGGACAGGTGGGGAATGTATTTTTCATATTTGTAACTTTTATACTTTTTGAACTATTAATTAAAAACTATTAAAATTTTCCCCATAGACTTAACACTGGCGATTATGGCATCACAATAGGGCTCTTAGAATCCTATGCCAAGTGTTCCGGCCAGAGCCATATGGTTCCGGCCACCTCCAGCAACTGTCTGTCTCAGGCTTTAAGCATACAATCTGGCTCTCTTAAGACTACAGATCCTGTTCAACTGTTTCCTCTGCCCACAACTGTTTAAAACTGTTCAACTATTCCAACTGTCAGTTACATCAACTATGCCTCTAGCCTACTATATTAAACCACCACCTACCTAGCAACCAATTTAGCAACCATTGAAATTAAGCATCTATGTCAGTTTCCATAGCAACCAAGATGATTATACAAGCAAACCACTGTAGTAACTCCTTTATTTCTGATAGTAGCCACCATGGACACCCTAGCAACAACCTAGCAACGACTTCAAGTACCCTAGCAACAGCCTAGCAACCACATTCCATTAAAACCTAGCAACCAACATCATTAACCTAGCAACCAGCATAGCAACCACCATAACTACTCTAGCAACAGTCAGTTGTCATCAACTTTGACTCCCGTCAACTGTTTCCTCTGCCCAAAGCTGTTTCAAATATTTGAACCATTTAAACTATCCAACTATTTAACTGTTCAGCCAATCCAACTGTCATCATCAGCTATGACTCCCGCCAATTGTGTCCTCTGCCCACAACTGTTTGGCAGCCTGGGCTTTTCAGTCAACTAGTGTGATCAACTCCCAATCTACATTCAACTTTTAAACTGTCTACTTTTAAACTATCAACTTTTATTAAGCTGTGCAACCACCATGTCTGTCCTAGCATCATTTTCATGCACTTGTAATTCCCTGGAATTACATTCTCTAGTTTCTGATGTTATTTGCACAAGTTCTCATATACAGGTGGGTCTAAAAAATTAGAATATCTAATCACATTCAAAATGTGAATCTTTCATATATTTTAGATTCATTAGATATAAAGTGAAATATTTCAAGCCTTTTGTTGTTGTTTTAATCTTGTTGATTACAGCGTACAGCTCATGAAATCCAAAAATCAGACTAATTTTACTAATCTAAAGTAGTTCATCTATACACTCAATACTTGGTCAGGCTGCTTTTGAACAAATTATTGCATCATGTTGCGTGGTATGGAGGCAATTAGCCTGTGGCACAGTTGAGGTATTATGGAAGCCCAGGTGGCTTTGAAAGTAGCCTTAAGGTCATATATTTTTGGTGTTCACTGGGTGTTTGACTATGATCACTATCACTGAGTTACACATTTTTGAACTTGGGAAGTCTTTCAGCTAAAATTTTAATCGATTCTGGGGTTCATGGGTTATGTGTATGTGTGTCACATCATCCTGGATGTGATTTTGTACTGCTTTGTGATTGTCTGTTAAAGGCAATTCTTTGTAAAATGTCTGAGTGCGGTTTGTGGTAAGATTCTCACACAGTTCACAGAGCACTCTTTGGGGTAAGTGCCATTGTTCCTTTGTAGTACAATTGCTGTCCTTAGTTGGGCAAAGGGGGGTTCTGTGAAGTAGTTGCCCTGTCATTCTAACCGAATAGACAGATCGGGCATAGGCTCGTTCTTTACGGCTCGAGAGTTACAGATGTACCAGGTTTCTCGGAAACTCTGAGTGTTAACTATTTGGCTGTTAATACACCACAAGGAGGACTATCGAGCGCTCTGTTCACTGGGTGTTTGACTAGTATCACTGAGTAATCATTCTATGTTATGCCTTTATGTACTATTTCCTTGTGCATTTTATTTTATCTTTTTTATTCTTTACTTTTTAAACTTTTTGACTATTGCCCTGCTATGCTTTTATTAGCTATTTCTATTTGCTTTTGTTTATGTAAGGGATATTGAATGACCTCTGTGTATGAAATGTGCTATGTAAATACACTTGATTTGACTTGACTAGTAATCGGAATATGATCTTAATTGGGTAAATGGCAAGGTGTTTACATTGTGTAAACCAAAACGAGGTTACAGGATACACTGACTATCATTAATGCATTTTCGCCACCTACTGGTGAATACATGGAACACAACAATCCTATTGTTTGTGTACCCTGTAGCCTTTTTTTCATTTATAATTCATGTGAATAAGGTGACTAAACATGCAATCGTACTATTGTCATTATTTTGATTAAAAGTCTTATAATAATATCTGTCAGTCTATTTATTTCATTCTTAGTTATACTTTTGAGTGTGGTTAGTATGAAGTTTTTAGGAAAAAAGTTCGCACACTCCTTGGTATTCTTTTGTTGAGTTTATTTTCTCATTTGGCACATGACGTTTCAACCTTGCGGTCTTCCTCAGATTCCTTTTCGACCGCAAGGTCGAAACGTCATGTGCCAAATGAGAAAATAAACTCAACAAAAGAATACCCAGGAGTGTGCGAACTTTTTTCCTAAAAAACTTGACTTTTTTTGTTCAGCACCTGGGATGTGCACAAAGTCTCCTTGGATGTGGGTAGTATGAAGACATGTTTCTAGTGGCATGAGATCATATGGATACTCACAGTAGGGAGCAACTTCCTTCATCTTCTTCCAGACGTTGAACCTCAGGTTGCCGAGTCGTCTGGGGACATCAATCATAGCACATCTACACTGCATTTGGTGGCTGAGCTGTGTTCTGAAGTGGAGGAACACACAAACACACATGTAACCACACATATATTATTTATTCACTCATATACAGGTCTGTTATCTCTGTCAATTTAATTTAATTTTTAATATGAATGTCAACTCATTCGAATATCACTCAGCAACCGTAGGATGACATCTGAAACATGTGCAGTAGTCTCTTATTTTTTTTTCCAGAGCTGTAGTTCCAGGCATGAAATAAATTAGATGAATTAATTAATATAATAATAACATTGTACTCCACCTCATCATAATGGTGAAGTCCTTGAACTCCTAAAACACACAAAATATAAAAATATAGAGCATAATAAAAAATATAGAGCACAATATAAAAATACAGGGCACAAAATACAGCACTCAATACTCAGACATTCAGTACTTATTATTAATTTGTCTACACTCTAAAAATTGCTTTATGTTTTTTTTTTTTTTTACCTAAACGTTGGGTTGATGGGTTATTTTTACTCATCCTGGGTTGTTCAGATGACCCAGTCTGCTGGGCTGGTACAGGGCAGACCAGTTTAGAAACACTGGTCGAAAGAGACAGGCAAGTATAGCTTTGGCCTACAACATCTGAGGACAGTCAGTACTTGCTAGACTGGTTCAATTTGTTTCTGGAGCTAACGTGACATAGCAGCAATGCTATGTGGTCAGGGAAGTTTTGTGACTCCAAAAATAGTCGGCCCGGAGGACAGAGCAAAAGTGTCAGGAATAATCAACCCTAGTCACCCCTAGAGTTATTTAATATAGGAGATCTTGTTTGGTTGGTGGTTCCCATGGTAAGCACTAGCGTTTTTTTTTTTCAAAAAAAAAAATCTGAGCATTTTTTAGCTTTCATTTGCACTAACCAGTTTTCTATTGCTAATTTGCACTCCAATCGTATGTCACCATGTGGGGAGTGACTACCTCCAGCTTCAGAGTAGGCTTAGGCCTCCTCAATCGGTCAATCTGCCATTTCCTCTTTCCCTGTTCCTACGGTTTACTCGCGAAATTGCGGCAGGAAGTGAAGTTTTTTTTTACACTGAGGGCAACTAAGGACAGTAAGACCAAAATCACACTGATCATCTTGATATGCTTATTAAAAGCATAAGTAAAGGTAAAAAGTAAGGATTACAGAAAATCAAAGTAGGCCTACTTTATTTGTGAAAATGCTTTGACTGGGGTAATTCACAAAGCAGTATAACCTTTTGTAGAACTGTCCAAAAAAGACAGCCACCCCCTAGAGATGGCATCATGTCATATGTTTCAATACATTCATATATTTTGTTATTCATATTGTAACGCCGAAGAGGAGAAGTTAGGAGACGGGGAGGCTGAGATATCTTTCCAAAGGTAATTTATGTCCTCTACTTAAGTAGGGCAGGGCATGGTCAAAACAACAAACTGATCACTAATAAATCACGGTCTCAATCACTTGTCATTCACACTCATCGGCCAACAACACAACTCACTCGCACATAATCCACATCTACTCTGACTAAACTTACTAAACGTCTTATTCCCTCCCTTTATCAATCACTAACCTATCTAACCCCCTAAATATTCCCTCCTGGACACCTCCCCCCAATCAAAACACATCATAACTCATTGACACATTCTATGACAGAGGAGGGAGAGGGAGACACAAACACTCTCGTGCACACACACACACACACAAATAGCCTCGGTGCTACAATATTAAGTTCATGGGCTATATTTTGCACCCTGGCGCATGGCGTAAAACTTTATTTTGCACGTTTATTTTTTAAACAATGCGCCCAGAGATGTGGCAATTAACAACTTAGGGAGTGGCTTAGCGCATTGTCTAAAAATCGCTATTGTACACCTGGTCAGAAGTCTATGGCGAGTTGTTTATATGTTATTTTAAGAGCGCATTGTCAACAGTCATATTGGCGGGTGCACAATGCACCATCCTTCTATCATCCATGAACGCACACCAGCGCACGTCCATGCAAAACATTACAAATTGCAGGATTACAATGGGAAACATAATTAGAATAAAGATATTACGAAATACTGTACCTCATGATGAGTAGTTATTCACCATCATTTGCAAATTAGTAATGACGGTTAAAAGTGATAAGGGAGAGGTGAGAGACACGTATGGAGCACAGCTGAAGATGCACTGTCATGGGATATAAGCAACTCCTCTGCAGGATAAATGTTTTTTTATTCAGTCATTTGAGCAATATTAGGGTAAGTGTTGCTTTTTCCAGCCTATGTTTTCGATGGTAACCCATTGTCAGTCAATAGTGAAAGTAACGGCATATAACTGTCTCGTCGTAGACTGACACCATGAGTTAGTTTCACTTTGCCTATGAGTTCAAATAATACAGTGCAAATGCGTGAAGGCTATGCTAGGTGTTATTATACAACAATTGGGTTCTATAGAACTATTTATTTGTTTCTGATTGGCCGAGAGACGTTCCATGAGTTGGAATATCCCTGGACA
Source organism: Alosa pseudoharengus (assembly GCF_046254945.1). Lineage (NCBI taxonomy): Eukaryota > Metazoa > Chordata > Actinopteri > Clupeiformes > Clupeidae > Alosa > Alosa pseudoharengus. Next base: position 33,350,891 of record NW_027468564.1, on the reverse strand, counting down.
TTTCAACTCAGACTTTGCACAGCTAATAATAAATCACTCCACAATACAATGCGAAGATTTGACACAATGTTCTCATCCCATCCCTCCACTATTTCAAGCAATGGGTTACTCCTTAGCAAACCATAACGAAACAGTGCTTCACCACATCTGTGGATTAAGCCACACAGTCAACTCAATGTAAGTAAGATAAACGAGGATGCTCTCAGCATTGCCAGCATTGTGTGTAATATGATTGTCACTTGGAGGAGACTTGTAGATAACTAACGTTAGCATAATTAGCTAACCGCTGCTAACGTGCTAGCATCGTCACGTCAGGCTGTGCACAGTAGTGTAACATTTATTCACCATAAATTAATAAAGTTGAGTGGTTCTGCAATGTAGACTATGTTTCCGTTTTTTTGCAGTACCATGTCCCTTACATGACATGGCCCAGTGTCCTTGTAACATGCATGCAGCAAACCTAGATATGAATGTGATTTCAGCCCGACTTTCAACATTTCTTTCAAGAAGACATTTAAACCACAAAGACCCGTAACGAGGGATCTGGAATGTTGGTTACCTAGCAACCAAGACGCTGTCTATTGAAAAGGGAACTATGTTTTGATGCGTAAGAACGATGTTACAATTTTTAAACAATAATGGGGTGTTTTCAGATTATTTAGTTTGTGGTAGAATTGTTGTATAAAAGCAATATAGCACTCGTGATCGTGGGGTTGGTCATGGATATTCCCATGGCTGTTGTTGCCTGCGCCACTCGGCCTCTGGCCTCGTGGATACGGCCGAACAACACCCGTGGAAATATCCATGACCAACCCCACTCTCACTCGTGCTATATTGCTTAAGTAAAGCATGGTTTAGTGGAATGACTATTCCATACGGTCTCGCAAGCAGCCTCCTTCAAATGCGCCGTTGAGTGTCAAAATACCGATGCATTTATTTGACATCGCGCTTTGCGCAGTTAAAGGTAATGGCAGATGTCATTCTCATTGGTTTAAATGATGTTATACGCCCCCAAACACACCCATGACTGATTAAAAAACCTAGGAACACCTTGTTGCGCCATGCGCTCGACGTTTGATAACGAAAACCCTCCCAATGTGGACTGGACATCCTACTAAATTTGAATAAGCTTTTGACGAGTGACGATGCGCTTTTGACTGTCATGATAGGGCCCCATATCTTTTTAATAATTAATATTCTGTAACCTGCATAATTACTAAAACCCAACTAAGTAATTTCATATTGATTTTGAAACTATAAGGCTACACTTAAATTTAATGTCATTACATTGGTGTGTAAGTCTAATTGACTCCCTGCCACTCTAAGGAAGTGAGAGTAGCCTAATTACACCTTTGAGTGGATTGGAAGGCTTGCATCTCACTGTGTTCGGCTACGAGTGGAAATAACTTTTTGCATAGCGCATTATGATATGTGGATGCAATTCAGGATGGTGTCTATGTCATTAGTTAAAACAAATGTTAAAAAATAACTCGAATTAAGTCATTCTTGGATCATAGAAGAGGTAAATGTCTTGCAATGTTATTAATTTCTATGATTTTGGTAGCACTACACGAACTAAGCCCACAAGCTAGCAAACATGACATGAGCTAAGGACATCTCCAGATGTGAACGTTTGCAAATAGGTTGCATACTTAAATGTTAGTAAACCAAGTAGGCCTAAATGAACTTACTTTCATAGCCTAGATAGGTTAGCAACAGTTGAGAGATGCAAGTAAGCAGATCATTAACGTTAGCCTTCTCTATTTATTGTCATCAAACCTGCTGTGGTAGGTGAAATTTCACATTAAAACTATGATGATTGGTCTAATTTGCGAAAACGCTGCGGTGTTTGGACAAAATTGTAAGGTCCCCAGAATTAGCGGGGATTTAATGGTTGCAATCGAAACTTCTAAATCGAAGATTCTAATCCAATACCCTCTTTTGAAAAATTTAGCACATTTTTCCTCACTATCATTTTTCATGTCAGCATCGGACAGAATAGTCACCTGCAGGAAAGTAATGTCATCTTTGCGTGCCATTTCATCTACTTCTTGCACTTGGTCAGAGAGGAGGGTGGCCTCGGTCTTGAAGGCCTCTTTCGCCAACTGGGTCTCTGATATCCCAGCTTCCCACAAAGCCTCCTGGTGCGCCATCTGTTCCTTTTGCAGGAAGGCGAAGAGCTTCGCAAAGTCTTGCCGGATCTGCCTGTCACACTTTCCCACAACAGCCTGAAGTAAACAAGCAGAGGGTCGATAAAATTTGATGACATTACACGTTTTCATGACATACACACACAAAATAAATGAGTGATTGATGCAATTAATTGATCTACAATATCTCCGACTTAATATTTATAGAATATGATCAACACCCACTTCCTATGCAACTTTAAACAGTGTGATTCAGATATTGGCTTGTACCAAAAGGAGCTTCTGTTTCTCCTCTATGACATTTACATTTACATTTATTCATTTAACAGACACTGTTCTTGCCACCGGGTGAAAAACAAAAGTTGCTGGTAAAATAAGCATGACCATTTCCTCAGGTTTGGAAATACTGTATATTGGGTGGGTTACTGAGCAAACAGTTCATCAACTATTACCAAAACCTATTGTGAGCCAGGATGAGGACCTTATACTGTACTGTAGCTGTAACTGTCCGCTGTCCACAAAGTTGAAGACACTAGTATTATTGTGAAATAGTGTTTGGGAACTGGATCAAGTTAAACCTGATGTCAGATGACCGCTGTGTTACCATTATGTGTGCTGCTGCAGCTGATTCATCCCTTACAACTTCCAGTCTCTCTCTCAGAGGCTTTGAGGCAGTGGCTAGCCTTTCCTGGAGACACAGACATACACACAAAACACACACATTATGGGTCATTCCGTGTCAAATCAGACAAAATCCAGGAAAATGCACCGACTCTGATTTTCCTCAAAGTTTGTCAAATATGTTTTGTTAAATTCCATTGTTTTCATAGTCTTTTTGCCCTTGATTGTTTACACTCTCTAAAAGGCCTTATATTGGAGGACATGTTTGGACGTTCATATCTTAAAAAGTATTATTCCTAGCCTGACCAAACTTTGTAGAATGGAAGATAAACATGTTCCCAGTATGATTCAATCATTAAAAGTTTGTACCACAGTTTCATTGGTTTTATAGTCCCTAGTTTCAGAAAAAAAAAACATGCAAAAAAAGTGATATTGAGGGCCTAAAAACTCCTTTATTGTGACACACCTGCCATCAATCAGTATTTTCTCTAGAAATATAATCCTTTATTAATATTGTCCCAAAACGTGAAGTCTCCAAAACAAAAGGCCATGATAGCCTAATAAGGATAAATCAAGCCGTGTTTGTATTTTTGTGATTGTATTTTGGTGTTCACAAAACACCTGTAACTACAAGCATTTATTCTGTGAATGGGACTTGGTACAATAGTGGTACTTTACACATTAAATATCCATATACTTAGCTATTTCTACATAGATTTTTATGGTCCTGCTAGCTACCCAAACATACCGAGCTAACTACCCCACAAGTCCGACGTCACGGGCCCAACAGCTCTTTGGTCAAAAAGTGTTTACTAGCGCAGCCAGCCAGTTTTTGCAACTTATAAACATTGTCACCATCATCTCTGTTTTATTGAGAGTAGGCCTAAAACAAAAACCGGTTAACTTTAACAGAGCAATTACTATAGCTGTGCAGCCAGATGATAGGGTTACGTGCAGGCTTCCGCGAAAAATAGGATTTTATTAGGTTGAGGCAACAAGTGAGTAGTAGGATGACAATTTTCTTAAAGACTACACTGAATAGCAGAAACAATTATTTATTTTACTGTCTATGGAGAAAACCAAGCGGCTTTGAAAGCCATTGGACCCGGAAAAAGATTTATTAGCCAATTGCATCATCACTTAATAACGTAATTATTGTCATGGTCCTTTGATATGGACACTTCAAATTGTGGGAAAACATTAAAAAAAAAAAAAAAAAAACTTTTAGGCTAAAACATTTTTTGTCACTCACAGCAAACATCACCTCACCATCTGCTAAAAATGTGATCTTTGTGGACAACCTAGGCTCCAAAAACGGCCACAAAAAAACTTGGGCAAACCTTGTCCATAAAAACATAACAAACTGTTCCAGCAAATCACCGACCAGAGAGTTTCAATTGCACGGGAGGGGGAGGAAGTAGCAAGCTAACTTTCTGTATTGTTTGAACGTCAACAAAAGTGACCTTACCCAGGGTGGTGGCTAGAAGGGATAAAAAAAAAAGGGATACAGCTAAGGGTTAGGGTTAGGTTACTTCCTGTCCTGATACTGTTTATTTCTATGGAGATTTTCACTATCTGTTACGTGACTTCCGTTCTTAGCTGTATCCCATCTAGCCACAACTTAGAGCGCCTTTCATAAACTGATGTATTTGAAGAAGAAATAGTGACTAATACAAAATGGAAAAATACAAAACTGTAGGGCCCTTTAAAAAGTCAGGAGACATTTAGTACAGCCTTTAACTTGTTTACACATGCTTTTTATGACATGGTCTTCCACCCTAGAAAATTTGAGGAGGCTAGGGAAAATATTTGTGAAGATATTAATGGCCAAACATGGAACATGTTTTTCAAGCTGCAAAAATGAAAGAACTTCAAGGTCTGAAAAAGATGTAAAGACATCAGATTTGCACAGAAATATTTCACAGGCCTTGGTTTTAGGACCCACTGATAGACAAGGTTTGAACAAAATCTGAGATGGTGCAGCAACAACCTTATCTGATTTGACATGGGATGACGCTTATATCTTTTTTTAAAGTATTTTTTTGGCTTTTGCCTTTATATAGATAGTTCAGTGGAGTTTACTGGTCGGAATCGAGACCCGAATATTGTATGGTGCTAATGTTGTATGAGTTTGTGAGTGCATGCAATTTATGTAACTTCACTTCAAACTCTCAACTCAAACTCAAAGAAGAGTGACTTATTTTAAGACGTCAAAATAATACAATTGGTCTGACAGTGCGTTTAGCAAATTTGTCCTAAAAACAAGCACATTTTGCTGCCAGTGTGCTGAGCAAATTTGTCTTGATAAGACTCCTTAAAATAACTCGAAGTCTTCTTAAATTAAAAGAACCGTATGTAAGATTGTGGCCAAAACTGGTACTGCAATCACTTTCAAAATACTGCGCTATGCCAGGCAGGCCAATAGGGTTTCTGATTATTCTCATAATCATAATATCTATGAACCTGAGAAGTTTCAGACTGTTCATTCAATGCACTTTGACTTTATGACACATTTCCTGTTTATGTGCAAGATATAATAATCATAACATATTACAACATATCCAAAATCCCTTCACAATTTAATATCAGCGTCATCTTGCCATCATATTTGCCAAATTTCACATGAATCTGACAAACCGTCTAGGAGGAGTACATTCAAATCTATCATGTGGCATCAGTGTTCTTGTCATTCTTTTTGTTGCCATTGGGTGGCGCTATGCGAAATATGCATTATGGGCTTGTGAATATTGTCATTACCATGGTATTCAATAACCTGTGAAATGTAAAACATTTCAAGCCATGCATGGTGAATTAAGACACATTTATTGTTTATGTGGAAGGGTATTAAAATTCATAATTTCAAACTATGCAATCGAGTTCTACGTAGGCGAAATTTGTTTGACATTTCTAATCGTAACCAGACACAGGAACGTTGAAGCCTGCAGCAGTAGGCCTACTGCAGGCACGAAACTTCACGCCAATAAATCATCAGAAATATTGCTGGCTTGCGTCTACAAGCGCCCTCTTTACGTTCGTGCTAATGCCTGTTAGTTGTTTGTGAATTGGCCTATATTTGCCGTTGAAAATGGAAACGTCTTTAGACATAAAAAATCGATTTTACAATCAATTCAATGAACACTTATGTCTCAAAAATCGAACAGGATTTTTTCACAAAAGTGACAGCCCTAGACCACACACACTGACCTTGCACTCCTTCACTGCTTTTTGCACAGAAATCACACGATGGATCCTGTGCTGGCTCTTCTTACACTGCAAGCAGATGAGTTTCTCGTCTGTCTCACAGTAAAACTGCAGCTTCTGCCTATGCTGAGGACACAGCCTTTCCCCCTTCTCTTCCTCCTTTTCCTCCACTTTCTCCCCTCCCCTCCTCCTCCGGGCTTCACTGGAGTCCTTCTTCTTCTGCTGCTGCTGCTGGAAGGACTCGCAGGTGCTCCTCAGGCTGATGTTGGGGACGGGCTCCAGTGGCGAGGGGCGTCGGCAGACGGGGCAGCGGCGGCCCGGGCTGGAGCTCCAGTGGCGGCTCAGGCACTCCCGGCAGAAGCTGTGGCCGCAGCCCAGCAGCACGGGCTCCCGGAAGACGTCGCAGCATATGCTGCACGACAGGTCCTCCTCCAGAGATTTGGCAGAGACAGCCATAAGGGACAGACAAGAAGAGAGATAGAGTGATAGACAACAAAAGGAGAAAGATAACACAAAAATGAGAGAGAGAGGAGTCAAGTTCCAAGAAGGCCAGAGACCAAGAAGAGAAAATGAGCGTTGAATAAAGACACTAAGAAGGCAAAAAACTGTCAGAAATATGGAACAACTGAAATAATCAAAGAGCAGAAAAAGACAGAACGATTGTTGAAGAAATTGTAGACCAGACTGTATACATTCAGAAAAAGATGTGTAAAAGTGGAAATTCAATAGAGACGGTTATGAAACAAAGGGTATGAAATTTAGAGGTTAAACATACAACACCAGTTTACATAGTTTTTCCAGTAAACATTCTAAATTCTCATCAAAGTTAAATCCCTGTTCTCAAGTTAGTGTTCTAAATTTGAAAAGGAGAGAGAAAGAGAGAGAGAGAGAGAGAGTTATCAGTATAGACACGCCTGTAATGCTCTGAACAACTACTAGCATGGGTACTATATAAATGCGCTGAAACAGCATACTCCCACTTTCACAGAATGGAAACCTATGAACAATTGCTGAACACCTGAACTTTTCTTCCAGGTGAAAAACACTTTGCCTCTTACACTGTGGGTGGGGCCATAGTAAACAAGGAACAGGTTGGGTGAAGATAAGTGAGTGGAAGAACGCAATGGGGACCTTGTGTCTTGACACTGATTACTTTCCTAACTTTTTACTTGCTAAGATACTAAACACTAACCCCATTATTTTTACTACACTGAAACCTTTTGATTCTACATTTGATTTTAAATGAATTGTCAATTAGCACTCTCTGCACTTGTTCTAGATCCTTCATTCAAAAATCTTCCTTCTCTCTGGTCTAGTTATCTCATTCTTATCTAGCTCTCTTATTTCCCTTTGCGTTGTCATTTCTTCTGTTGATCTTTTTCATTGAATAGAAAATCAAAAAGAGAAAATGAACATCAGCATACTTACATTTTTGTAAATCTCAAAAGCAATAATATTCCATAGCAGAGGTCTGTTGATTAGCCAAGTTCATCTTGTACTGAACAGGTTTAGCAAGTTAGACAGACATTGCCAAGAAATCTTCATACACACACACACACGGGGAGAGAGAGAGAGAGAGAGAAAGAGAGAGAGAGAAAGAGAATACACAGACACACTGGGAGGATTTACGTCACAGTTTTTATTGAATGAGATATACAACTCACATGAGATTAGATAGATAGATAGATAGATACTTTATTGATCCCCAGGGGAAATTCAAGGTCTCAGTAGCATACAGACAACACACACACATTCATTAACAGCAGAAAAAGTAATTAAAGTATATAATATAAAAACACAACTAAGCAATAAGGACACTAGAAGATAAAGAATATACTAAATATAATAAACTAACACTTAATCTAAATCAATTCTAAAAACAGTATCCACATAGTGGTGATTAATCAATCAGAGGCGCTTGCAATGACTGAGGCAGGGACTGAGCCTGTGATTCTCTGTGCATAGTAAGGTAAGGTAAGGTGCTCTGTGTGAGTGAGTGTCATGGTGATAGTGGTCATGGTGATACTCATTTGCACTAAGTCCAACAGTGCAACAATGCAGAAATAAAGTCTATATATCTATATATCTATATATTTAACTATTTTAAGAAAAGGTATAAGTGTGGCCACAGTTCGGCTGTGGCATGGAGGTAGGGGTTATGCACATGTGCTAATGTGCTAATATAGCACGCAAACAGTGAGGCAGAAAAACAGTGGTAAAAGTGGCTAGTGGTAAAAAGTGGCTAGTGGACAGACAGTATCCAAACATGGAGGGGGTGAAGAGGCAGACAGACTATGCAGAGAAGTCTATCTCTCCTCTTCCCTTAAGTGAAGCATTGAACAGTTCAATGGCCCTGGGGACAAATTACTTTCTCAGTCTGTCTGTTGTGCAAGGCAGTGAGCGAAGTCTCCAGCTGATCAGGCTCTTCTGCTTAACAATAGTGCTGTGGAGTGGGTGACACTCATTGTCCAAGATGTTGATCAGTTTGTTCAGGGTCCTTTTGTCAGATAGTGAAGTGATGCACTTCAGTTCAGCTCCCACTACAGAGCCAGCTTTCCTTACCAGCCTGTCAATTCGCCCTCCTCCCCAGCATACTACTGCATAGAAGAGGACGCTGGCAACAACAGACTGGTAGAACATCCTGAGGAGCTTGCTGCACACATTGAAGGACCGCAGCCACCTCAGGAAGTACAGCCTGCTCTGCCCTTTCTTGTAGAGTGCATCAGTGTTGGCTGACCAGTCCAGTTTATTGTCCAGGTGGAGACCCAGATACTTGTAGGTGCTTACCACCTCCACATTGACCCCATCAATGTGGACTGGTAACAGAGTGGGCTTAGACCTGCGGAAATCCACCACCATCTCCTTGGTCTTTGAAGTGTTGAGTTGAAGATGATTGAGTTTGCACCATTGCACAAAGTCCTCCACCAGGCTCCTGTACTCCTCTTCCTGCCCGTTCCTGATACACCCCACAATTGCAGTATCGTCAGAAAACTTCTGCATGTGGCACGACTCGGTGTTGTAGCAGAAGTCAGATGTGTACAGGGTGAACAGGAATGGAGAGAGCACAGTTCCCTGTGGCGCTCCGGTGCTGCTGATCACAGTGTCAGTACTGGAAAACACATTATTATATTGTTATTTGTTGTTAAAAAAAATGCACACATTAATTGTGTGTGTGTGTGTGTGTGTGTTTAATTTTCAACTAGAGCCCGACCGATAAAGGATTTTGAAGGCCGATACCGATACAAATATTTGTTGATTTAGACTCGGTGTTGTAGCAGAATTCGCATATGAAACAGGAAACAACCTACAAGGAACCACTGAGGAAAAGTCTTGAATTTGACCTAGCGTCTATATGGCTGGTTGACACAACAGATGCTCATCAGAAGACCGTAGTGGGCGGTTGGGGATGGACATCTTGATCATTGAATTAAAATAACAGGGAGCAAATCCAGTCAGTGTCCTATAGGCCAAAGTAAAATATTTAAATTTAATTCTGGCCACTATAGGGAGCCAGTTGAGAGTAACTTGGAGAGGAGTTACAGGACCAGGCTGGTCTTCAATCAGACAAAGAGGACACATGTAACTCCTCTCCGAGTTACTCTCAATTGGCTTTTTTGCAATTGAGGCTACATGCTCAAAGAAGTTAAGTCAGTCATCCAGGGGTGCCATCACTTGTGTGAAAAAGTATTGCCAAATTTCTGGCCAAGCTCAATGTGTTGTATTTATTGTATCGGAGAAAAATCATTTGGAATGGGTCATGCAGGGAGCCTAGCTATTTTCTTTGTGATTGCCTCTACTACATTGTAAAACTATAATCTTAAGGTAGGCCTACTCAGTCATAAAGTAAATCATTGCTGTTTAGCCTTGTGAAGAAACTTTATAACTGCTCTTACATTTGGGTGCATATGTTTCCATCACATGACTATAAACTGACAGGTGTAAAACGGTGGTAGTGTAGTGGTTAAGGAGCTGGGCTAGCGTGCAGTAGCCTGAAAGTTGTCGGTTCAATTCCCGGCTTCCACCGTTGTGCCCTTGAGCAAGGCACTTAACCCCAAGTTGCTCCGGGGACAATGTAATCCCTTGTAATATAGCTGACATATGTAAGTCACTTTGGTCAAGAAGTGTCTGCTAAATGTAATGTAATGTAATGTAATGTAAAACAATGTGTTGTTAACAGAATAAAAAACAAAAAGGTATAAATGGCATTAAATGTACAAGAAAATTGACAGTAAGTGACAATTTGAAAGTGTACAGACTTGAATATTATAGAAAATCTGAGCAGTAATTTGACAGCCAGCCAAGAAAGTAGACCTTAGACAAATGCCTTCCTGGGACATTTGACCACTGTCAATTTAAGATAGGCGTACCTTGTCATAAGGTAAATCACTGCTGTTTAGCCATGTGAAGAAACTTTATAGCTGCTCTTACAATTGGGTGCAAATGTTTCCATCACATGACTATGAACTGACAGATGTAAAACAATGTCTTGTTAACAGAATAAAAAACAAAAGTTACATAAATGGCATTAATGTACAAGACAATTGACAGTAAGTGACAATAGGAAAGTGTACAGACTTGAAAATTATAGAAAATCTGAGCAGTAATTTGACAGCCAGCCTATTTAAGATAGGCCTACTCAGTCATAAGGTAAATCATTGCTGTTTAGCCATGTGAAGAAACTTTATATATATTATGGCATGCAGTTTAGGAAATATATATGGAATGAAAGTCTGAGTATATATATCAAAATCTGAATATATATATATATATATATATATATCTCAAAACCCTAAATATATATATATCAAAACCTGAGAATATATATCAAAATCTGAATATATAGATCAAAACTCTGAATATATATATATCAAAACCTGAGAATATATGTCAAAATCTGAATATATATATATATATATCAAAACCCTGAATATATAGGTCAAAACCTGAGAATATATGTCAAAATCTGAATATGTATATCAAAACCCTGCATATATATATCAAAACCTGAGAATATATATCAAAATCTGAATATATATATCAATACCCTGAATTTATACATCGGAATCCGAGATTATAGACTGAAAAGATGAATATATAGGTCAAAATCTGAGAATATATATCAAAACCCTGAATATATAAAACATGAATATATAAAACAAGTCTGGCGTCGAGAATGCATCTGGTTTACTTTCCCGTCGGGCACATGTGCATTACAATCAATCATGGATTCCGCCAGAAACGTGGTCGCGCAGATCCTCAGCAATGAGGATTTTATAAAAGGCCTTACATCAGCTTGTTCAGGACAGAATAGTGCTAGGCCGCCCAACACAGTGTTTCAGTCTGGGGCTGAGGAGCTATCCTCCATTTTCCATAGAGCAGGACGGCCTAATAATTTCAATGTTAACAGGATGGCCTTGGAAAACAACGCTGCGACTGCTAGTGCTAGCACCACATTCGGCTCTGGCACCACCTACAATCTGCGGCCAGCATGCCAAAGAGGCACCACCAGGCGAAGGTAAGATGGAGCAAATTACATTGTTTAAGTCTCAGAGACTATGCTGGCAAGTTAATCGATGTCTTGTTTTTGGTCAGCCAGCTAAATTTTAGAGCCTAAATGGGGTTTGAGACCTACAGTAGCAGCTAGCTATAATAGTGCGGGTCATCAGAACTAGCACAAGAAGCTAGTGTTACTGATATCATATGACTGCTGTTTGCGCCTATGCATAGCTGGTAAATTAGTCTATAGGCTGTTAAACCATGGGTCACAGACGTCTTAAAATTACACCACTGTCTCGACTAAAACAAGACGTAAATGAGTAGCCTTACATTAGCGAACTGAATTCTAACCTATTTTTTCTGGGAATTTGCTAATCTATTAATTTTTGTGAAGGTTATTGTACTGTGTAAGGAATCAGAAAACACTTCAAACCCATGAATAGATTTACATTGAAAATCAATGCGTTTCAATACATTGGAAATTGCATTCTTGGAGCATGACTGCAAATGCACAAGATTGCTCTCCATGACATAGGGGAAGGTGTGACATCTTTATGTGAATCTTTAATCACTTCCAGAGAACCCCAGCTTTCGGAAAAATGTGTAGGCCTAATTTTATTGGTTTAGACTAGAATGTACTGTATGTAAGGTCTTTGATTTGCCTTGTGAATCGGGTGAAAAGCCAATACACATTGATCTCTATTATTTAGAGAAAAGCTAATTAGCCTACAGTACACTAGCCTCGTGAGACCATCCTGATCTCGCGAGCTTCAGGTTTTCACTCGCAGATCAGTCTGGCAACTTTTCGTTAAAGAGAATTTGGAGCAGTTCACCAAACGAACGTCCAATCAGCGCTGGCTTTGAGGCGGGTTGAGGTGTGACGCAACGAACAACATGACTGCATCCACAGATAAGATGAGCATAGCTGTCGCGCAAGTTTTATTCAAATTAGAAAGTATTCCTGGGTAAGCTGTGAAGCTATGAGTCTCAGCCATGCAGCTGGGAGGAATGAACGACACAGACATCCTCCACGGCCGATTCCAGTTCATAATGGAGGAATATACTTTCTTCAGAAGTGTAGGGCCCACCGTGAAAACTTGACGGGAATTGTCGTTGATTAGGGTCACATACAAATGGTAAGTTAAAACATCTTAACGTTAGTTACGTTACCTAACTTAATTGTATGTTAAACAAAGGCATTAGAAGAACACTTTGTTCATCTAATTGGTTAATTTGGCCCGTCGATAACCAACAAAGGTGGTGATAGACAGATGGTTTATCCAATCAGCTAACCAGTATTTCCGCCCCTTCCCAAAAGGTCTTCAACGGAAAGTTCCCAGATGGATATGCGGAGCAAATCCATCTGGCGGAGTCAGGTTAACAGTACACCACTCAAACTGAACATTTCTGAAAAGCTTGTTTCCTCTAGATTTGATTAAACATGCAAAGACAGATGGCACACCTGCCCCTATGGACAGTCATTGTCAAGTTGTGCAGGGTTCGTGCAGTTTTCCCCAACTTGAAAAGGAGTTTGACTCATCTACATGCATGGAGAAAAAAACTGGATTCTACTCAGTTGTCCTTTTCCTCTTTTTTTTTTCCTTCTTTTTATTCAGATTTCAGCAGCTTATTTCCAATTGCATTTTCAATGGACAGCAGTAAATTGATGGCAAGGATTAATTTCCATGAGGAATTGGTTGTTACTAGTTTGTCACTAGGTTCTCACTAGGTAAAAAACCTTCAAACATAAACAGAAAAGAAAAGAAACATATAAGCTTTTGCAGTACAACACACATCACTAGTACAAACCACACATGCGCAAACTAGAGATGCGCGGTTCGCGGTTACAGCCGCGGACTCCGCGGTTAAACCGCGGATCGGGCGGATGACGTGAAGAAATATAATATTTTAATTAAATTCGGGCGGGTGGCGGTTGAACCAATCAAATAAAAAAAATATAGCCTATACATTGTTAAATTGTGTTACCTACATCCGAAAAAAACACTTTGAAATAGTCAAATTTTCATCAGGCAGTTTGGCCTAGTTGCTTCTATGCATGCTGCTTTGTTTATCTATCAGAGACGGTGTTGCGGAATTGGTGTATTCCGATGTTTCACTGAGCAACCCCTCACGCACGCACACACACACTAAAGGTAACAAAGTTTAAATTAAGTAGCCTATCGTAGCCTACCAGCATGTTTTTCTCTCCAGTGTGCAATAAGAAAGTAGAATAGGCTACAGTGCAAGTTGACCGATGATTCATCTCCCATGTTGCGTCTCGTTGCAGAGCCTTGGTAGGCCACTATCAAATCTGCAACCTATGAGCCCAGCTGCCAGTATTGGAGGAGGCCTAAACATCTCGTAGATGAGACTGACTGGGTTTTTTTGTTTGGATATTATATAAAACACATAGTCATTTTAGCCTACCATTCAGGGAATAGGCATTTAAAAGGGAAACAGATTATGGTGTGATATGACTCAGAACTGACATCGGGCAATGGCAGTGCGAGATGTTCAGAACGTAAGAGCTAAAACTTCTACAAGCTCAGTAACATCCACAGCGGAAAAAAGAAGGTAAGAAAAATAGTCGGAAAACTTAGATGTGTAAGGCAAGCAAGCAAGTTGTTACTAAAAATGTAAACATGCACGTTGCACTGCTGTGCGGTGGGTTACAGTGCGTAAAGTAGCTTATAATGTGAATGACTTGTTATTTTATTAAGGATTTATTTCTTTTTGCAAAAAATAAAGTACAATAGGCATTAATTAGTAGGCTAAATAGCAGCATGTTGAAATAATGTGCTAAATTGCGTTTTTTATTACAATGATACAATTGTAGGCTACAGGCTGCGTTTTATTTGGAGACTGAGTTTGCTGCTGATATTCTGGGGATAGGCTACAACATAGCCAATGTAGGACTTTAGCCTTTTAATATATTTGCTGCATTGGATCAGTCTTTCTAGAACAGGCAATAGCTTTCTAGCCTCACGTCAGCAGCACCGCATCACCCATATACATTAAAACAACCAGCGGATGGCGGGCGGGTGCGGATTTGAAAATTGGTCAAAAAACGTTGGTGCGGATGGATGGCGGATGGATAAGTTTTGCTATGCGGTTACGGTTGAAATAATAGCCCATCCGCGCATCTCTAGCGCAAACATTTAAATATCTACCTTCCAGTATGAATTACACTGTAGAAAAATATTACATTCGATAGAAAAATATACATCTGAAATTAAAATACACCTGATGGTTCACCAATGCATATTGCACAAGCCCATTAGCAGTAGCAAGTTAACTGATAACTTAATACCTACAAGTCAAGTCACCAATCATATTCTCACCATGCATTTTAAACACGACATGTAAATTAACAATAACCAATTTAAACCTGTGTTTTCACTAGACAAACAATCGTCAACAGAGTTACATAGCCATACACATGACACGGAACGCTACACTACGTGCATTACACACACACGACCAAACTATTCCGGTAGCAGGAGCAGCATACTCCAGGTTCAGTTTCTTAGCGGCTGCCTCTCCAGTCTTTGTAAATGTAATCAGCTCTGCACGATATTTCCACGGATGTCCGCGGTGGTAAGTCTCCTAGCAAACTTTCACCGTGGCCTTTTTAGCGTCTTTCCCTGTGTGGAGTTTGATTAGGCACCTGCGAGTTTCTGGGTTGCGTCGCGTGAATTACGTCACGCGATTTAAACACACAGGGCGGCAATCAGCTGCATTTCTTCAGTTATCTGATATCCTGTTTGTCTAGTGAACTTTTAACACCTCTTTATTTGATTTTTTTTTTTCTTTGTGCATTTTTTCCTTCTGTAAAACCCAAGGTTTACTAAACTGTAGTTTGACTTGACACCTCCCACTCGATCTTACCTGTGGAAACACTGGGGAGATCGCCAATTCCGAGTCAAACATTCCTTTCTCAATTGGTCCTGCCACAAGATGAACTTCTCCTTGACCATCTCACTTGGTAGAAGAAGTCCAACATTGTAGCTCAAAATGGTGCAGCAGGTTCAGTCCTCTGGTGGTAAGTTACCAATCACCTGTTCCCACCCTTGTTTTTGCACTCCCTTCGTCCTCCTTGAAGCTCTGCACTCTCTCACCAGAGACTGATAGTCCAGGGGCCTGCTCTTTGTAGACCACCAGCCGGTTTGTCGAGGTGCTTGGGAAAGTGGTGCCCTCGTGTTGCCCGGCAGTGTCTCGAGGCATACTTTCTTTCTGGTAACTCCAGTTGAAGAGATTGCCTCCCACTTTGCTCTGTCCATGGCTGAATGTTGTGCACTGAATTTCTTTAATGATCTCCAGATACATCCACCAGTCTTGATGAACCTGTTTAGGACACTGAACCGCTCAACATCCACCAGGCCCTGGATTGCCAACTCTGCGGGTGGTCTCCTTTTCCCGGTTTGGACCTGGCTCTGCTCTCTGCTCTCAGTGACTCGGCCCTTGTCAGTGCAGCGGCAAGTGCCCTCTTCTGGTACCGTTTGTATTCCCTGGCAGGTTTTGCTATTTCTTTAGCAGTCTTGACTGGCCACTCCTCCACCGGCAGACTCAAGAACTTTGACCCTTTTTGCCACCCTAAGTCTTCATTTAGCCCTTGAGGTCTGACCAGTCCTTGCAGAAGGTCTCGGCCAAGTTGCATCCTTTTCTTTCTCTTTGAGAAACTGACTGAAGTGAAGACATGGAGCTTGTTCTCTTCAATTATGCAGCCGGGGCCAAGTACTTCGTCGCCATCGTCACCTATTTGGTTCGGCGAGACTAATGGTTTTCCTTTAGTCTTTTCCAGCTTGCCATTCTGCTCGTCACTGCTGTCATTCCTCCCACTTTGCCCAGAGAGGACCCACGGCTTGAGCTCGAAGCCCCCAGCGCTCAGGATGTGCTCCAGGTTTGCTGTGAGGGTTTTCCTCTGGTCAAAGTTGTGTGAGGTAAGGATGTCACCGACATAACCATCTTGATGGAGTACTTGATGCTTCTCTTTGAGGTGTATGAACGGAGGGAGGTTGGAGGCTTCACATCTCACGGCATCCCATCTCCACCATTCCAGGATGTCTTGGTTGGTGGGTACGATGCTTGACCCCTGGAAGCTGGGACCAACCGCTTTCTCTGGTGAGTACTGCTCTCGGACTTTTGCAGTGACCTCATACTTCACCACAGCTGCTCTCATTGACCTGGCGTAGTGGGTTTTGGACATGTGGGCCGAGACGGCAACCTCCTCAAAGAGCTCTGGGTGAGGTCCTCCGACTGCCTTTCCCAGGGGCCTGTCCCACAGCACAAGGTCTCTGACGACTCCGACTCTCTGGGGTGCTAGCTGACCATCTTGGTGGCTTTGGGTGACTGGCATGTTCGGCAGCTCTTCCACTATTTCGATGGCAGCCCGGATTCTATGGCAGTTCCCTAGGACATCTTCTGCAGTGTTGTAGGCAGTGAGTCTGCGGTCCCTGGTGAGTTTTCCAGCCAGGCTGCTTAGCACCTGGCATTTCTTCACCTCCTTTGAACCTGTTGGCTCACCTTGCCTCTGCAGCGCCTCCCAATCCTCCCTCCACCTATGGAACTCACACTTATCACCAATAAACGTGGGCAGGGCCGTTGGCTTTAGTCTTACGGTTGCCACAAGATAGCTGGGAGTGGTTGGTGTTGGGTCTTTCAGCCTCTTCCTCCAGTCTTTCCTGTACGGTTGGTGCTGGTCTTTCAGCCTCTTTCTCCAGTCTTTCCTGTACGGTTGGTGCTGGTCTTTCAGCCTCTTCCTTCAGTCTTTCCTGTATGAAGTAGGCCTTTCTGAACACCAGCTTGGGGAAGGTGAGTTCAAGCTCCCTTAGACGGTCTTGGGTATTCTTCTGCTCACCTGGGGGGATCCATCTTCTCCATTGACTATACACCTCCTTCGCAGTCTTCACCAGCTCTTGCAGATGGTTGAGCATGGAGTCATATTCCTGGGTTGCACTGGGTTGAATTTTTGCGGTGTGTTCGCACCGTTTTTCTGCTGCTTGTAGCACTGTCGAGATTTTGGCAGCTCCAAAGCGGGACCAGAGTGTCTCTTGAACTAGGCCTTTGACCTCCTTCAGTTTTGACACACATTCAATTGCAGTCTTCGTTAGGTCGGCTTTTTGGTTAGCGCAGCTCCTGCACCCAGCTCTGCCTCCTGATCTGCAATGAATCTGTCTTCCAGGTCATCGTTAGCTTCCATGACTTTCTCACTTGCTTTTGTGACTTGACTGAAGCTGTCCCTGAGCTCTTCTCCAGACATGTCTTCATAGGTCCTAACAGTTTTGTTGATTAGATGTAAAAATACTCTTTTTGCCAGTTTTCTCTCTGTCTTGAGTTGTTCAGCTAACCTCAACGCATCTTGTTCAGACATTTTCACAGCACAGATTACACAGAAAGTAAGTGCTATTTTAAATTATGCTTTTTTTTTTTGTTACTCTCTCTTGTCTTATCTGCTTTTCTTTTCCAGGTTGAGCAGTCAGGATCAACTTGCTTGCTGTTTGCAGCGGTCTTCGGTTCCTAGACTCCCGGTATTTTACTGCTTCGCAGTCTCTTCGATTTCTGGACTCGCGGTTTTTTACTGTCAAGTTGTGCAGGGTTTGTGCAGTTTTCCCCAACTTGAAAAGGAGTTTGACTCATCTACATGCATGGAGAAAAAAAACTGGATTCTACTCAGTTGTGTCCTTTTCCTCTTTTTTTTCCTTCTTTTTATTCAGATTTCAGCAGCTTATTTCCAATTGCATTTTCAATGGACAGCAGTAAATTGATGGCAAGGATTAATTTCCATGAGGAATTTGTTGTTACTAGTTTGTCACTAGGTTCTCACTAGGTAAAAAACCTTCAAACATAAACAGAAAAGAAAAGAAACATATAAGCTTTTGCAGTACAACACACATCACTAGTAGAAACCACACATGCGCAAACACTTAAATATCTACAGGGCTGCCAACTTTTCAAAAAACCTTGGGAGTGAGATTTGGTGGGGCCAACCAAAATTTTGCTGCGTAAATTTTTGTTTGGCTCATTCAGCATTATACCGTACTGTAAAAAAAACGTACATCAGTGGTTCTTAGGTGTAGGGACCAGGCATGGACGGATTATGAGCTTTCGGGCCCCTGGGCCCAGATGTATTAAGGGCTCCCCACTAATTGTCGCATATGTGGAAGGGGGGTTTGGGGGTACTCCCCCAGATTTTTTTTAATTTGTTTAATGTGATTTCCTGAATTCTGGTGCATTTTGGGGATGGGCAATACTAAATTAAATCAGATTCATAGCCTACATCCTGATGTGTTGATATTGAGGCAATGATTCCATGCAAAGGCTTGGGCTTCAGGCCCCCCTGACACCTTGGGCCCCTGGGTGCAGTAATCCATCCCTGGGACCAGGGTCCCAGAGTTATATGAACATTGGTATCAAAGGGATCTAGCCTACTACTAGGACCATGGGCGTCGGAGGCATTGTGAAAGTGGGTTGGATATTTCTACCGGGGGTATGGGGGTCCTCCCCCAGAAATTTTTTTTTGGACTAGATGCAATTTCCTGAATTCTGGTACATTTTAACAGGTTATTTAGATACTTCTATATAACAAAATAAAGCCAGCCTACGAAATAAATAAAAAGTAAATCATGCATAATTTAAAAATAACTCAATAGGCTACTTGGCTACGCAATAAGGTTTCCATTACAGCACCGCGGACGTTCAATGAACGCATGAAAGCGGATGGTTTGTTTGAAATCCCGACACTCTTTCAACTACATGGAACGTAATAGTGATCATCAAATAACTCCCCAGATTTCAGTGCCCATCAGTCCCAACATTTAACAATATAATCAAACAGTCCAAAAGTAAATTAAATATCAAACTAAACCGAAAATGTCATGCTTTTGAAGGCCTACCAGTATGCCGCTCCAAGAAACGCATGTCTCAAAATAAAACTCGCATAAGAAATAAAGGGCTGTCTCGAATACAATCCTGCCCCTAAAGGCCTGTACTTTGTCTTAAGACCCCGGCCATAATTTGAGGATTTACTGTATCTAAGTAGACAAACTGGCTTCAGATATCCAACAGAGTGAATAGAGATTGTGTAGTCTTAGCTGTGGTTAGTGACGTGATGCTGTTAATGGGGAGTTTTACATAGCCTAGTGTAAACCTATAGGTTATTATTTATTTGGCGTACCTATAAGGCTTTTTACCTTATCAAAAGTGAGGGGGACGACTGATCTCTTCAACACTGCGGGGGATTTGCCGCTTGTCACTGTGTGTGTGACCGAAGCGGAATGGGAGAATGCGTGTAACAAAAAAAAAAAAAAAAAGTTTATGAGCGATTTACGCGCAAATGGGAGAATCCAATGGAAATGACAATGAAGCACTAAACAGATGCTGAAAACAGCACTGGTATTTCGCACGGCAAAAGTGTGTGTGTGGGGGGGGGGGGGTCCAAACTAACAATTTTAAAAAGTGGGTGGGTGTTTTGTAAGAATTTAAGAAATGTTTGTATATTTTAACTTTTAAATGCATCAATCAGGTGCACTTCCAAAATAAATTCAGAGGTCAGACTTGCTTATTTTTATGGAAATATTTGTGCTGTAGCCTAAGCTATTTTGCACTTCAGAATTATAACCATGCACACACAGGTGGAATAGTTATAGTGATATTGTAATAAGTTCACAACCACAAAAACATATGCTACATTTCACAGTTCAGAAATGTTCAAAAATGTGTGTACATTTCAGCACTCCATGAAATTATGCAGAAGTGGTCACCTGTGTTATTCAGCTAGTTTATTTAAGATAATATATTGGTCATTGTAATGGCCATAGCCTATAGCCTACATGCTATTCCTTTTTCAGGATGTACCCATATCTGCATGATGTGAATGTTTGCATATGGCTTATGTCAGGCTTTATATCAATATTTGTGTCTCGTTATTTTATTTTCTTCATATTTTTGTATTAATGTCACTAGGAAGCATGCCAATATAAATATATTCATTTATCTGTAATGGGATTGGCTGGAACCTGACAATATAAGAACCATGATAGTGGGATAATCTATGGCTGAGCAATTTACAAAAATGTATGTAGGCCTACTGACAAATAGTTTACATTAGAATACATTATAATTTCGCCCCAATGAGGCTATGTAGAAATGTGTTGCAATTTCAAAACCGGATTACTCAGGAACCACTTATTGCACAGAGGCATGCTTTATATCCTCGTATTCGGTAGGTTTGCTGTTTATTGTGAAATAGGGTTTTCCACGTGTTGTGTGAAGGGTTAGTGAAATATTAAACCGAGTAATGGGTAAATGCAAATATGATTAGCCTAAATTGCACGTCGGTTCAATGTTAATTCTCTCGCGAACCATTTATCACAGCAACTTGGCGCTAATATCATTGGAAAGCTTAGATTCCACACGTTCACATGATGTGTGATATCATATGTATAGGTTTAGTTTAGTTGAACCTCATCTGCCAGGTATTTGACCTACCAGGTTGACACAGCGTGAAAAATACTCAATAACACTCAAAGCATACCTGAAGCCGGGGAAATGCGGGGGGGATGCGCCTGGGATGTCTTCTGAAGTAGCATCGCAAATGAGAGAACATTTTGAAAATTCCACAGACAGGGGGTGCTCTTGAACCCGCTCACCGTCTCTGAAAGCATAACCGTGGCTCAACAGGTAGATCTATAGATAGGCTAAACTCACTTTTCAGGCATCTGACCAACCGGGTTGACACTTCAGCGTGAGAAATCGGGGGTGTGGCGTGTGAAACTAATCAAATGCGTGTGTCTCACGGCCAATGAGTGAGAGTTGGCACCTATGTTATCTACCTTCCAGTATGAATTACACTGTAGAAAAATATTACATTCGATAGAAAAATATACATCTGAAATTAAAATACACCTGATGGTTCACCAATGCATATTGCACAAGCCCATTAGCAGTAGCAAGTTAACTGATAAATTAATACCTACAAGTCAAGTCACCCATCATATTCTCACCATGCATTTTAAACACGACATGTAAATTAACAATAACCAATTTAAACCTGTGTTTTCACTAGACAAACAATCGTCAACAGAGTTACATAGCCATACACATGACACGGAACGCTACACTACGTGCATTACACACACACGACCAAAATATTCCGGTAGCAGAAGCAGCATACTCCAATGAAACAGGTTCAGTTTCTTACCGGCTGCCTCTCCAGTCTTTGTAAATGTAATCAGCTCTGCACGATATTTCCACGGATGTCCGCGGTGGTAAGTCTCCTAGCAAACTTTCACCGTGGCCTTTTTAGCGTCTTTCCCTGTGTGGAGTTTGATTAGGCACCTGCGAGTTTCTGGGTTGCGTCGCGTGAATTACGTCACGCGATTTAAACACACAGGGCGGCAATCAGCTGCATTTCTTCAGTTATCTGATATCCTGTTTGTCTAGTGAACTTTTAACACCTCTTTATTTATTTTATTTTTTTCTTTGTGCATTTTTTCCTTCTGTAAAACCCAAGTTTTACTAAACTGTAGTTTGACTTGACAGTCATGCTCCTGTAATTAATTTCCAATGTGTTGAAATGCATTGATTTTCATTACTCAAGAACATTGTTTTACATTTTTTTTATCTGGGCAAATGCAAACATTTGCCATCATGTCTCACGACGCTTTACATAGGGTTAAACATTCAGAGAGAGCCCATGCGTAACAGCTGTGAGGAAAAAATCCCTAGAACTGGATAAACATAGGAAGAAACCTTGAGCAGATCCGATGACTCAAGGGCCTGGCCCATATGCCTATTGTCAGTTACAGAGCAGTAAAGTCTGTATATTAAGGTAAGTGAATAGGTTAGTTAGGTGTAGAGAATAAAACATGGTGTTTGAAGCCACCAGAGGTTTATGTTACAAAGAGGTAGAATGGTTACATAAACAGTATGATAATGCATGGATCCAGATTAGGGTTAGAGAGTTCAAATAGTCCAGTGTAGGGGATTAATTGTCCATAGGGGTTAGGAGTTGACATAAGGCAAGCATTGGGTTGCTAGGAAGCGTGAGCCAGGAAGTCCGGGCAAGGGAACAGCAACAGGCAATTGTAGGGCAGTCGTAGGGGTGGGACTTCGGGTGCAATGAGGGGGAATCTTAACCAAGCAGTGGTACAACTGAAAAGTAGTAGCACTATTTTGTGGATAAAATCTTGACCTTTTAATGTGTTGTTTTTCAGGTGAAGGCAGCGTGTCCTTGGAGGAAATCCTCACGTTCGTTACAGGATGTGATGACATACGTACCTGCACTTGGATTTTCAAGCTCAGCCTGGAGTTTGTTTCTAATTCACATTTCCCCTTAGTGGATACTTGTGCAAACATTCTGCAAATTCCGGTTCATCAGGAGTTCACTTCCTTTAAAGATGCTATAGATTTCACTCCATACGTAATTCCCCTGGATTTGGTAAAGCATGATGTATGCGTTTTATATCTAACCGAGGTCTGGTTATAAGTTTCAATGTTCACATTTAGTTTGAAATGCTCAGTAACACACTAGTATAGGGAACACAATATTAGTCTATATAACACTTAACTAATACGGACATCTATTAGTGCTTAATTATGTTTGTATGAAGGATAAGTAGGCATTTATTTGACAATTTCTTATTGTTAGGGTTTGGGTAAGGGTTTTTGTTTTTCATTCAAGACCTAAAACTGTAACACAGATCTTATTAAGCACTAATACTGAAGATACCCTCATTAGTGTGATTGTGATCTGTATATAATATTGTGTTCCCTTATACATAGGCGTGCATACATAGACACTAGGTGGTGCTAAAGCACTATGAAGTTTGCCCTTTATCAACGAAAATGCCCTTTTGAAACTTTTCTTTTTTTTTTTTAATTATTAATATTATTAAGATTTTACTGAGGTCGGTTTTGAAATTATCTTTTGAAAACCTGAGCCATTAAAAACGACTGAAACAATGCCCCGAAATGAGCCACCTCCTTGCGCACACCCGACCAGCCTATCTCTCTTCCTTTGTCACGTGAACTCGCGCAGTCGCGCGCAGGGCACGCCAGATGCGCAGCACCATAGCAGTTCAGTAAGCGTCTTCAGATAGCAGGCATGATCGCTGACAGGCTGCTTCTCCCGTGCCCCATCAGCCAGGTAACATACAGATCAAGCAAAATCTTACAGTTTGCCCTCTAAGCCCAACATGTAATAATTTTGTTGTGCAGTAAAATGTCTCCTCATTCAGCACCAAACAAGCATTTTTGCCGACTGGTCACCTGATAAACTAGTTAGATGAAGCTAGATAAAGTTTTACGCTGCAGGACAAATCAATGACAGATAACGTGACGACCACATAATTTCGGTAGATTTTGCAAATGTATGTGTTAAGAAGAACGTTTTCTGTGGTATATGTTTTATTAGGCAACATGTAATAACACATTCATTTGTGACAGAAGAAAACGAGAAGTCACCCATTACCTGTGAAAAATGCCCATCTGCATTCATGAAATGATTACAGTCAGTAGCCCACTATAACTCCTTCTCGTACTGTTTGGTCTCTTTATTGTCTTACAGATCAAGTAAAATCGTACAGTTTGCCCTCTAAGCCCAACGTGTAATCATTTTGTTGTGCAGTAAAATGTCTCATACAGCATCAAACAACTAAGCATTTTTAGCCGACTGGTCACCTGATAAAGTTTTACGCTGTAGCCCAAGTCAATGACAGATAACGTGAGGACGACCACATATGCTACAAATAATTTCGGTAGAGTTTGCAATTGCAAATCTATGTGTTAAGACGAACGTTTTCTGTTAGGTTTTGTTAGGCAACATAAATTAACACATTTTGGTCTCTTTATTGTCTTAATTGTATATTGATTTACTAATTGCAGCACAAGTCAAATTTCATTCAACAAATATGCCCCAAATATGTACAAGTAACATAACATAACCAATACATTTCAGTACTTTTTATTCTTAAGCACATTCGAAAACAGGCACTGTTACATTTACATCTTTTGCATCAATCACTGTATAATGGCTGATTTAAGTAGGCTATGTGATTTCATAGACTTGGAAACATAGTCCCCAATGTTCAGGGCCCTATTTCATGACATGTAGGCTACATTATCTACCATGTAGGCCTACATCTGGGGAACATATAGGGCCCTGGGAATACATAACTGACCCCATGTAGCGATGATACATACATGAGAACAACAATCCGGGTACTTAACGTTTTTTTTACACATCCGGGCATTTTTAGGTGAAACTACCCGGAAATATTTGAATGGGGGTCTATGAGAATTTCAGTGCATTACATTTTTGAACTTTACCCAAGTGTTATATTTATACCGATCTAATGCTATGGCCAGCCAGCAAACGAGTTATACAAACTCTCTTCCAAGTCCTGACCGGTGTTAGCCTGGAAAATCCAGACCCTGATAATCTAGAAAGATTAAGGGTCTGGCAAAGAGCAATGTAATGGTCCAACTCGAGCGGCGGCAACAAGCATGCATTTAAAAATCACATTGCACGCAATTGGATAACACTAGACCATGTTTACTTTGAATAATTTGGGACTTAGACGCAATCGGATAACACTACAACCAATGTGTACTGTCCTCCAACGTTTCAGCGCTGTCTTCATCAGTTTAGCTGGTTCCCCGGGATGCAAGGGGAAAAAGTAACGCGCATCATTGCTCTTTGCCAGAGTGTCTCGCAGAGACAATTCCATTGTGCTCTCGCGAGAACTCTGGATTTCCAGGGTAGACCGGTGTCGCTATTTTATAGCGCATTTAACATGCGGAGTGCAACCATGATAGCACTAGTGCTAGGTGTTGCAGGCTCAGAGCTGAACTATGACATGTAATCACAGCTCCTAGTAGTTCGCAAAGTTTCATTCATTCCTTCATTATTAGATTAGACATATTTAACATCGGACATCAACTTACTTTAGCTAGCATGACTGACTGACTTTAGCTAACGAAATGTTTGCCGCAGACGTAAACAAATTTAGACGCCGGGTCCCACAGCCTCCCATCGGAATTCTCTCTTCTGATTGCCTGGATCCACAAACCCCTTATTTTCCCTTACCTTTCTTTTTGTGGCAACATACTAAACCGCAAATCCTTATTTTTTTTTGTTGTTGTTGCAAAATACAACACAGCAGCTTTTAGGCAAGGTGCCTGCTCATTGAAGTAGCCTACTGTTCTGTCAACAGTAGTTACAAAGTGCCTACTTCCTTCACCTAAAAAAGGGCGTGGACGTTCTGGGACGTTCGTGGTGACGAGACGCTGTTCTCATGTATACCACAATTGATTTGGAACAGCGACATCGTAAACCCTCCTCTGAATTGCCCTTCGACCTCTTAAGGCTCTTCCAACCGGATCAACTATTCTCAAGCGCTCCCTCACCCGCCATCGCTGTACTCTGATCCCTCTCCCTCTCAGACTAGAGACGACGTAGGTCTCTCCTGAGCCAGGAGTCAGACTAATAACCTCAGTTATAAGAAGGTCAAGGTCATCATCTGACATGTTGCTAAATTTCCATAATCCACCAAACTGTGGAAAGCTGTGCCCTGTGGTTGTAAAGTGTCCGAATGTTTACATTTAACATTCGAGATATGGTCATCCAGGTGTAACCAAAGTCTCTCCAGTAAATCAGCTGAGCAGGTGATATATTGTACCTTAATGGAAAAAAATAAAAGTGAATGTATGCTTCACGGGCATCTGTAGACAAGTCTATAGCCAGAAGTGACTAATACATTTTGTCAAGTTGAATAATAGTAATTTACCTAGACCTGCCTCTCTGAGAAACATACTGTTGTGTTCTAGAATCCAGCTGAAGTGTTATTTGATCCAACATCTCCCCGAGAGACTCATACAATACCTCAAGAAGGATGCACAATGTTCTTTCAGCATTTTGTTGAGCATGGTCGCTAATTACAACATAAAATGTGGAAATTATTGAGATGTGATCCTCCAGGTGCCGTGATAGACACTCCAAATTTTCATTTCGAGTTTGACCTGCTGTTAGAAGAAAGTTTTCCAGCTCAAAGAAGTAGTGTAATATTTCAGCTGCTGCCATTTTGTTTAGACAGGAAATTCAGAGATTTCCATTTCCTGTCAGTATCAGTCCAGGTTTTGATATATACCTATATATTCAGATTTTGATATATATTCTCAGGTTTTGATATATTCAGATTTTGAAATTCACATGTTTTGACCTATATATTCAGATTTTCAGATATATTCAGGGTTTTGATATATATATATTCAGGTTTTTTATCCATATATTCAGATTCTGATATATATGTATTCAGACTTTCATTCCATATATATTGTCATTCATTTCCTAAACGGCATGCCATATATATATATATATATATATATATTAGGGCTGTCAATCGATTAAAAAAAATAATCAAATTAATTACATACTGTGTGATTAATTAATCTAAATTAGTCGCATATATCATTTTTGTTGTGAAAGTATTTTAAATATTTAAATTCAAATGAATCATTGAATAATCAGCATTAGTGACATTAAAGTTCAAAAACTCTTTTATTATTATTATGACCGCCGCGCAGATTTTATTTATTTTTTTCTTTTTCGCATGGCCAAAATTTCTGTCAAGGATTCCCGGGACACTGAAAGACCGGGGTACACGAAACCTGGTGGGCATGTAACCCCACATGGATAGCATGGAACCATCGTTTTTCGTTTTGATCTGTAGCCCCCCCGCTGGACTGGACCCCCCGAAAGGAGGGTAGGGCAGACACAGGTTTCTGTGAATATCTCGAGAACCGTAGGGCCTAGGAGGTCCACCTTTTTTTTGTATGTTGGTCTTAAGGGGGCAGGTCAACCCATCCCATTACCACTTATTTCATGTATAGCGCCACCTAGTTAAAAATTAAAAAGCAAAAAATTAGGTGTTTTCATCACAATATCTCTGGCTGACATGGTCAAAACTGCACAAAATTGAAAGTGTAGGATCATTATGACACCCTCCGAATGCATGCCAAGTTTTCTGAACTTTCGTTCATGGGGGGCCTTACAATAAAATAATTTATGTGTACATTTAGTGATTGTACACCAACAAGGATTCCCGGGACACTGAAAGACCGGGGTACACGAAACTTGGTGGGCATGTAACCCCACATGGATAGCATGGAACCATCGTTTTTCGTTTTGATCTGTAGCCCCCCCGCTGGACTAGACCCCCCGAAAGGAAGGTAGGGCAGACACAGTTTTCTGTGAATATCTTGAGAACCGTAGGGCCTAGGATGACCAATTTTTTCCTTATGTTTGCCTCCAGGGGTCATGTTAATCCATTCCATATCCACACATGTGCATAAACAGATACACACGCACACACATACATTCACAGTAATCATACGTATGACACATACTCACACAGTAGACATATGTATGCATGCATGCACATGCACAAACACAGGCACATACGCAGGCACACACACACACACACACACACACATAAACATAAACATGTACACAATTCAAGAATTTCTCAGAATTATGAACAGGCAAGATGGGGGTGGGGTTGTATAAAATGAATTTTACATGTGAAATCTATGAACTAATCATGTTTTGGTACTTGTTGTCTAGCAGATACCAGTAAGAATTGAGTGTGGATTATGCAATTTAGTGAGACAGTTAGAATCATATAGGCCTTTCAGCGTGATTTCTTTTTGTGGAAAAAATGTGCTGGACTGGGCGACGGTCATATTTTGTACCGCTCTGCGGTACATCTAGTTTTAATAATGGCCATAATAATCTCTGATATGACCTAATATGCTGAGGAAATAAATTCAAAAGTGCTTTGGGAAGAAGTTGTTTTCACATACAAGGTATTTCAGGCCACAGATATAACCTAGGGGACACCATGAAAATAAATTAACACTCCGCTCAATGTCAACACAATTTCTTTGCATTTATGTGCGACTTTAGAGTTGATGAACTCCGGTGATATGCAAATTCCTTGCTGCAGACATTGCAGAGGACTTTATTTTAATCAACACTTTATTTTTATCAACACCATCAGGCCGTAAATGTTCCAATCAATGATCTAGGCAGCACATTTTTTTCTCTCTCCTTCATTTTACAGTCTAATGGTTACTGACTACAACGGCTCGGGGTCAAATTTCATACGGAATCGATTAATCTGCGTTATTTTTTTTAATCAGTTATTTTTTCTCAAATTAATTAATCGAAATTAATCAGTTATTTTGACAGCCCTAATATATATATATACAGGGTGCGATTTGTGTAAAAACCAGAGGGGGGGATGATTTTAAATAAGTTTGTAACCCCCCCCCCCCCAAAAAAAAAAGTAAAAAATAAAAATGAACGAACGATTCATAGCCTAGTAATGTCATGGCTATGACTTTAAACAGCGAGTGTGCTTGGTATGATGATCAGCTCCTCTACTGCAGGGTAGGACTACGTTTTGACAAGCATACAAATTCACCTTGTTCTTGCCCCATCTGAAATGACTCCTACTTTTGCTGCCTCAATCCTTTATGTATTTGTTGTGTAAAAAAATGCTTCTATTTCTTGCAGCTGTTAAAACACCCGCTAGATAGTTTAAATACCCACCAACATTTGTTTCTGCAGTACAGAATATTTCTGAAAGTTATTTGTCTACTAGGCCCACTGGCTGATTTATCAAACGAGTGCTTTCTCGTTCGTCCTCCGCAAACTACAGGTGTTTCGGTAGAGAGCCATTGAATAAGCGATGCCAAGCAATTTCTGTAACACTTTTTGTGACATTCAGCAAATATCTCCTCTTTTAATGTAAGTTCCTTCGGACAATAGGCCTACGTTCTACTCTACGTGCAGTTGTCCTCCATATCAGTTGCATCAGTTTTCTAATTTTGAAGGTTCTAAAATATGACGATATGCTTCACTGAATCCTTCTCGTTTTCTTTCATTTGTCCAGCTAACTTTTCCATTGAAACTAGCCATTTATGATGGATTACACACTCGACATTCTGAAATGTCCTGCACGATCAAGGCCAAATTAAGTTATCACGCAGCCACTGTGTCAGCAGCATGAGTGCTGACGGTGACGGTGCGTTTCTGATGTCAGATTATTAAGTAGGCTAGCCTACTAGACTGTTCTCATGTTGCAGCGCTTTACTTATATGAAGTAGCATTAATCAATATGAGGGGCAGAGGGGGATAAATGTTGTCCCCACCGGCGATAAAAATAATTTAGCAGAGGTAGGGATAGGAAAACCAGAGGGGGGGAAATCCTCACCATCCCCCCCTACAAATCGCACCCTGTGTATATGTATATATATATATATATAGAGAGAGAGAGATAGGGTAAGAGCACATATTTCTTACTATACTACTTCTTACCTGTCTTTTTAAAATACACCCTCTTTATAATCAGGTGCCCATTACCATTCCTAACTGTTTTGGACTTGTTTAATTCATCATGACCAAAGCAGTACTCCTACATACTGTATATCTGGATCTAAACAGTGATTCAAAATCTCACATAAACCCAGTGTTTTCTCTACTTGATTTTTTTTAGCAGTGGGGGTAGGCCAGTCCTTTATTTGATGAACGCATCTCCTTTGTTTGTGTCACAACTACTAGTCGGCAATCCCCCTTTGAGTTCTTCTCCCATAATCCCAATCACTTCCAGACAGCAGTCGGCCATAGCTCAGGTCTTATCAATAGACCCTTCCATCCCAGATTTGCCTGATCCTGACCCTGAGGACCCGCTAGAGTCTTCCGAGACAGGACCTCTCAGAGGCGCAATGATTTGGTTAATCAAAATGCTAACTGTGCTACTGAGGTACCTCCCTTGGACCCCTTGAGACCCCTGACTCTAACCAGGAGGGACCCGCATCCTACTATGGGACACCCGGCCTCTCCTGGTTCTATGGTTGATCCTCCATTACCTGCTGACCTTTGCCTAGGGCTACTGCTCTGGACCCTGATCACTTTGGCTTGACTTTGTCGTGGAAATTATCCACTTCCCGAAACCTCCAATCCAACTAGCACTCTGATGTCAAAGACCCGAAGGAGAACACCAAGACGAGAAATGCTGAAGACTGTTGATCCTTTATTCACCGTATTGCAGTGAGAATACAATCCAAACAGCGTCAGGACTGAACCGTCAGGCAATAGAGTGATGAGTTGCAGCTGCTACCCCGATGAGATCTGATCTGAATGTGCCTGAGCTCTCTCTTTTATGCTCTCAGGGGCCTGAGAGGCGTTCCTATCATCAGGAACGTCACCAGGCCCCTTCTAGCCAATCAGAACGTTTTGGGACTTGAGATATTGGTGGAAACTCCTTCTCATACAAACATTAAAAAATGTGTGTTGCTAGGCAGAATACATGTGATCAAGTTCTATGTGTAATCTGTTGCCAGGCAGGGTATGTTTTGATTTGGTAATAACCCTCCCCTCTCTGGAAGGTCCCTGCATCTCCTCTTCTGCTAGCCCCTTCTATTTATGCCCTTCTGGCAAGTACCTTTCTCTCCCAGGCCCTGTCTTGTTTACTTTCACTCTTAGCCTTTGACAGTTCAGTCTCATGACTTCCAGTAAATGTTGCATAACAGTTGCACAAACAACACCTTTATAGTAAATGGAATGTTTCCAATAAACCAGCACACACACACACAAGTATTATTATTATGTCTAGATAAAATCACCACATATTCCCCCCTTTGAGGCTAAATTAGCCTCACTATGCAGCATAAGCAGTATTTAAACACAGGAGTGTGCCATAACCCCGTATATTGTCATGACACCTCAGGCTATATGCACAAGAGCAAGTTACAGGGGCATGGCGTCTACTATTAAAAACCTTATACTAAACATGAAACCTTAAACCTTATGTCAGAACTAATAAGAATATGTGTCGGCATTACCGACCTTATATGAGTAAGTACTGATATTAGTAAGCAGACCCTGAACGCCCAGATCAAGTGACAGAAGGACCAATTACTCGTAAGAACGAGTTGTGAAATCTCCCCATTTATCGACTAAAACAAATGGCTGGGACCCGAAACGGATACGTCCCCAAAGTGACCTGAAACCTCATATATTTCAACCAGTCACTTTTTGCACACGAGGTTAAGTAAAACCCCATGCTTCATGGCACTCAATGCACTAGGTATGGTATCAGGCATTGGCGCGGCCTAATCCGTCACTCATCTATACCCTACGGGCGCAAGGTTATTCCACAAACCTTATATATAAGAGTAAATGATAAATCAAGAGCCCTGGACGCCCAGAGCAAGTGACAGAACGACCAATTCCTTGTTATGAACATATGGCTAGGACCCGAGACGGATTTGTCCCCAAAGCGGCTAATGTGCTAGCCACTTTGAACATAAAAGAAATTTCATGCAACGGCCATTGGTGCCAAATCAGAGTTACATAACAACTTCGTGATCCTATTCGTCACTCACCCATCTTCCTTCCAGGTGTATGGCTCCTTAAGTAAAGCCTTACATAGAGTATATAAATGGTGTATATATGGCCCTTTTCTGGCCTTTCTGCACCACCCCCCCCCCTTTGTTACTCGCAACGTCATCCCCTTACTCCTCCGGATTCCTCCGGGCATTCACACTAGCGTGAGAACGGGTGAGCGCACCGGCCGCAGGCGCGCCACACCGAGGGGACGGGCCGCCATGCTCTGCCTTAGGTTGCCCCTGCTGGCCATTGGGGTCGTACCCGTCCTCGAGCACTGACCGCGCCGCACACCTGCCACACCACTAGGCGGGCCAGGCCCGACGTACGGTAAGTTGGGGTGAGGTGAGCACTTCTAGTAGCAAGCTTTGGTTATATCTAGCCAGGTTTGGATGGCCTTGCAGTTGAGGGCTAGACCTCATAAAATTGAATCAAGATTACTTAACGCGACTTATTCGTATCAGGTCACAGCCCATAACCCTACTTTCTTGACTCTGTCACCTGGGCGTGCAGTCATGTGTCTTGTGAATTACCTGTCAGTGTTGTGTATGTGAGTGTGAGTCAGTGTGTGTGTGTAGAGATGGGTGACTCGCAGGACCCCACCTCTACTCGTACATGACCGGGAGAGGAAACTCCGGGGGAGGAAACTCCTGTTCCTGCTCCCGCTCCTGCTCCAGCATTCGAGCGAGGAAGTCGCTCTCCATTACATGACCCTCGTTGAACTCGTTTTCCATTATTCGTCCCACACTAGTTTGCACTAAAAGAATTCTCTCACTTTCATCCTCCTCACCCCATGGTATCATTACATTCTGGACCACGAGCTGTCTAGCAACCACCTTTGAGCAAACCTTTCCACAACATTGAGTAATACAGCAAAACATTCCTACCACTAAGGCTGCTCCTAGCAATAACTTCCCCAGAAATGCTACAATCTTACCCCCCCCATGACCCAAAGGTGTCCGTCAGCCACCGGGTTACAGGGGCAAAGATTCCCGAGACATCCGGGATTTCATCAAACGTCAGTCCTTTTCCAGAGTTCTCATGGGCTTCCTTGTTGACGGCCTTGAGTCTGTTCATCGCGTTCGTGAAGTCATCCATGTTTTCGCCTTCACCTGGGACGTACGTACAGCACGAGTCTGTTCCAACGATCGCGCACACTCCACCTTCCTTTGCCAGTATCCAGTCCACTGCTATCCTGGTTTCCATTGCCATTCTCGTGGTGGCGTTCAGTCTTCTATCAAACGCGTTGAATGCGTCTATAGTGGCATTCATGAACCGCAGGGCGTTGTAGTGGATGTAGTTGATCCATTGAACATTCTTGGCGATGCCTACGGATGCTCCGTAGAAGGGGAGGGCGGCTTCAAATCCGGCGAGTACCTCGTCCCGTGCCTTGAACTGTCTCGGGACGTTGTGGGGCTGTCCAAACATGTCCATATACACTCCATCATCAGCGTCTCTTCGGCTTCTCCTCACGTTCCCTTTTATCGGTGTCTGCTTGTTGTCCCCTGGGCCGGTCGAGTTCAATGTTGAGTTGCGTTCTGACCAGGGGACTACGTAGGTCTGCTGGGCCAGGATGACCCTGGCACACTTTCCTCTCCAGTATTTTGGAAGGGTGTTTCGCAGTCCCCATCGTCTTCCACAGGCCCACCATAAGTCTGCCAGCGGAATATCTTGTTCGTACATCCAATTCACGCTCAGCATCGTGGTGTTTACTTCGACTCCAATCCTCTTCCCGTTGTTGCTGCTTTCTACCAGGCGAAACGAGAGGCTGTTGGATTCGTGGACCCACTTTGCTGCACAGCGTCCTTCAAATGCTCCTACATCCTTCGCGCCCCCCTTGACTGTGCTTTCAGTGGGGTGTACTTCAAAGCATTCAAACTCTACGTCTTCTGGTATCTCATAAAGGTAGTGGGTTTTCCTTGCTACCCTGGCCCCCATGCCTGGGTAGTCTTTTCTACATCTTGCCTCGTTTTCTTGGAGTTCGTGCGTTCTTTTTGTTCGTTCGGCATATAGGGGGCCTATTCCAGTCCACCCTCTCCGTAGCTCCTCACTTCCTAATCGCACAAGGCATCCAAAAGGAGAGAGTTTGTCTTCCTCGTATTGCCTTCCTGACTCTTGGTGCACTACATCCTCTTCTCCGGTTCCTGGTGCTGGTAGTATTGTCAGTTTCGGTTTCACTGCCGAGCACACATAACACCCTCCTTCTGGTTTCACTGTCTTTGCTGTGTATTTGGCCCATTGCATCCATGAATTATTCTCCCAGGCGCCCAGAGCGCCCGTGGATCTTTTCCTTCTGTTCTTGGTTTGAGTCCCATTAACCTGTTCCTTTTTCAGGACCTTGGGAAGCATGCTTGTACTATTTACATTCTTGCTCTCATTTTTGCTTTGAGTCTTTGCATTATTCAGCACCGGGATGTATTCGTTACTTCCCGATGCTTCTGGTTCTGGTATGTGTGTCTCATCTCCTGATCCTTCTATGTACAAAATATTGTCCGTATCTAGGGCACTGTCGTTGAGCAGCTCCTCTCCATCTCCTCGCAGAGAGTCATTGGGGGTAGCAGTCTGCACCCCCTTCGTCGCTCTCGTCGTTCTCTGGGGAGCCCGGGAGGGGCCAGTCAAGGGCCTCTTCGAAGCCTCCAATCCAATGGGTACCGGGGGAACTGCCCCAGTTGGTCCCTTGGAGAATTCGTCTTGTTTCTTGGCTGGTCCCTGGGCGGTCATCCCCGGAGTGGGGGCCGCCCGTGTCGTGCCCTGAGTCCGTCGGCCTCTCCACCACAGGCTCCGCAGGAAGCCGCGAGCCCTGCTGAGGAGGTGTCCGGGGGGGAGGCGTATGGACAGTGGGTAGTCTGAGTGCGTCGAGGGCCTCGGCCATTTCTGCGGCAGATGGCTGTGCTCCACTCTGGTCGTCAGCAGGGGCGTCGGCTGGGTATGGGTAATCCCAGTCGCCGTAGAAGTCCCCGAAGTCGATGGTGTCGTTCCCCTGCTGGTGGGGTGGTGGCGATGGCGGTGCTTCTTCTTCCGGCCTCGGCGCTTCTTCGGCGTCGCTTCCTGTGAGGTCGGGTGTGTCCGTGGCATGAGAGTGGGCTGTAGGGTCGGCTGGTGGACCACCGCTGGTTGAGGCTGTGGCAGGTCTGGATACTTGGGATTCGGGAGTGGCTCCCACCTCAGGCGGATATCGCCTTCTCCTCCTCGAGCCTGGCTCGGCCCCAGCATCGCCAGCACCTGTAGGCACAGATAGGGGAGGGAGAACAGCAGGCACCCTAGGTACATTGCGCCCAGGGCCATCAGCAGGAGCCGGCAGTATCCTCCGCCTCGTACTCCTACGCGTACTCGGTCCTCCCCTATGTTCCCCACCACCATCATCCTCCCCGGGGGAGTCTGGTGGGGGTCCTGGCGGGCTCTGGTCCCCGTCATCGTCCTCCGACTCCTCTGGATCTCTCGCTCCTTCTGGTGGCACCGCCCTGTAACAAGAGTTAAGGTGATACCACAAATCCGATCCTTGCACTCTTACCGCCCGGGGGGTGGCCTGGGTCACTCTGTAGGGCCCTTCTGCCCTGGGGTCGAGACACGATCTCTTAAACACCCTCAGGTACACCCAGTCTCCCACTCGGATCGGTCCTGGCTCAGTCCTCCGCTCCCGCGCTCTCTCTCTTCTCTTCTGCTCGTTGAAAACTGCCCTGTGAACTTGAGAAAGCTGTGAACCGTGGTGTGGGCATTGCCCGCCCCGTCACCATTTCGTGCGGGGTCAGATGCGTAGTTCGATTTTTTTCACAACGCATTTTCATCAGCGCGATTGGCAGCGCGTCAACCCAATTTAGGTTTGGTAGATTTGGATCGTCGTGCGCACTTCGGACGATCTTCGCTATTTTATTCTTCAGCGTTCCGTTCGCTCTTTCGACCATCCCCTGAGACTGCGGGTGGTAAACACAACCAAACCGAGTCTTGATGCACAGCGCCTGTGCAATCTTTTTCCACGTGTTGGCCGTAAACGCTCGGCCATTGTCGCTGCTGATTATTTCTGGGATCCCAAACCTGGGTATCACCTACCTCGCTAGGAATCGAATCACCGTTTTCTCGTCCTGCCCTCGGCTTGGACAGGCTTCTACCCATCGTGAGTAGCGGCATATTATTACCAGTACGTGTTTGTACGTGTTCACCGTTCGACCCATGTCGATGTAATCCATTACCAGGTGTTTGAACGGTCCCTCTGGGAGTGGCACGTGTCCCAGGGGCCGTGGTCCTATGCCTATTGTTACGTTGTTTCTGTAATTGTGTGTGGCAATTTCTTAACACGTAATTGATGCGATCTTGAAGGTATGGGGCCCAGAACCCTTTGTCAAGTATCTGCCGCTTGACCTCCCCCCTTGCGCAATGATCCACATCATGCGCATCATGAATGAGGAGATCAAGGAGCCCACTTGGGGCCACCACCCTTCCGTCATGACTCCGCCACACGCCATTCCTGCCTTTCGACGCACCCCTCTCTTCCCATAACAATGTTTCGGCATGCGGTGCCGCATGTTGTGCGTCTTTGATAGCGCTAAGCGTGAGCAAAGGATCCACAATTCTAAATGTTCGTCCGTCAGGCAAGGTTCGGACCACTGGGGCTTGTATCACTGTGTCGGTTGCTGTGAAATAGCGATCAATTACGCCTGGCGAGTATCTAGCTTCACAAGGCTTGTCGCAGCACTCAGGGCAGCTGGCCCTCTGGCATAGCGCACAACAGGCGGGATCTACCTGGTGCTCATGGTCGTCATCACACCATTGGGAGCACCACATACACGTATTGTAGGGGTAGGGGCATTTTGTAGGGCAAGGCATACTGTGCATCGCCCTGTTAAGCAGTATTTTGTGCGGCTCGTTATCCTGTGGGGATTTAGGGGCTGTATTCAACTTCCTAGCCTCTAACGCCGCTTCCTTTGCTGCCTCATCTGCCTGCGCATTTCCTAGGGTAATGTAGTCCTGTCCCTTGCAGTGCGCTTTGCATTTGCATATTGCGAGTGTTTTTGGACGCATCATGGCTGCTAACAACAACTGAATCTGCTCTAGATGCTGAATTGGGCTCCCATCCGATTTCTTGAACCCTCTCTGTTTCCACTGGGCGCCATGCACATGGCAAACATTGTGGGCATAGGCGCTATCTGTATGTACGGTTGCATCCTGCCCTTCTGCTAAAGAACATGCTGCTGTCAGCGCCTTTAATTCAGCTAGTTGCGCTGAACATGGTTGTGTGCACGGTTCGCTCATAACTGTCACAAAGGTTTCTGGACCTTTCATCTGCACTACGCTGAACCCTGCATGCGTCTTGTTGTCATAGTTATGGCTAGAACCATCCACAAAGTAGGTGATTCCTTGTTCTAACGGCTCACTCTGCAGGTCTTCCCTCAGCTTGGAGAAGGCGATTGAGTCCGCCACACAGTCATGTGGCTCGCCCTCATAATCAAGCGGGATGAGATCCGCCGGGTTTCCTGCCGTGTCGCATGCCTTTATAGTGACATCTGGGCAGAGTGACAGATTGTAGTACCTCAACTGCCTCTGAGGCGTCACGCAGAACTTCCCTTGTTCCACTAACTGCGCTATTGCGTGGCTGGTGTGTATCACCACTGGCCATCCCATGGTAATGTTGGAAGCTTTGACGTATGCCGAATATACTGCTTCAAGACCCTGGAAGCATGGTGGGTAGCCTTGGGCCACCGCGTCCAGCTTTGAGCTGTAGTAGGCGATTGCCTGTTTGCCGCGTCCATGACACTGTGTCTGTGCCACGATCGCGGTCATGTACGCGTCTTTTCCTGCTTCCTTCCTGACCGACACGTACAGATAGAAGGGTCTTCCGTAATCCGGTAGTGCAAGTGCAGGTGCTTGCTGTAGTTCTCCTTTGATGCGTTCAAACGCTTCATTTCCATCCATTGTCCATGTGAGACGGTTCCTCAGGTGGCTGGTTCCAGCTTGCACGATCATGGCTCGTAGTGGGGCTATCTTTTGTTCATAGCATTCCACCCAGTCGCTGCTGAAACCTATGAGTCCAATGAACGACATCATTTGCTTCACTGTGTTTGGCTTTGGTGCCTTGGTAATTGCCTCAATGTGTTCTGGGGCGATGCCCTTGTGCCCATGCGAAATTCGGCGACCTAAGTAGATCACCTGGGGCTGTGCAAATTGTAGCTTCTTCCTTGATGCTTTGTACCCCCCTTCGGCCAGAACGGTCAGTACGTAGACTGTATCCTTCTCACACGTTTCCTGGTCCGGTGAGCATACCAAGACATCGTCAACATACTGCAGGATCGTGCTCCGGCACACGATGTGTTTTAAGTCCTCCTTAAGCGCCTGGTTGAAAATGTGCGGTGAGTGCTTGAACCCTTGTGGGAGCCTTGTGTACTGGAACGTCTTGCCTTGATATTTGAATGCAAAGAACTCCCTACTTGTGGGTGCCACTCGTATCGTAAAAAATGCTTGAACCAGATCAATGGCGGAGAACGTTGTTGCGCTTGCCGGGATGTTAGTCATCAGTACGTTAGCATGTGGGACGTCCGCTGGATAGTCCTCGATGCGTTCATTAACGGGTCTGAGGTCCTGGACCATTCTCCATCGCACTCCGTCTGCTTTCAGTACGGGAAATATGGGTGTGTTGCATCTTGCGCTTGGGACTTCCTCTAAGACTCCTGCTCCCAGGAGATCTTCAATCGTCCCTCTTATTCCTTCAGCTGCTTCTGCTGAAATGGGGTACTGTGGTTGGAAAGGCAGCGTCGCTCCTGGTTTCAGTCTGAACTCCACAGGGCTCGCTGACTTGACCAATCCTATGTCACCATCTCCTTGTGACCATACCACAGGCGGCACTTTTCTCAATATTCTCTCTGTTCGTTCGGTGCCTGTCTCTGTCGCCTTTTGTAGCATCATTATTTTCCAGGGGGTCAGTCCCGGCCTCCCTGTCTACTTATCCGTCTCATTGTCTATGTAGTACTTCTTGTATTCCTCCCATTCTGGGTCAGATTTGTTGATGGGCACATGGTTCTCCTTATCCCAGCATCGATATCCTGCTCCTCCCAGTAGGCCATACATGCAGTATGGGTTGCCATAGGGGCATCCCTTGACGTAAGGTATGTCATGAACCTCCTCCGAGGCCATTTGCCTGCCCTGATGGCCTTCCGGGGAATGTGTTGCTGGTTGTGCTGCCCTTTTCTTGGGGCACCATGACAGATGTCGCATGTATGTGCTCCATTCCGCGTCTTCTTTGCTGAATGGTACATGTCTCGTTTTGTCCCAGCAGCGGCGCCCCGCTCCTGGGAATAGGCGGTAAAGACAGAATTGATTCCCATATGGACACCCTTTAGCATAGGGTATCTCCTCTTTCTCCTGCGGTTCTGTGTCCATGATCTCGATCACTTGTGGGACTCCCCACACGGTGACTGGTCTGTCCAACTTTATCCTGAACATTGGTTCTCCTTCACAGCTTATGGCCGTTTGCAGTCGGTCGTTCCCGGTGTCTTTCCATTTGATGCACTTGGCCTCGAGCATCACTAGGCCCATTTCTCTTGCCCTGTGACCTATGGCCACTCTCAGGGTGATATGTGGCATTGTTCCGGGCATGTTGAAGATTACACCCAGATCCCATCCTTCCACAAATTACACCTCAGCGGCCACTCCTTCCCTGGCCACCACTAGTGCGCGTATGTCAAGTGGGATGCGTCCCCACTTACCCACTTCCCTATTCCATTTTTCTTCTCTCTCTTTGTTTGGCGTTTGGTCGAATTTTATCGTGCAGTGAAAAGGGCATCTTGGCGCCCTCAACTGAGCATGAAGGCTGTTTATTTGAAAGGCATGCTCGTTGTAGACCACTTGCTCTATGTTTGGTTCCAATCGTCCAATCCAGTAGACCTGGTGAGTTTCAGTTTGAGATGGGGCACTTATTCTTAGGGCCATTTGGGTTGCCAGTCCTGTTATCTGTACTCCTGTTGGGGAACACTCAATTTGGAGTCTTAGGTTGCATAGTGCATCCCGTCCCAGTAGGTTGACGGGCGTGTGTTCTGATATTAAGACTGGTATCCTGATTTCCTTGTCTTCTATTTGGATTGATACTGGGTCTGTCATTGGAATTAGCTGCGTTTTTCCCGAGAAACCCACTGTCTTCATAAACTTTCCTGAAGACCTGGGGAGGTGTTGGGCATCTTTTGGGTGAAGACAAGTATACGTTGCCCCTGTATCCACTAAACATTCTACCTCCATGCCCTCGATTAGAACCTGCAGCATTGGTTCTGCGTCAGCTCCCCTTGTCAGGGCGGGGAACTGACCCTCCCCTGGGTTTTCTGGGCCTCGTCAATTCCAGCTTCCCCCGTAAGGGGAGACTGGGCCAGAGGGTGCCTGCATTTGCTGTGGAGCTCTCCCTTGTTGGGGAGCATAGTTTCCCCCTTGCATTTGTCCTTGATTTGCCTGTCCTCCTTGGTTGTTCTGGCCTCTGGCTTTTGTTGGGCAATTCCTGGAGATGTGGCCTATTCCTCCGCATATCCAACATTCAATGTTGTTCCCTTGGTTTTGCTGACCTTGGTATTGTCCTCTTCCATAGCCTCCTCTGCCTTGTCCTCCTCTTCCCTGGCGGGATCCTCCTCTGCCTCTTGGCTGGTACCATTGTTGTCCCTGTTGCTGTTGTTGTGGGGGTCCATATGGCGCTTGCTGCC
Organism: Alosa pseudoharengus; assembly: GCF_046254945.1. Lineage (NCBI taxonomy): Eukaryota > Metazoa > Chordata > Actinopteri > Clupeiformes > Clupeidae > Alosa > Alosa pseudoharengus. The sequence goes on along the minus strand of NW_027468564.1, from coordinate 33,310,305 downwards.
ATGTCTGCATCATGGGCTGCACAGGCTGTGGTTGCATCATTACTGGCTGCTGCACCATAGGTTGTTGTACCACCGGTTGCTGCGGCTGTGGGACAGGGGCTGTAGTGGGCATCACTGGAGCTTGGGTGGCTACCTTCTTTGCCCCCTTTGCCTCCTGGAGCTGCACATGGGTCAGCTTCCTTATGGTATCCTTTTCTTGTTGCTCCTCCCTGTCTTTCCCTTGTCTGTACAAAGTTACATGGTGCACTACTGCCAGCCTGAATTCCTCTTTGGGCATGGCTGCCACGCGCCAGTCATTGTCCAACTGTGTTCTTACTTCCTTGGGCAGAGCGTCCATGACCGCTCTCCTGAATTGCATGGTGAGGGGTCCTGAATCTTCTGGCCTTTGTTCCATCCTTATCGTCCATTCCTGCGCTGCCTTTTCCACGAAGGCTGCGGGATTATCACTATCTTTGAGTTTCTCTATCCAGACGGCTGAGGGGCTGTACTGGTTGGGGTATGCTGCCCTTAAGGCTTTCCATACATTGTTCCGGACGCTATCGAAACACAGGGCGTCTCGGCTGGCATCCATCAATCGCCCTAGTTTTTCTCTCTCCAGTACAGCCTCTGTGTCCGCCTTTCCCATTATCAGGCCAAGTAGATACTTTATATCTCCCACGGCCAGGTTTCGGCCTTGAGTCTCTGATTCTAGCCGACTTATCCATCTGCCCGCTCCCTCATGCAGGACAGGAAGTCGTGAAATGAGTCCATTCACATCCGAGTGGGTCCACGGCTGGTAGTGGGCCGTCTGGTTTTTTGTTATCAATGGTGCCATCACAACTGTTTCTTCTTCATCCGATTCCTCTGGGATGGCTTCCTTTCTTTCTTTTTCTTTTCGTGCCCTCTCTCTTTCTTTCCCTCCTTTTCCAGTTTATCCAACTCCTTCTTGTTCTCCTTTAGGCCTTTCTTGACTCCTCCTTCAATCTCGTTGAGTCCCTTTCGCACTCCTTTTCTGATCTCGTCCAGGCCTTTCTCCACTCCTTTTTTTACTCTACTGATTCCAAACAGCCCTGTGGCGAGCACACTGGGTGGGATCATCATTGGGAGCATTCCGGCCCGTCCTTTACATGCCTCTGTTTGTCGCTGGTGGGCCTTCACACCCTGTATTCCTTTGAACGATCTTCCGCAGCCGAAACACACTGCGGGGTCCGCTTCTTTCGGGACCTGTGGCAGTTCTCTTTGAACCTGCTCTGCGAGGAACTGTTCTAAGACACCTAGTCCTTCCTCCTCCTCTTCTGCTGACTCATAGTCTTCTCCCGAGCCAGCCTGGCTGTCTGCCCCGTCCGTGTCTTCCCCCTCGTCTTCCGCTATCGTGGTTGGCCCGCAGGATAGTTTGAAGGTTAGTCGGCGGGCCCCCTTTTTGTCAGAGGACTCCCGTCCGGTTTTCTCCTTTCTTACTCTCCTGTTTTTTCCTCAGTTCCTCGCTCTTCTTCATTTCTTCCTCTCTGAGCTTTCTTTCTTCTTCTTCTTGCGTTATCATGGCATCCATTCTTTTCAGGACTTCTGTCATCTCCCTCCTTAGGCTCTCGCCACAGTCCCTGCAGGCCTTTTTATATTTGACATGCTCTGGCGTGCTCCCTGGGCCTGCCCCCTTTTCTCCCCACTCCTCCACCTCTGTTATCTTCTCCATAATCTCCTCGGCCAGCTTTCCCTCTTCTGATCCGACTTTCCTGGCGGCTTTCAACCTTTTCAGACCTTCTTCCATTCTCATCATTTTTTTCTCATACCATTCTTCAATCCCTTGTTCTTTTCTTCTCTTGTTTTGGTATCTTTCCTCCGCTTGTCTAACGGCCTCTTCCACTTCCTTCCAGCATGCCTGGATGTACTTCTCGAGCTCCCGCCATAGCTCTCTGCACCCCTCCATTACAGGTTCCTTGTCCACCTGTGACCTTACCCAGGCCAGGGTTTTCAGGGCCTCTCTATCTTGGGCCTCTTTCTCCTCGTCCCCTGTGGCTTTCATCCATTTTTTCATGACTGCCTCCAGGTGGTCCCACAGATTTACATACCACTGTCTCTGTTCCTTCTCTCCCCCTTCAGGGGCCTGCTCCTCCCTTTGGCCTGGGAGGCGTGGGGGTTCGCTTCTTCCAGTTTCCGGGTCACCCGCACCCGTCCTCTGGCTCTCCCAGTGGGGCTTTTGGGGGCCGGGTACCGGAGATCCATTTGTCTCCCAATGTCCTTTTGTGCTTGCGTGGAAGTCACTTACCACCTGCTCTTCCATAGCCTCTTCTCCTCCTGTCCATTCCTTCCTTCCATCCGGCACTGTGCCCTCCAGGGGGTATTCTGGGATTGTCGTCCCGGTGGGGGATGATGGTGGAGATGGTCGTGCAGACGCCGGCTGGGGTGTTGATGGTCTCGACTGGGGATGAGCCTGCTCTCTTCTCATCCTCTTTATTTCCTTCAGCACCTCTGCGCAGGATCCTTCCAGTGTGATTCCTTTCACTACTAGCGGGGCCTGCACTGCCAGGTGCACCGTTGGGGCCTGTGGTCCATACACTGGTGCTTGTACCGCCAGGGCCCGCGGGTTTCTTTCTTCCAAGCGTCGGAATATCTCCCGCGCGTTATCTTCCTCTCGTGGCACATCCGGGTATAATTTGTCCTTTTCCCTGTATGGGGGAGGACGTGGCTCTTCCATGGGTGGAGCCCCTGGTTCTGATGTTTGAGTCAGAGCATCCAGTTCCCTTCTCGTGGGCTGTAGTTGGGGGCACTTTTCTGTAATGGGCGTTGTGGGCGGAGTGTCGGGCGGTGTGTCACTCTGGTCAGCCCTCTGCCTCTTCTTCCTTTCAGATATCTTTGCGAAGGCCTCCAGAGTGTTCAATTCCTTCTCTCTCTTTTCCTGCCTCCGTGTGCTCTTGTCATAGCCTTTGTAGTTCATAATTTTTTCCCTCATCTGCGCAATTATTGTCGGGTTGAGTGATCCTTCCTTTGGCCATGCTGTGTGGTCTCCTTTGTATCTCAGGAACCATTTATGGTTGATGCTCTTTACGTCTTTCTCAGCAATGGAATTCTCCTTTACTACTTCCTCCAAGGGTGTCATTACTCTGGTCGCCATCTTCTTTAGAAGTCGAGGCCGTAGTCTCTCCTTTCTTGTTCTGCTACGTCCTCCCGGTCAGTGCAGAACAGAAGATAGTCCTTTTTGTATTGCCTTTCCCTTTCCCTCTTGCACCTGTTCTGGTCTTTTTCTTCCCAGTCCAGCCGTAGGTCGCTCACTAAATACAGTATAGAATTCTGCACGTCGTCCCACTCCTTGAAGACAGTATTCAGTTTGCCTCTTCTTTCTTCAAATGTCTTCCCTTTATTGTTCACTGTGCTCACGCTCCACCCGTTACTCCCGTGCTCGGAGATTCTTATTGTCCACTTTTCTTTTACTTTCAGGTCACCCGATGTAGCTCCTCCTTCACTTCCGGCTGCTTGGGGCTGTGGTTCCTCCTGCTTCCTCACTGGCAGGCTATTAGGGGTTAGTTCCCCCAACAAAGAAAGCGTTGCTTTCAGGTCTATGTCGTCTCGATACTTGCACCTATACGGGAATTTACACTCAAAGGGGACTTCACCCACGTATCCTACGTATTCTTGGCCATTTCCGTCTCTGACGCTTATCTCCCAGTCGTGTTCGTCGTATTCAACGATATCTATGGCCCAGAGCACGTTCTGCTGTCCCTGTTCCATATACTTCTTAGAATCCTTTCTGCCCTTATCCGAGGAGCTCTTGAGTCTCTGCTAGTTTGATGTGTCACTTTTTTTTTTTTAGATGTCAGCGTCTTCGGTGAAATGGTAGACCTTATTGCCCCACATAGACTTGAAGTAGTCTTCTTCAAACTCCCTGTCTTCTTCTTCCGCACGACTGCGCTTGAGGGAGTCCCCTGTCTTGCCTCTCTCTCTCCCTCCGGCACCTGTTCTGGTCCTTCTCTTCCCAGTCCAGTCGGAGGTCGATTATTGTATATAGTCCCTTACCTCTCCCCAGTCTTCAAGGACAGTATTTAGTTCAGCCCTTCCTCCTTCGAGCACCTCTCCTTTATCGCTTGTGGCGCTCACGTTCCACCCTCTATTTCCGCTTTCCGCGACCCTTATTGTCCACGTCTCTTTTATTTCTGAACTGCCAGATATGGCTCCTTCTTCGCTCCCGGCTGCTTGGGGCTGTGCTCCCTCTGGTTCTTTCTGCGGCAGGGTAAAAGGGGTTAGCTCATACACCAGGGGAAGTGCTGCCTTCTCGTCTATTTCGTCCCGATTTCTGCACCTGAAAGGAAATCTGCACCCAAAGGGGAACCGCCCTACGTACCCCACTTGTTCCTGATCCTCTCGGTCTCGGATGCTTATTTTCCAATCGTGCTCGCCGTACTCAGTGATAGCTATGGTCCAGATCACGTTTTGTCGTTGATGTTCCATATACCTTCAAAGTTTCTCCTGGACCTGCCTAATGGGTTCCCCAACCTTTGCTAATCCGACATGTCACTATCGTTACTCCTTGTGTCCATAGGCGTTCCTAACTCTAATGGGTAAGCTTTCCCTATCAGGTATTCTACTTTCTCCAGTAGCTCTGTGTAACTATGGCACCTATATGCCCCGCTCACTAGGCCCTCTCGGTTTCTTGTAAATACGCACCACTTATTATCTTGCTGTCGAATGAAAGTGATATGCCACTTACTTTCTAAGTTCATTCGCTTATTTGTGGGCGTTACTCTGTTTATTCTCTCTAAATTCTGACTTTTATCTTATCCTTATAACTATCCTCCTTACTTTACCACCGCTATTTCATCAGTGGGGACTTTAAGCCCTTACCTTTCTTTTCAATAATATTTCTTCACTCAAAATTATCCTTTAACCTTTTATTTTATTTTTTTCACAAAGTACATTTATTGGCTTTATTTTCTCTTTTTATTTTATTGAAGCAAGTACAAAACTTTCATTTTAAGCAAGGTTCAGCAGATTACAAGTTTTAGCTAAGCAGTTATTGTGGAGTTTATTCAGCTAAGCAGTTGCTATAGAGAGCTTGCAGCAGTACCCCCCCCTTTGACTTTTCCTTAGTCCCCTATCTCTAATCTCTATTTGTCCTTCTCCTTCTTGCAGGTGGGGAATCTCTCTCAAACTTGTGCTTTCTGCCCTCAGGTGGGGCAAAGAGCTGGTCAACCACCGGCCTTGTGTTCACCCCGACAAACTTTCCTACCTGCTCTATCACTGTCTGTAGGGCCAATGGCGCTATGCGGGTGCCTAGTTTTGAATGGGTTCCTCCGTATTTGTCAAAATGGTCAACATGAACTGAATATTTATCCCTAGCGCTTCCTTCCTTGTTCCAGAATATTGACACTGACAAAGACTCTTTCATAAAACTGGCCAGCCTACCTCTGTCTCGGCCAACTATTTCTCTTATCTCTTGTTCTACGTCCCGCACTGGCTGGGGCTCAACCGGGCCGTGAACCTCCTCCTGCTGAGGCACAGTTGGATTGTCGCTTGAGCTATCCCAGGGGTTGGTGGGGCTGTAGCTTGTAGAGGGTGGTGGGTTGTATCTGGGGGTGGTTGGGCTGTTACCTGGGTAGGGAGTTGGAGCTCTCACTAGACCCCCCTGACCTGACTCCTGGCGCCCCTCTTCTTCGGACCCTAAGCTGCTGTAGCCTGTCTCTGGTGGGGCACTGGCTTCCCCCTGTCCAATGTCTGCCTCTATCTCTCCCACACTACTGTTTGAATCCTAAGCTTGGGCACCGCTGTTCTAGCATGGGGCTCGGGGGGGGCATCTGCAAAAACCTCCAACAACTGCAACAATCTTCTTATGTCCAGACTATGGTTGTTGTGCAACCTTCTTATGAATATGCCAGCAGCGACTTCGATTATGTGAGTCTGACGTCCGTCTGTCAGTGTGGCGATCCTCCTTCCCTCGCCGAACTCCTCTACCTCAAATGTGTATGTGTACTTGTCTCGCATCTATTGTGGGCCCACGCCCAGGCAACAAAACAAAACACAACGGCGCACACTCAGCTTTTACAGAAACAACAACAAATTATGATAAAATATATTTTGTTCATCACCCTTTTGTTCAGGACAGTTTTTTACACATTTTAACTCACAGCTAATATTGCAGTTTACCTATTAACCCGTTCTTTTCTCTGAAACACACATATATTTTAGGGCAGCCCGTGCTCCCCTTACACAAAATTCTATTTTAGTTTTCTCCTTGAAAACTAGATTTCCTCCTTGGAAATTAAAACACTATTTTAGTTTTCTCCTTGAAAACTAGATTTCCTCCTTGGAAATTATTACATGGCCATTTAGCTCAGTTTTCTCCTTGAAAACTACTTTTAACCGGTTTTCACAACCACAAAACGCTTTTTTTAAGATCAACAGTACAACCCAATCTCTGTCTTGTGTCTCCACTATTCTTTTGAGGATTCAGGTAAAACACCCCTTCCCGGCCTACCCACCGACTCCCACAGTACAGCCTTCCCTAATAATAAGCAAAACGCTTACCTTGGGCCCGGAACGCTGTACTGATGGAATCTGCTTCACCCGGGACGGAACTGCTTTCCTTGTTGAATCCTTTCAAATCTCGGTAGAACCTCCAGATCTGTCGTGGAAATTATCCACTTCCAGAAACCTCCAATCCAACTAGCACTCTGATGTCAAAGACCCGAAGGAGAACACCAAGACGAGAAATGCTGAAGACTGTTGATCCTTTATTCACCGTATTGCAGTGAGAATACAATCCAAACAGCGTCAGGACTGAACCGTCAGGCAATAGAGTGATGAGTTGCAGCTGCTACCCCGATGAGATCTGATCTGAATGTGCCTGAGCTCTCTCTTTTATGCTCTCAGGGGCCTGAGAGGCGTTCCTATCATCAGGAACGTCACCAGGCCCCTTCTAGCCAATCAGAACGTTTTGGGACTTGAGATATTGGTGGAAACTCCTTCTCATACAAACATTAAAAAATGTGTGTTGCTAGGCAGAATACATGTGATCAAGTTCTATGTGTAATCTGTTGCCAGGCAGGGTATGTTTTGATTTGGTTCTATGTGTTATCCCAACTTTGGTTTCACTTCCCCTCTCTGGAAGGTCCCTGCATCTCCTCTTCTGCTAGCCCCTTCTATTTATGCCCTTCTCGCAAGTACCTTTCTCTCCCAGGCCCTGTCTTGTTTACTTTCACTCTTAGCCTTTGACAGTTCAGTCTCATGACTTCCAGTAAATGTTGCATAACAGTTGCACAAACAACACCTTTATAGTAAATGGAATGTTTCCAATAAACCAGCACACACACACACAAGTATTATTATTATGTCTAGATAAAATCACCACAACTTCTTGTCCTCAGGTAGCTCTTGATAAACCTCGAGTAGATGATGCATTGGACATTCAGTCTGACTTTGATTTGTTGTTATCTCTTTCCCCAGGGTTGGACGGAGTGGGGGGTGCCATGGGAGGGTTGGACGGAGTGGGGGGTGCCATGGGAGTGTCCGACGGCAACCAAAATTTGGGTGATGGAAGGACTAGGATGACTGGGTTGCAAAATCAGGTCGATCACTTGACCGAACAACCTCAGTCTGAGTCCACCTACTTAAACCATGCCGGTGCCGGGGGTCCCTTCCCGTCCCACCCACCCCCTCTACCCCCCCGGTCTTTTTTCCCACTCATCATAAGAGGGCAGAAGATCAATTTGCAGATTGGTCCCTAGCTGTAACAAAGCCAATCCTAATTTTTGGTGATTCTAATTTGAGCCGCATTCCAAAATTCTCCCACCCAAATTTACAAATTGATAGCTTTCCGGGGGCAGCCTTTCACCACTTGACCGATCTAGTGAAAGAGACTCCAATCACGAAAGAGGTAGAACTTGTTTTTATTTCGGCTGGCATAATCAACTGCTGTAAATTCAATAAACCGGAGACGACATGGAAACAATTTTTGGACCTCAATCGGGCCTGTAAGGCTAGGTTTCCTAATGCACTTATCTAGGTAGCCCAGATTTCTTGGACTCCATAATTAGATTGAGGGGTTGCGGATCGAGTCAGAAACTTCAATGATCGGGTCCAGAGTAGATGTAAGCATTTTTTTGCCCAATTTAGACCAAAAGGATTTCCAGGTTAAAGGAACACGCCACCCAATGTCAGTAGTAATATATGTTCTTACCTTAACTTTCACGAGTTGAGTCATACCTCTCCCGTGTCGGTACGTGCACTCAAACGCTCTGGTGCGCGGCTGGACTGTGTTAGCATGTTGCTATGCTAGCGGTGTTTGATGGTAACTAAGCGTAGAAGTAATCAAAAAAATCCACGTTTTCCCGACTTAAATACAGTTGCACGAGTAGTTGATAGAAATGCTACGGCCACGCAACATGAAACGTGGCGATTTTCCAAGCGAATAAACCGGAGAACTACAATGTGTGGCGCAATAGCACTTGGGAGTACTTCGACCTAGCGTAGTAGTATTGTTAACACCTAATTGTAGATCCTATCCACCACAGAGTTTAGAATCCATGCTGGATCGACCCTCAGCCTCTCCCTCCTCTCTGAGCGAGAGAGAGGCACACACACTAGAGATGCGCTGATGGGCTATTATTTCAACCACAACTGCATAGCAAAACTTATCATCCATCAGCCATTCATCAGCACCAAAGTTTTTTGACCAATTTTCAAAACCGCACCCGCCCACCATCCGCTGGTTGTTTTAACCTGTTCATTCGCTAGCGCCCCTAGTGGTCGCGCCGCCGATCCCGAACTGATAACATCAAAGTTACAACAAACTAACAACAAAACTAAATAATATATTTTCATAAACAATGTGGCAATACAATAAGAACTAATATTCATACAAACACACACAATTTCAGATGCATAGGTCCTACAGTTCACTAGAAAACAGTTAAAAGAAAAACTGCTCATAATCAATGAATTGTAACCTGACGGTAACGTCTCCCAAACTAATCGTTCATTTAGTCATGTTACAGTTGTCAAAAAAGTTTTTTTTTGCCATATAAAATCATTTCATATCTAAAAGATGAAATCACAAGACTGGGTAGATTATCTATTCACATTTGAGTAGTTTATTATCGTACTCACATAATGGTGAAAAACGTGTATTAATTTTCCATATGACGCAATCAACATATTTCCGATCTCGTAGGGGTCATATAAAAACGTTTTTTTCCAAAACCATGGCTATATTACGAAAGCTTAACATGTCATTTACAATACTATATGGTTTTTATTCACTCAAACACATTGTACTCCTTGTTTTATAACAGTTTCCATGTTTAGCGCAAGTAGCTAAACTACTTCCGCATTTGACACCAGCCCATCTAATGTCATGATTCTTCTAACCATGGTTCCTGACCTGATTGACACCTGTTTTATCCAATAGTACTGGCTTTCAGCTTCAAAATGGTATGACGATTGCCTGACTTCGAAAGACATTGAGGTGTGATTGGTTAGTGCGTAACCAGACTTGTCCCCCTTGCGCCATTGTTCTCTCACATGCGTTGTTTACATTTGCGCAGATGCGCACAAGTCTTGTTGACGAACCCTGCCTGTGCCAGTCAGGTCTGCATACTTTTCGCAGTATTGGTAGACTTAACCAACAGAATTGAAGAGATTTAACAGGGAACAGGTTTTCAACATGCTTTCTAGCGAGGGAGAAGATGGCAACATGTCTTCTTGATGGCCTAGCTTCCAGCCACCATGGAATCCTATTTGAAGAAAGGCTAATTGGGTCCTGAACATGTAAGTATCTGTAGTTTGATTGCGTACTGAAATGAACATGCATTTAGAGCTTGAATGAGTTTGCATTCAGATATATTTAAGAAATGCCTATATGTAGAATTGCCTATATGTATTGGCTAAAGTTAGCTGTTTGTGAACTACAGTTAGCTAATGCTAGCTAATGTAATGAAAATGGCCTAGGCCAGGTAGCATACTGAAAGAACAAACGTCTGCCTATGGGCTTTTGTTGTTGTTAGAATTTCGATGGTATATTCATTGAGATAAAGTAGGTGATAATTACAAATGAAACATTTGATTTGGAACAACTATTCAAAGTTAGCCTTTGGTCTCTTGAGTTCAGTTTACTCCATTTTAAGACGTAAAACAGGCTTAGCTCATGCAAAAATGTTTCAAACCAGCACGGATATTTTTCTCCTCGAGGTGGATAGACTAATGTAGTGGTAGTAAAAATGTGTAGGTTACTGTCTCTGCACATGAGCAAAATGATAATAAAGGACTTAGCAAAGGTGTATTGTGTGGAGAGTATTTGCTGCAGCTGCTATGTTTTAATTAATCTAATTAGCGTCGCAATCGTGCAGCAAAAAAGTTAAGTAGGTCCTGTATGGAACTGATTATTTGCAGGGAAACTCGCCTATAGCCTGGCTAATTCTAATAATCAGCCTTCCACAACAGTCTAAGACCTTGCAGTTTATGATGTTACATTAACTAATTTTGTAATCTTCGATTTAATATCTTGTATGATAATATGCATGTTGTCGGGCAGATGACCTGTGTATAACTGTCAATCATTAGTAAAGTACATGTATTCCTCATGCTGACATAATAGGACAGGGAAATTTAGTCCAGCTTGTGTTTTGTTCTACAATATCAATGCCAAGTCAAATGCATGCTTATGTGTACATGCTATGTATGCATCTAATATGTAGGTTAGCCTATGGATTGTTTCCTGTATGTTTATCTCTTGCCACTTTTTCATTTCAGAGTGAACCACACCTGTCCCTGTCTCATCCCAGTCTCTCCCATCACTCAACGTGGCTGCAGAGGACCCTCTGTATACAGCTCACCCTTCCTTCCCTGTGTCCCTCCCATTGCCTTCTTCAGCTGAAGGGCCTCCAGTTGATCAGCACCCCACAGCTCTGTCCTGTCAGGTGATGCAGGCCTTCCACGAGCTACATGGGCAAGGCACACCACGAGCACTATGCAGAGCAGCCGCACCACCACAACTGCGTGCAACACCGCACGTAGCTGCTGCTTCTGTACCTGACTTAGCAGACAGATGGCATGGAGTTCAGGTGGATCTCCTGAAGTTGTACAGCACATTACTAGCTTAGTAATTGTTCTGGCTAATAGAACTCGGATGTGAACATTTTGTTTTTGTTATTCGGAAGACTGACATCACAGGGACAAATGTGAGGAAACCTCACAAACAAGTGCAAATCCACTGCAAGTGTCAACATCACAAGAGCTTACAGTAGAATACATTACTGCATTGCTAAATGATTTAGAAGTAACTAAACATTCATTTGGATAGGTTTTGGGTATATTTTGGAGTGGGTTAGGACCATCATTTAGATTCCCATAAGAAAATGCCTCATATTACCCAGAAATTAAGTCAGGATGGTTTGCTGTAGGATATAATGCATGGAAAAACTAGACACACTTGATATTCAGTGATTGATGTGTTGTTTTGTATTTGGTGATTTTGGATAAGCTATGAGACACTTGGAAACGCCTAAACATACCATATGAAATCTGCTCTGTAACACCTGTAAACCTTTACCTATGATGTTCAAAATTTACACACATACTACCATGATGTTGTTGAATCATGAAGTGCAGTTTTTAATTTCCTAAGACTCTCATAACCAGTTCCACACTACAATAAACAAACAAAACAGTAGGCGTTTTGTATTTTTTGTATTTTTTTTTGCTTTTGCAGCTGTAAAATTGAACACAGAATTAACTTAATAAAATACTGAATATGTTTGAAGTTGATGGCCCAGGTGTCCTCTTTACTTTAATCCATTATTATTATTATGCAATTTGTAGAGCCATAGATATTTAAGTTTAAAATGAAACCATCCAATATAGGCGGAAATTGCCCATTTATGCCTACTGCACCAGCAGGTTAATGTAGGCTATATGGGTGATGCAGCGCTGCTGACGTGAGGCTAGAAAGCCCTTGCCTGTTCTAGAAAGACTGATCTTATGCAGCAAATATATTAAAAGGCTAAAGTCGTACATTGACTATGTTGTAGCCTATCCCCAGAATATCAGCAGCAAACTCAGTCTCTGTCTCGCAAAACAGTCTCCAAATAAAACGCACATCGGCCTGTTGCCTAGTCTGCCAGCTTGTGACAATATATCGTCCAAAATGCTTGATTGCATTGCATTTTCCACATTTTTAGCTAAATTTTCATGTACCACATCAGCATTTTTGTTCAGTGAATCTTTTGTAAATTGCTTTACAATTACCGTCGGGCCTATAGGCCTATTGCCTGGCTTGCCTCAGCTTCGGTCACGTCCTTTTACAATTTTATCATTGTAATAAAAAACGCAATTTGCCACATAATTTCAACATGCTCCTGGCCTACTAATTAATGCCTATTGTACTTTATTTTTTGCAAAAAGAAAGAAATACTTGATAAAATAACAAGTCAACATTATAGGCTACTTTACACACTGTTATGTCAGGGTGACTGACAAGCCTGTTCTGAAGACTCCCATTCATTTTGACTGCACAAGCGCGTCTTTTTCAGACAGACAGCGCAATTCATTTTATAGCAGGCCATCGGACAAATATGACGCCTCGATATTAAAGAAACTCCGACTCCATTAATTCTGAAAGTCCACCGCACAACAGTGCAACGTGCATGTTCACATTTTTAGTAACAACCGCCAAACTTGCTTGCTTGCCAATTTTTTTACCTTCTTTTTCCGCTGTGGATGTTATTGAGTTTGTAGAAGTTTTAGCTCTTAGGTTCTGAACATCTCGCACTGCCATCGCCCGATGTCATTTCTGAGTCATATCACTCTCTGTCTCTCTTTTAAATGCCTATTCCCTGAATGGTAGGCTACAATTATGTGTTTTATATATAGGCTAATATCGAAACAAAATAACCCAGGCAGTCTCATCTAGGATATAACACAGGTGGAAGTCAACGTCAAGTTGGTTCTATTTAGGGAGGTGAATGTGTGTAAACATCTGTAGATGACTCAGAAATGACATCGGAAGACAAGGAGTGAATAGTGGCAAGAGGCAAGCCGAAGGCTGCTGACAAGGGCCCGACGCTATTGTAAAGCAATTTACAAAAGATTCACTGAACAAAAATGCTGATGTGGTACATGAAAATTTAGCTAAAAATGTGGAGAATGCAATGCAATCAAGCATTTTGGACGATATATTGTCATATTGGCGCTTGTGCAGTCAAAATGAATGGGAGTCTTCAGAACAGGCTTGTCAGTCACCCTGACATAACAGTGTGTAAAGTAGCCTATAATGTGAATGACTTGTTATTTTATCAGGGATTTCTTTCTTTTTGCAAAAAATAAAGTACAATAGGCATTAATTAGTAGGCCAGGAGCATATTGAAATTATGTGGCAAATTGCGTTTTTTATTACAATGATAAAATTGTAAAAAAAGGACGTGACCGAAGCTGAGGCAAGCCAGGCAATAGGCCTATAGGCCCGACGGTAATTGTAAAGCAATTTACAAAAGATTCACTGAACAAAAATGCTGATGTGGTACATGAAAATGTAGCTAAAAATGTTGAGAATGCAATGCAATCAAGCATTTTGGACGATATATTGTCACAAGCTGGCAGGAAACAGGCCGATGTGCGTTTTATTTGGAGACTGTTTTGCGAGACAGAGACTGAGTTTGCTGCTGATATTCTGGGGATAGGCTACAACATAGTCAATGTATGACTTTAGCCTTTTAATATATTTGCTGCATTAGATCAGTCTTTCTAGAACAGGCAAGGGCTTTCTAGCCTCACGTCAGCAGCGCTGCATCACCCATATAGCCTACATTAAAACAACCAGCGGATGAAACTTTTGAAAATTGGTCAAAAAACTTTGGTGCTGATGGATGGCTAATGGATGATAAGTTTTGCTATGCAGTTATGGTTGAAATAATAGCCCATCAGCGCATCTCTAGTGTGTGTGCCTCTCTCTCGCTCAGAGGGGAGGGAGAGGCTGAGGGTCGATCCAGCATGGATTCTAAACTCTGTTGTGGATAGGATCTACAATTAGGTGTTAACAATGCTACTACGCTAGGTCGAAGTACTCCCAAGTGCTATTGCGCCACACATTGTAGTTCTCCCGTTTATTCGCTTGGAAAATCGTCACGTTTCATGTTGCATGGCCGTAGCATTTCTATCAACTACTCGTGCAACTGTATTTAAGTCGGGAAAACGCGGATGTTTTTGATTACTTCTACGCTTAGTTACCATCCAAAACCGCTAGCATAGCAACATGCTAACACAGTCCAGCCGCGCACCAGAGCGTTTGAGTGCACGTACCGACGCGGGAGAGGTATGATTCAACTCATGAAAGTTAAGGTAAGAACATATATTACTACTGACTTTGGGTGGCGTGTTCCTTTAATGTAGCAGGCCTTTTGCTGTAGAGATAATGACTATCCATATCCTATCCATACAGGGCCAGCATTCCCATCATCTTGTGAGAGACTATGCATGGCCTAATGGCTCCCCTGCCCCGTGTCACCACCTCTGCTCCTGCTGCGAGCAGCATGGCCAGATCTGCCTCGCGCGCGCACCGAGTGGAGAGAATTTGTGCAGCTCGGACTAGGCCTACTGTCATTCTCATTGCGACTCCCCACACTGCCTCTACGTTCCCCCCTAACTGTCCTATCAGCACTTTGACCTCGTCTAACATACCCAGTGGCATTAGACAAAGGCTCCACCACGTTACTGTCGCCGCGATTGCGGAGAGGCACACGGTCAGAAGACAGAAGCTAGCGCTACATGGATATTAGGCTACCTCCAGCCTCGTTCGCCACACCACTAACACCCTGCTAACTTCCCGATGAACACTCCAAACCCGTGAAACATTATTCCCACCAGTGACATTGGGCAAACGATTCAACGTTTGTGCTTGGTGTAAGCTAAACTCTCACTTTGTCCAGCTGCATCTTTGCAAGGCAGGGACGCATCTGAAGCCTCACTAAACGAATCACCGTCATTTTCTGAAGGCAGATATTCCCCTTCAGAATCAGGGTCCGCGAATAGAAGACCCAACACTTAATTTTGGGTAAACTTTTTTGATGCCATTAGACGATAATCTAATGCAAATACTCGCTGACGTTGACAATATCGCTCTGATAAAGTGGCTCGCACGCTAGCTCCGGTATTGCACGCACTGATTCAATCAGTCCCTCCAGGAATTCGCGATGTTGCGATTGCAACAATTAACGCAAATTCAGCAAATCCTCGTGAATTCTGGGCGACCTTGCAATTTTCTCCAAACACTGCAACTTTTTCGCAAATTTGACCAATCGTCATGGTTTCCCTGTGAAATTTCACCTACCACAACAGTCCCTCGCGCAGAATATTGAGTCAGATGCCACACTCCCTTCTGCAGACACCAGAGAACTGCCCTATAACTTGTTCACTCCTCTGCAGTTTTGATGACAATAAATGGAAGGCTAACGTTAATGATCTGCTTTACTTGCATCTCTCAACCTGGTGTTGCTAACCTGCCTAGGCTATGAAAGTAAGTTAATTAAGGCTTGGTTTACTGACATTTGAGTAGGCTACAATATGCAACCCATTGGCAAACGTTTACACCTGGAGATGTCATTTTAGCTCGTGTCATGTTTGCTAGCTTGTGGGCTCAGTTTGTGTAGTGCTACCAAAATCATAGAAATTAATAACATTGTAAGAAATGTACCTCTTCTATGATCCAAGAATGATTTCATACGAGTTATTTTTTAACATTTATTTTAACTAATGACATAGAAAACATCCCGAAATCCATCCACATATCGTAATGCACTAAGCAAAAGGTTATTTCCAGTCGTAGCCGAACACAGTGAGATGCAAGCGTTCCAATCCACTTAAACATGTTATTACGCTACTCTCACGTCCTTAAAGTGGCAGGCAGTCAATTAGACTTACACACCACCAATGTAATAACATAAGAAAAGTGTAGTCTAATAGTTTAAATCAATATGAAATTACTAGATACTTAGTTGGCTATTAGTAATTATGCAAGTCACAGAATATGAATTATTAAAAAGATATGAACTTAATATGAATTACAACATATATGAATGTATTGAAACATATGACATGATGCCATCTCTTTAGGGGGCTGACTTTTTTGGACAGTTCTACGAAAGGTTATACTGCTTTGTCAAAATTTTTACACAAATAAAGTAGGCCTACTTTGATTTTCTGTAACCCTTACTATTTACCTTTACTTATCCTTTTTAATAAGCATCAAGATGATCAGTGTAATTTTGGTCTTACTAACCTTAATTACCCTCAGTTAAAAAAAAAAAAAAATCACAACTATTTTTGCAATTTTCACTACCTCTCGCAATTTCTTCGCAACAAACAGCTAAAAACACCGCAACTTCAATCGCAATTTTTTAGAAAAGTTGTCGCGAAATCAGGCATTTTAGATCGCAACAATCACAAAAAATCCTCGCGAAATCCTGGAGGGACTGTTCAATGCGCTGTAGCTCGAAGGTTTTGTTTAGAGCATGCCCTTTTTTGGACTCGGGGATGACGTATGACATGTCTGCCATCTAGTGGAGTGGTGGTCGAACGTAATATGACACCTTATTTGACTAAATTGGCCGTTTTATTCAGTACCGCATCTTGTCGACGAAAGTCGACCGTGGCGCCTAGAGGGTTAAGCCCGAGGTCCGACCCGAGTCATTTGCTTATATTTTCGACCCGAACCAGTGGGTCCCGTCGGGTTTATCAGGCCTGTTCTACCCCTGTGGCACTGTCGATGACGTTTACTGTTTTGACGATGTTCATTGGAGGGATGGACCGCGGCCTGGAAGTCGACGTTCGAGGCAAACTTCTCCATTGTGCGCACAACACCCCCCCCCCCTACATTTTTACTGCTAATTTGATGCTGTTTAACAAATGTATAAATTGTGCACTGTCGCTTTCACATTTATTTCTCAATGATTTTCAGCCCGCTCCGCTATGTTTAGTGCTGTACATATGGCTGTGCCCTCTCACAGTTTATAAATTGTCAGCAGTGGGAACTATTGTTGCCTACATGATTTCTTTTTAAAAACTGGAACCTGCCGCTCTCTCTCCCTCTCGTGAGTGCAGATGCGTTCCCAATTAAATGGAGTAGCATTACGTTCAAGTTAGATCTGCTGCAAAGGAGATTACTAAGTGTAGGCCTATCATCTCTATTTAACATGATTGACATTGTTAATGTTCTCTGAGGAGAGTAAAAAGCAGTTAGCAGTAAAGCTAACCAACGTCGTATCGCAGGAAAAAAAAAAAGATAACAGCCCGATAACCAAATTAAATGCTCGCCGGGCCGGATGAAAGTGTTTGGCGGGCTGGATCCGGCCTGCGGGCTGCAGTTTGCCCACCACTGCTTCAGATGTTCCTCATCCCCCTTCCTCTGCCTTTTTTTGCGGTCTTGGGCTCGCTTCACATTTTGCCGTGCTACCTCACAGTGAACAGACAGGGCCTGAATACCCAGGAAAGGCTCCTCCCTGCCAGCCAGTATCTGTACCTCGCTGCTTTAGCATCCTTGATTCCCCTCTTCAGGTTTGCCCTGGCGGCCTTGTACCGCTGTACGTCACCAAATCGGAAGGCAGTGTTGCATGTCTTTAGCAGGTGTGGGACGCCCTTGGTCATCCACAGCTTGTTGTTAGGGTGCACACAGATCTTTTTTGTGGTAGTGATAGGCTGCATTTGATGTAAAACAGTACAGAGGAGGAGTAGGTGTCAATGTTGTCCTCTTCTCCTTAGTCCAGTCTGTGTCACTGAAGCAGTCCTGCAGTTGTTCAGAAACCCCCTCTGGCCACGCTTATATAACTCTGACAGTGGGTCTGTATGCTGGAGTCAGGAACAGTGAGATGTGGTCAGACTGCCCAAAGTGGGGTTGCAGTGATGCTTTGAGCCCATGCTTGATGTATGACATGCCAATGGCCACTAGTATGTTATCTAATGCATAACAGAATTTTGGCGTGCTTATCAACGCCATAACCTTACCCGACATCTTACGGATAAGACAAGACGAGCTTATCCACTGGCCCTTGGATCGACAGAGCCCACGGAGCCGTCAACTGCCAGTGTATCGGGCGGGAGCCTCGCACCCAACCTGGATAAGCTGCTGGATTTGTTTGAGGACAGCCCGTTTGTGCCAAATCATTTCACCGCAAAGCTCTGAGGAACAGAAAACAGAGGAGGGCATATGTAAGAAGGTTTCTCCTCCACATGTCGGGGCACATAGATCGGACCCTGGTCTTTTTGGCCGACGCAAGACTTAAACCCACTAGCCAAGGGCACATCATTATGGATGTTGAGGCATTCCTCAAATTTGTGCGCACCAGCCATGTGCCAAAACGTAGGGTTACATCGAGGGCCATTACGTACATCCTTGACAAGCTGTCACGCTGGAAAAAGGGCATAAGGGCCAATGTCGTCTTCCAGAGGATGGAACACAAGAGAAAGAAGTACGCTAAGCTCGTGCAAAGTGGCGACCTGTTAGATTTCATCTGCCGGCCTGAAGCTCGCCGAGGCTTACAAAGGAACATTTACCATCATAGTAAACCGGCCATAAGACTGTGGTGTCGTTTGGCCCCACAATGATGTCGGTCACCAAAACCGCGATGGATCACATCAAGGCCTATGTCTGCTTAAGACCAAGACTGCCTGGCTTTGTCAAAAAACCAAGGGCTTTATTTTTCACCCGGAATGGCCAAGAGATGGAGAAAATGGGGGTCCACATAACAAATGTTTGGAAAGACTTCCGGCTGCCTGGAGGCCCCATCCTCTATGAACTGCGATATCCATATGGGCAGACATAACCCTCTCGCCGGAAGACAGGACAAATGTCAACAAGGGAATGTGCCACAATCCGAAAACAGCCACCAAATTTTACCGTTGAGGAGGCAGGCGACATCAGACTCAACATTTTGAAGTCATTGATGGATTCGACCAGGAAAGGACGAGGGAGGTCTAACACATCACGACTGGACCAGAGCGAGGACTCTGATGATGAAATTACTACCGGAGAAGACGACGACGAAGTTTCCACCTGGTATGGAACAGCATTGGACAGGGGTCTAGCTGAGACATGAGGTCTTTGATGGGGTCTGAGTCTGACTGTTACATGCTATAATAATGTAATAATGTATTGTAATGTCTGCCTCTGCTGAAGTAAAAGAAATCTCAAACACCCAGCTCCCTGCCTAGCACCCACACACAGCATTGTACTGTACCCAGGAAAGGGTCACCCTACACCGGCCACAAGCTTGCAATGGCCTGGGCAAACACCCACACACAGCATTGTACTGTACCCAGGAAAGGGTCACCCTACACTGGCCACAAGCTTGCAATGGCCTGGGCAAACACCCACATACTAGAGATGCGCGGTTCGCGGTTACAGCCACGCACTCCGCGGTTAAACCGCTGATCGGGCGGATGACGTGAAGAAATATAATATTTTAATTAAATTCGGGCGGATGGCGGTTGAACCAATCAAATGAAAAAAAACGATGACTGATGATTCATCTCCCATGTCGCGTCTTGTTGCAGAGCCTTGGTAGTCCACTAAGCAAATCTGCAACCTATGAGCCCAGCTGACAGTATTGGAGGAGGCCTAAACATCTCGTAGATGAGACTGCCTGCTATGGGCGTGTCACTGACGTATGACTGACGTTTGAACGCCTCGGTGCATCAGTGCATATAGCAACTAAGGATGAGGTGATTTCATTGGCTGTCTACTATGGATACAGTAGTGAAGGCAGGTAGAGGTCTTGAGGTCAACTAGCAGACACATCAGTGCTTACTCCCCACCCCTTTTGAGCACATAATTACAGTAAAACACATGACATAACTTCTCACAGAAAATACCTATTGAAAAAGTAGCCTAACATTCAACTGTGTAAATATATTTTTATCCCTGAAATACTCTGAACACCTGCTACTTCCACTTGTATACAAACAAAGAAATTAAAGGAGAATTCCGGTGTGATTTTGACCTAAAGTGTTCTGAAACATGATACCGAGTGTGAACGTATGTCATATAGCTCATCTCGGCTTGTCCCCTGCACTCCGAAATCTGGCGCTAGTTAGCCAATGCTACCAAGAGGCGGTCAATGTTGGTGGCTCGGGCATCGGCATAGCCATGCAAATAAATCACTGTTTTACACCATTTACAAGGCTCAACGTATCTCCACACTTCATTGGTATACTTCCCAAGGCCCTGACATTTGAAACGAGACATTGAGAACTTTGAAAAAGCACTGGTAGTTTACTTACAAGACGATTTATACAGACAGTATCTTCAGGAAGTTTAGAGCTTGCAGCCATCTTGAATTTAGTCACGATAAGTCGAGCGACGAGCACGAATGAACAGGATATGGATCAGATTGCAAAAATAATTCCGTGGAAATGCATGGATTCCAGTTGCTGCTTAAAATATGTATTGACGATGTACATGACAACGAAGAGCACCTTACAACAAATGGCATAAACTTAGCTCAAAATGTTTTACTACTCAGTGACGTGAATCTTGCATAATGTTGTTGACGGAAGACGTGCTGTAGGCTACACGTGAAGAAGGAGGAGTGGCCGGCCGGCATGTGTGCATACTACATAGCCTACTGACTGCAGCTTCAGCTGGCATTACGAAGGATAAGAGAAAAGCAACAGAAGACAGAATGGTTCGCGCTTGTGCTTTTCCAGGTTGCGGCAAGGAGATGCTATGTTCCAGAAAGTTTTCACAGGCTACCTCTACACGAGTCAACTTGGAAGCAGTGGCTTGTTGTTTTGCAAGTCGATGTCGAGACACCTATCCATATACTGAAACAGAAGGATTACCGTGTTTGTAGTGCACATTTTGATCCAGACGACTTCATTACAACAGGCTCGACCCTCGACAACGAATGCGTCTGAAGAAATGTGCCATCCCGAAAGCGACACAACCTTCTCCGAAAGCGACACAACTTTCTCCGGAGGTATGAATTTATTTGGTTATTAGACTGTAAATTGTGTGAACCATGTTAGCATGTATAAATCGTGTGCAGCACTGAACATTGTGTTTGCAAACAATTCACGTAGCAGCTAGTTTTGTATTCCGGAAAGAGAAATGAGGCAGATTATGCTACATAATTTATTATTTAGCCCACCATCATAAATGTTGCTGGAGAGGGACGGAGGGGTGTGGTTTGTTCTGATATTTTTGATAAATACAATATAGAACTTGCCATGTAAGCTAACCTGGCTGACCGTGATTGGGGTCCGCTAAGGTGTTTGGGGGATGGGTTTGCTATGCTGCATTCAGTTGCATTGTTAGGCGTAATGGTGTAAAGTATTAGCGGGGGGTGTTGGGGAGTACATTCCTCACAGTTCGAAGTGTTAGAACTTTCCAGGTAGTTAGAGTACCTAAAAGTAGCAAGTGATGGTCAATGAACAGAGTGGGGCCACTTTGGATTGATTGCAAAACAGATGTGCTGCTGTGTGCATCTAAGTGTCCTATAAACCAATGAATAAATAAACTTATTTTGTGTGTATGTATTTTCTTAGACCAGTACCTCTGAGGACCCGGCAATGTATCCCTCTGAAATGGCTGCTGCCCCCCAGTCCACGCCTAAAAAACCCCATAGACAACTGCAACACAGGAGGTCTGATTGGTCCACTGGCCTCAGTTTTACCATTTCAAGCCCCAAACAGCCATCAGTAAGGCCACGAACTAGGCCATCAGCATCTGGACAATACACTGCACGACCTGCATCATGGCAATACCCACAGGTAAGTCACGTATTGTGTTGACAGTCAGTGTTCACATTTCACTGTAATGTCTGTAACACCTTGGTCACCATTGAAGTATCAATGTGTAATTTTTTTTATCAATTTGAAGCAAAGGACTGAAACACCCCCATCATTGTTGAGTCCCTCGAGGGAAGCCAGTGGTGTGACACAACAGCCCTCAGTAAGGCCACGAACTACTAGGCCATCATCATCTGGACAATACACTCCACGACCCGCATCATGGCAATACCCACAGGTAAGCCATGTATTGTGTTGACAGTCAGCCGCAGTTCACATGGACCATAGAATAGTCTAGAGTAGTATCTACTTTTTGGCTCCCCTTATCCAGCACTGGCCTTGGCCAAGTCCGCTGCTGGAATAATAACTCCCCCAGAAGATAACTGCAATGAGACATTCTTTGTATCCCTTCACCCCACCTGCAAACAGACTATGAACTCTATACACATACATACACACACACACACACACACACCCATGCCTTCGCCGCTTCTTACTCCTAGTCTGACAAGCGGGTCTGGAACAGCGCTGACCATGGCTGCAGGAAAGGATGGCTGATTGACTACTGGGCCACCTCCACCCCCCCTGTTGTCTTCCATGTGTTTATGTGCCTATGTTGCTGAGGCTCCCCATAGGAGCATAGTATGGGGGTGCTACTACTACTACTACTTTACACTGTAATGTCTGCAACACCTTGGTCACCACTGAATGTCATTTTTTTTATAAATTTGAAGGAAAGGACTGAAACACCCCCCTCATTGTGGAGTCCCTCGAGGGAAGCCAGTGGTGTGACACAATCAGTGAGTTGAATTTTTAATTTCATATATGGTTCTGGTGATAATGTGCTACACTGATGCTCCATTTAGAAGTAAATGTGTAATCTTTTCCAACAATGACATTATTCATCTGTCCTTTGATCAACAGGAAGATGTAGAGGAAGGAGCTGCAGGTGCTTCAGACACATCTGTGCAAGATATGAGCATTAGTTTTGGGGAAATGGATTTGGACCCTAAAGACACCAGTTTTGTGCCCCTGAGTGACACCACCTCATCCAGCCCAAGCTCTGACTCTGTCTCCAGCTCTGGCAGCACAAATGGATGGGCAGGAAGAAAGTGGCTAGTCGATGAGGCCAAGCTGATGGAGCTTTTTAGAACATGCGCTCAGTGTGGTGTGGCCATTGAGGAAAAACGAGTAGCCACACGTGCCAGCCAGATCCGAATACACTGGACGTGTTTGAAGGGACACACCGGGGAATGGGCATCATGCACTGACCAAAGGAATATGGGCCGCAACAACCTCTTGGCATGTGCTGCAACATTTTTCACCGGAGCCACCTACTCGGACATCAAAGATTGGGCAGACCTGATCAACCTGCAGCTACCAGGCAAGACTCAGTTTTACGCCATTCAATCGAAATACCTCATAATCAATCATGCATACAAGGGACAACAACAAAAAATTCTGGAGAGGATTTCTCAACTTTCTGCTTCGGGGGAAAAACTGGAAATGTGTGGTGATGCGAGGTGTGATAGCCCTGGTAAGCATTGTTATTCATCAGATTTTGGTTGACTTTCAAATATACACAATTCCTTTTTTTTTCAAAATCACAGACATGTTTGTTTTTCCAAAAGGCTACAGCTGCAAGTACAGCACCTATTCATTTCAAGATGATGCAACAAAAGAAATTCTTCATTTTGAACTTGTACAGGTAAACAAGCATAGATGCCTGTTGTTGTTATGTGAAATAAGCATACAGTTGCTGTCAAGGCAATGAGTTGGGACTATGTACATGCACATGCCCTGTGAAATAACAAACTGGTATTTTTACTATGTTATTAGGTTACAGAAGCATCGAGTTCGGTGGCAATGGAGGCAATGGGCTTTCAGAGAGGCCTAAATCACCTCCTCGATCTCGGGCTGGACATTGGGGTGATGGCGACCGACAGATCGCCATCAATAAGGAAACTAATGAGGGAAAGCTATGGCAACATTCGTCACGAATATGACCCTTGGCATGTGAACAAGAGTATGCATCATATTTACTAGATATCCACATGTGTTTGACTGGTTGTTGCTGGTGAAATGGAAGCTCATATTGTTTTTGAACTCTCCATAGGTCTCAAGAAGAAACTGGTGTCTGTCTCTAATAAAAAAAATTACAGAGAGCTTCGACCATGGCTGAGGTCTATCAGCAATCACCTATACTGGGCATGCAATTCCAGCCATGGTGATGAACAGGTAACCATGAAATTATGAATCATTATTTTATGACCCACATTAGGAAAAATATTTTAGTTAAAACATGTATAACCCAAGACCGTGTTGACACATGAACTCACAAAAGTATTCTCCATAATTTCTAAGGGTTGTATTTTATGTGGTTTTTCAGGAGTGTGTGCGACGGTGGACATCTGTTCTTCACCATATTCGTGGCATCCACAGATGGGAAGAGAATGGGCGGGAGTACCAATGTGCTCATCCACCTCTCTCAGAGGAGGATCAGGAGAAGAAAAAGTGGCTGGAACATGACTCCCCAGCTTTCCGTGCTCTCACAGAGTTGGTTGAGGAAAAAAACCTCCTGCGTGACCTGAGACAGATGGCTCTGTTCAAGCACACTGGTATGCCTTCACAGTCATTGAAATGAGTTTCTTAGAATTGCATTATCTTTGTTATTAAAAAGAGGAAGTGAACAGCTGTTTATTATCTAGTCACACTGTTATCCTTTGTAACCTCAGTCAGCATTCCTTATACATCTTAACTTTTCAACACCAGCTATTATCACTTTACATGACTGATATTGATTGATATATTTCAATTGGACATATTTTGCAGGATCTCTTGAAGTCTTTCACAACGTCACCCTGAAGTACGCACCAAAGCGGCTTCACTTTACATACGACTCGATGAGAGCCCGCACAGAATTGGCCATCATAGATCACAATATCAATATTGGAAGGGAACAAAAAACAACGATTGAGGGTAAGGAAGCGGCTTTGTCTCCAAATTTTGTGTGTTCTGAACAGTACAGTAATTAGTAGAATAAATAACTTGATTTCGGACTTATTTTACCATGGCACACATAGCTAAACAGTGTTATAGTAGCCTACATAATCAACAACTTATTTTTACTTTTGTCTGTGGGATAGGAAAACCGCAGTACAAGTACATGTACACAAAGACGACACAGCAGTGGGTGGCTAAGCCAGTGTATGAGCCCACCTCTCAGGACTTTCGAAAAGACCTGATGAAGGACGTCTTGAAGTTGAGGGAGGAGAAAAGCCTGGAACCTTGGCCCCGTCCTCCTCCTCGCCCAAGAAGGTTGTTGCAAAACATAGCACCAGTGCCGAGGCCAGACCCGTCTGAGTTGGTGGCCCAAAGGCTGTCGCGGTTCAAGCAACTCTGACTTGTAGTGACATTTCTTTTGTTCTTTTAGAGTATCGTTTTCTTTGCATTTTTTATTTATAATGTACATAGTTTATTTTTCCTTTTGTGTTTATTTCATGTTCTATGATGCTGTCTACATCTTTGTTGTTTGTCTATAAATAAATATTGTAGTTTGGAATGAAAACAAACAAAATGTGTTGATTTTATATTGTTGTTATTTCAAATGAGTATGAACAATATTATTACCCCCTCACATTGCAATACAAATAATATCAACAAAGTAACACATTTTAGTAATTGGTAACTAGATGATCCTGGAAGCGTCTTCTGCCTCCTGGAATCCATGGTATACTCCACTGGTAGAGGGGTATTTTTTTCTTATTGCTGTAACCACACAGCTTGGCAGAACTTGTCTTTCCCCTCGTCCCAGTTTCTCTCCTTGAAGCACCCACTCAAGGAAAACCCGGTAAGCCACAAGTCTGCACTGTCTGGGAGGTAGGGGGAGGGGGGAGGGTCGAGGCGATGATGGGGGAGGGAGAGGCAAGGAAAGGTGAATACACTTCGGTCAATATCATTGTCATCATATCATTATCATAATCAAGTAACTTTAGCTGCCAATTAAAACTACAAATACAGTAACTATTGGATTGATCAAAAGCAATAAAACCCAAGTGTGTAGAGTACTTACTCAGTAGATAAATGTCCATCTTGCCCCTCCGGCGTGGGTCTTCGTGTCCAGTTTAATTTTGGGACATGGAAAAAGGCTTCCAATACCCACAAGTCCAGAAGGGAAGAAAAGCCTTGCGCTAATGTCACGCAGCGTGCGTCTTGAGTGCGATGGTGCAAAAGGTCCCACTCTTTGCAACAAAAACACTCCATATCGGTAGGCATTATCTCACAGCACCGGCAGGAACACCACCATTTCCCCGTGATACGAGGCTGTGTTGTGGCTGTGCTTGCAGCTGCTTGCTCCGCACGCTGTCTCTCAATCTCTCTCCTTTCACGGCGCTCACGCAGCTCTTCCTCCGTATATTCAGGCTCAAATAAATAAGGACGCCCATCAAACTCAAATGTTTCCTCCTCGTCTTCAAAGTCTTCATAAAACTCCGTAGCTTCATCATCCGACATCCTTGCAATAGCCTAGCTAGCCCACTAACTCCAGTCAACAACTAAAGCGAGTATTCACGTGACTTATCAGCTGTAGTTTCGCTCCTGCTCGTCACTCGACTTATCGTGACTAAATTCAAGATGGCTGCAAGCTCTAAACTTCCTGAAGATACTGTCTGTATAAATCGTCTTGTAAGTAAACTACCAGTGCTTTTTCAAAGTTCTCAATGTCTCGTTTCAAATGTCAGGGCCTTGGGAAGTATACCAATGAAGTGTGGAGATACGTTGAGCCTTGTAAATGGTGTAAAACAGTGATTTATTTGCATGGCTATGCCGATGCCCGAGCCACCAACATTGACCGCCTCTTGGTAGCATTGGCTAACTAGCGCCAGATTTCGGAGTGCAGGGGACAAGCCGAGATGAGCTATATGACATACGTTCACACTCGGTATCATGTTTCAGAACACTTTAGGTCAAAATCACACCGGAATTCTCCTTTAAAGGCCTTTTAGGTTTATGAAATGGCTATTATCAATTTGGTATCATAATGTGATTTGGAGACTGGATTGACATTTCAGCAATCAGCTGTTGTAGCCAATTTCAGAGGGTTAAAAGTTCACAAATTCCAAACCCCTGTCTGGAGGTAATGAACTTCAGCCCAACCTCTTTTTGCCAACCTAACCTACAGCCAATCAGTGCATATAGCAACTGATGAGGTGATTTCATTGGCTGTCCAATCATTGGCTGTCTACTATGGATACAGTAGTGAAAGCAGGTAGAGGTCTTGAGGTCATGAGGTCAACTAGCAGACAGACACTGGTGCCTTAAACCCCACCCCTTTTGGACACAAAAAACTCACAATAGAACACATTTGTCAGTAGCAAGATGTCATCTCGGAAGAGAAGCAACATTTGGGAGCATTTTGATAAAGCAGGACATCACAAGGCAAAGTGTAGAATATGCAAAAGTATAGTGTCAGGTCATGGAGGTTCAACATCTAACTACAGAAGACATCTGCAGACCCAACATCCAACTGCTTTGCTTCAGCAAAAGCAGGATGATCAGCCTGCAGGTGAGGCTGCTCCTGCTCCAGCGGCTCCTACCTCTGGCCCAGACATAGGCCTACAGAATGCACCAGCTCGGCGACCCCAGCAGCAGTCCATCGGGGCCTATGCCCGTCGGGCATTGAGGCCAAATAGGCAGAAAAAACTGGATGAGGAGCTGTTGAAAATGATTGTCCTTGATTATCAACCATTTTCTGTAGTTGAGGACAAAGGCTTCTGAGGCTTTACTAAGGCTCTGGACTAGAGACCGACCGACCGATCGATCGGCCAGCCGATTTCGGCCGATTTTTGCTATTTTTTAATCAATCGGCATCGGCCGATTTTCTTATTTGGCCGCGCCGATTTTAAGTCAGGCACATCTGCGGGCAGCTACTTGGAACACAGCGCGAGGTTTTAAAAGAGACGGTCTATTTAGAACTAAGAAAATCTTTTCAAGAAGGAGCAAGACTGTTACAGGTAAGGCATCAATTTTTACATTCCAGTGTTCCAAAGTCGTATATTTTCTCTTATGATTTCTCTTATGGTTGTAATCTGTGATGTTGCTTCATTTACCGAAAGTGCGTTGGGAATGCGCCGGCAAGCCCCCTCAATGCTGGACCCCGTTTCTCGAAAGCATTGTTGCTAACCAGTTAGCAACTTAGTAGGTTGCCTATGGGAAATTGCATTGCAACAAAGTAAGTTGCTAACTTAGTTAGCAACGACACTGTCGAGAAACACACCCCTGGTGACCAGCGTGATGTTTCGATCTAAACTATAGTAACGGACAATCTAAGTGAAAATTTAACAAAAAGAGAACGCAAATCTAACATGTGAACGCTTTATAACACTGTCATCCCATGTCCATTCGTTTTCAACTGCATCGGAGTTGAAGAAGAAATGAAAGTTACTTAGCGTTGTGGCTACGAGTGCGTTGGGAATGCGCCGACTATGCAAGCCCCCGCCCTCAACGCTGGTGACTGCTATGTTACGATCTAAACTTAAGTAACGGACAATCTAAGTGAAATGTTAGCAAAAAGAGGACGCACAAATAACAAGTGAACGTTTTAAAACATTGTCATCCTGTGTCA
This sequence comes from Alosa pseudoharengus, assembly GCF_046254945.1. NCBI lineage: Eukaryota > Metazoa > Chordata > Actinopteri > Clupeiformes > Clupeidae > Alosa > Alosa pseudoharengus. The sequence continues at coordinate 33,281,948 of NW_027468564.1, read as the reverse complement.
ATTTGTTTTCACTATGTATACGTTTGATTTGATTGCGAATTTGAGAAGTATCAAACGGATGTTCTCTAGTTCCTATTTCCGGTTTCCTGCACAGCATGCTGGGAGACGGAGTTTAATATTGTTGAAACCTAGGTCTGTGGTAAGGCACGGAAGTTCCACAGTGAAACTGTATAACCTGAACATGTATTTTGCCGTTTTGAAGTTACTATCTGAAGTTGTCACATCATGGAAGTCTTCTTGCACTCTGTTAAACATATTAAAATGAATAATTAATAGACTAACAGACTGCAAGAAGTCATACATTTGTTAATTCTTATTGTTATGAATCAATGAGTAGGCCCCTACAGTCATTTTTATAGAATAGCCTACATAATATTTCTACTATATACATAAATATATAGTGTATATATAGAACATATGTTATTTATAATGAATAAAATAAATATGTTATGGATGATAAAATCTAAATAAAATTAATATTTTTTTTCATTAACATATAGTGATATAATAACATTGAAGGCACTATTAAATGCTAACCTCGAATGTTTGTTCTGTTTGCTGTCTGATGACAGAAGGAAAACCAGCCTAGTATGGCTGAAAAGAAAAATCCAGTATGGCAGCATTTTACGGACACAGTGCCAGCTACAAATAAGGTGATCTGTGAGCTCTGTAAGGTACATGTGAGCTTGGGATCTGCAAAGGGCAAACATAAAAACACCACAAACCTCTGGAATCACCTGAGAGTACATCATCTTCAGGCTTACAATGATGCTCAGCAACAAAAAGCAGCTGCAGTGTCTACATCCACTTCCCAACCTCATCAGCCAACCGTAACAGATATGTTTGATGCCCATCGGAAATGGCAAAATTCAGACACCAGATCAAAAAAAATAGACACATTAATAACAGAAATGATTGCCACAGACAATCTGCCATTCGCTTGTGTCTCAGGTGTTGGATTCCAGAGGCTGGTGGCTGCACTGGAGCCCAGGTACAAATTAAAATCGGAGAAGGACTACCGCACAGACATGCTTGAGGGCATAGTTGAAAAAGTGGAGAAAAAAATCAAAGCAGTAATTTCAAAGGAGGCTGGCCCTTTTTTGTCCTTCACTACAGACTGTTGGTCTGGGGACACTGAGGCACTCATGAGTCTCACATGCCATTTCATTGACCCCAACTGGGACAGGAAGCAAGTCCTCTCAAATGCGAAAACAATGTCAGGCTCCCACACAGGGGAGTATATTGGTGACATGTTCATCAGTCTGCTGGAGTACTGGGACATCAGCCATGACAGGGTTGTACTTGTTCTCCGTGACAGTGGGGCAAACATGGTAAAAGGTCTCAGACTGGCGGAAATACCTGATCTCAGCTGCAGCGCACACACCCTACAGCTTGTGGTGAATGATGGCATCAACAGTCAGCGAGTAGTGCTGGACATTAATGCCAAGTTAAAGAACATCGCCAAACATTTCAACCACTCTGTTCTTGCAAATGTAACAGGGTGATACTTAAGAAAGGGCCAAGGGGCCAATCACAGTAGCCTGACTACGCCACCCTGAGGCCTAATGCATCAGGGAATCTTTAAGAGATCGTACCTCTAAACCGAGACAGCTCTTTCAGGTTCGTAATTACACCATGGAGACATGATTCCAGGAAAACAAAGGATTTATTAATACACAAACGGTTGGGCAGTGGGGATCTGAGGGTGGCAACTATGGACGTCCACACAAATATTTTACATGCAAGCATAAAGAAAAGCTCACCTGTTACACAGCAAAGGCACACCGCAAAGCGATAAGCAATACACAAAACCACACCACACGTATGCTTAGACTAGCCCCCCTCAGAGCCACCTCCCTACTAAATAAACATAAAAGTTACACAAACAGAAGGACAAGACAGGCAACACAAAAACCAAACATAAAATAACCAAAGCAAAGACAAGACAAGACAGCAGCACGACCCATGTTACCCCACCAGCATGACTGCTGCCTGACGATAGAACAGACAGGGGCTATACCAGTGGAGCCTACATTGCTACTGGCTGCTGCCCCTCTTAAGTAGCGCTCCACTGGTGCCAGATTGCTTAATTGCCTATGCCCCACCCCCTTCATTAGCACTGGAAGGTGCTATGGGGAAATAGCAGGCAGAGAAGGTCTACCTGCTACACAAAGCATAAGCTTAACAAAATTCAACAAGAACTTGGCCTACCAGAGCACAGCATCCTCCAGTCTGAACCCACTCGCTGGAACTCCACGCTTCATATGATGCAGAGAATGGTGGAGCAGAAGAGAGCTCTGAACATCTACGCTCGAGAGTATGGGAAAATTACCACTCTATCCCCTGATCAATGGGACATAGTTTCCTATTTAATTGATACATTGGAGCCTATGGAGGAAGTCACCCTTGAGGTGAGCAAGTCAGAGGCTTCCATCTCCTGCATCATTCCAAGCATTGCAGTGCTGAAGATGATTCTTCAGACAGAGGGGCCAAACACAATTGGGATCAAAACTTTGCGAGAGTCAATGCTGCAAAGCTTACAGAGAAGATTCCAAAAGATGGAGGACACACAATGTCTAGTGCTCGCAACACTCCTGGACCCTCGCTATAAGGGCCATGTCTTTTCAGAGGGCACACTTGACAAAGCAAAAAGGTGGATAAAGAAGGAGCATGCTGTTGTGTCTGAACAGCTGAAGATGGCCACGAGTGCATAAGAAAGACCACACTCGAAACAGAGAAGGGTGGAAGTTGAGGAAGTACCTGGTCCCTCCAGTGTCATTGACCAAATGTATGCTAACATCTTGGGACCTCATGGATCTCCTACTCAGGAGAGTGATGAAGACTGCCTTCTATCTGACTAGCTGCAGCACTACCTCCGGGAGCCAGTGATAAATAGGCAGACTGGTAAACCGCTAGAATGGTGGAAGCAAAATTCATCCCATCTACACCTTCTTGCACAACTAGCAAGAAAATTCCTTTGTCCACCACCTTCCTCAGTTCCCAGCGAGGGTGTTTAGTGAGATTGGGAAAATTTATGACAAGAAGAGGAGCAACCTCAAGGCCGAACAGTTGTGTTTCCTGCGTGACAACCTTCGTTTCTTGAACTGGCAGTATTGAGAAGCATAAAACATGCCTGTGAAACTGTGAAATAATTAAGCTTGAAACTTGTTTACATTATTGTTTATGTTGCTAGTATCCCCTTTGTTACTAGTGTGTTTGCAGCACTAAAATATTTTTATTTCGTATTTAATTTTATGTAGATTATATATTGAATATTTAAGACTCAGAGTTGGTATTTATTTATTTTATATTTAATTCATATGTTGATTTTTGAATGTTAAATTTTCAATAAATCGTGTGAAGTTTACAAGTGTTGTGCCTCTTACTAGTATGATTTTTAGCATGCCAATTAAGGATAATACGATAGCATGTCGGCCCAAAAAATCGGCAGGTCACATCGGCCATCGGCTGACTCAAACCGCTAAAAATCGGTATCGGCATCGGCTTTAGAAAAACCCAAATCGGTCGGTCTCTACTCTGGACCCAACTTACAACCTGCCAAACAGAAAGGCCCTATCCGGGACACAAATGCCACAGCGGTTCCAAAAGTTAAGAGGTGAGGTAGCGGCCAAAATATCTAATGTGTCAGCTGTGTGTCTGACAACAGACTGTTGGACTTCTAGGAATACAACAAGTTTCATGGCTGTCACCTGCCACTACATTGCCACCACAGTTGGACTTAGTCTCTGAGCTACAGAGAGACGCAGCGAGCCACACCACCACCCATGGTGGAGCGGTGGGAGTATTCCCCTTAAAGGGGTGGTTCAGGATTTTGGACATAAGACCTCATTTCCAAGTAAGCAAGTGTGATATTTATCAGTGGAGACCGTTTTCAACACGTTTCATCCAGTCCTTCTAATTGCAGAGTTCGCAGGTGCTAGGCTAGCGCAAGTCAACGGTATGTGCTAGCCTGCCACTAAAGACAGTCTTACCCACTCCAAAGTACACCTGAGGCAAATTCCAGACAATCGATGTAAATGTCTGTGTTGGTAGAATAGTGTGAGAAATACAACTACCCTCGCATCGCGTTGCAATAGTTATACTTTGGTCCCTGAAGTTGGTAGTAGTCATTTTGCATCTCAGCGGCGGACTGATATTACCAAGGCTACTACTAGGTATCCCCATTGGAGTGCGCTTTACTGTTTACTTTTCGGCGCAGTACTACTAACCGGAGCAAGTATAATTCCGCCGCTGCTAAGAAACTAATCCCTCAAAATGTAATGTGATCGTTGAAATGCAAGGATAGAATAACGTTAGAAATAACACTACCAAAACAGACATTTACATCGATAGTCTGGCGTTATAATTTATTTGCCTCGGGTGTACTTTGGAGTGGGTAAGACTGTTTTTAGTGGCAGGCTAGCACATACCGTTGACTTGCGCTAGCCTAGCACCTGCGAACTCTGCAATTAGAAGGACTGGATGAAAAGCTGCCGTCGGGGGCTGCATGCAGTCGACTCAACCTCTCCACGGACAGTTTTTAATGTTTATCAGAAAATAACTACTCAGTATTCTGATTGAGTATAATTTTCGGGACAATTAGGGCGGGATTCGGGACAACTGCTTGGATATCGGGACTGTCCCGAATTTTTCAGGACGTCTGGTCACCCTACGCCCAACGGCAGAGTGTGGGCATGACGGGCAGCAGAACGGGGTTGCCAGAGCTCACGCCACTTGGCCAGAATAAAGGCTCATCAAATACACATCCTTTAAGAAATTGACTGTGGCGTGTTTTCTTGATTGTGATTGTCTTTATTACATTTTAATTTTCAAAAAGACAGCGCATCATCCAGCGGAGCATCCAGTGCCATGCGCTCCACTCCATACACTGAAACTGAACAGCCAGGCGTCTGCTGGCATTTCCTGTGCTCCCACTGCCTACAGTTCTGAGTCTGTACTGTAGTTTTGGAGTCACGGCAAGAATAAGATAAATTAATAATAACCTCAAAACAAATTACTGAAGCACTCATATTTGCCTGACGGTAGATCTTTGGTCAAACTGAACAGTCAGCGTTTTAAAGGGAGGCACACAGCTGAAAACATTTGTAGAATTTATGAGAATGCTCTTGAAATATCACAATATTCAGAGCAAAGTCTCATGCATTGTGACTGATAATGCCTCCAACATGGTAAAGGCATTCACCCTCTTCCCACACTACAGTTTAGAGGACCAGGATGAGACATCTGATGTTGAAGTGGTGAACGTTGAAGAGGAGATGGTCTACGTCCCACCAAAGAGAAGCTCATGCTTTGTCCACACTCTTCAGATTGTGGTTCGTGATAACCATGGATGAGGCTGGCTCCATAAAAAAACTTACTGGCCAAGGTCCAAAAACTTGTTTCTTTTTTCCATGACGGCAGTGTCACTGGATCTAAACTAACTTTCGAAGTGGCTTCAATTCCATTGAATGTAGACATGTTGCATCATTTCTAGCTAAAGCCCTCCTTACACTGAAAGACTTTGCAAAGATTTGGAAAAGATTTTTGAAAGACTACAGTCTCAGACCCTCTCACATCTAAAGACAAGTGATAGAGTTGTTGAGTCACAGACTAGTCACAGGCTATGATTTTGCAACAACTAGGGATCATGCAGGGTCACTATTTACAAGACTGCTACTAGATTCCTTTAAATTATTTCCATCGTGCACTACATATCAACAGGAACTAATATGATAGCCTACTCATATCAAAGTAATTTTTTCGTGTTTCTGCAGCATTGTTTCATGTGTGACATCCCTAACAGATATAGAGTTGTTCTGTCACGTGGATTAGCCGACTAATAATTTATAAGAAATTAAATAACAAATAATCATATAGGCTACAGCTGTCGCCTACTTTGCCCCTTCCTGTTTGATGTTGGAGAGAGGTCACTATTGGTTTTTATATTGTTCACGTCACTATTTGCATGAGCCACGACTAAAAAGACTGCTAAAAACATATTTGATATTGTCGTAACGGCAAAATTAAAAAAGATTGACTCCGACTGACTTCAAACCGCTAAACATTCTAGTTGACAGGAGCGCGCCACGATTCTAGTACAGCTCCCGTGATTTATGTCCGACTTTGGAAATTTAGTCGCCGACTGTGAAAACAGACCAAAATCGTACAATGTAAGGACGCCAGAATACATTTTCTAAATGTAGGGGGAGCGTACCTATGTTCCCCGCTTTGTATGTGACTGGGGAACATGGAACCCTTTTTCCAGAAAATAATTATTAAAATTATTGCAACCGGGGAACATAGGACCCTTTTGGGGAAAAACGGGGAACATAGGACCTGGGGAACATAGGGATGACCCCAATGTAGGCTAAACGTGTTTTATCTGCTTCACAGATCCCTGGCAGCAGTGGCGGCCGCTGGTCTTTCAAAGAGGGAAGCTCATTTTTGGCCATTTATTTTTATGTTCTGACATTATTTTTCAATCGTTCCGCTCCGAACGGAACCGGTATATTTAACGTTTTCGTTCTTGCGTTCCACCACCAACATGTCATTCCTGAACCGGTTTGGAACGTACAATAACGTTAGTTCTTAACGTTCCGGCAGTGTTATTGGGCCTATCAAGTCTATTTGTGTGGTTGATACCTTACAATAGACCTACTTATTGGTATACCTACTTATTGGTACCCTTAATTTACACAGTAGTCTAAATGCGAAAAAATCATAAATCACAGGCAGCATCCAAAAATATTTGCGATATCCATCTCACATACCATACCAGACTGCTGCTGACTGTAGCCTATATTCTGTGATAAATATAATTTCGTATCAAAATCATTTCTGGATAAGTGGGCTAGAAACACTTTGCCTGGTTGTAAGTTTTATCCATATTCCATGGAGATCTTCAGATATAGAGGCTCGCTCAATAATATCTAACCCCGCCATAAGCGAATGTTGTATTGTCTATGTTGCTGACAAATACCCAAGTGTCTCCAACTTCCAATTCAACTCTACATTTCATTGTGCAAACATTTAAAATCCCGACTTTGAAACGACATAAGATCTGGGCACAGGCACAATTATCTTCACAGGCCTACATTACAAACATAATTTCCAAATCAATTTCACTGCGCAAGCAGCCCTAGGCCTATTTGAGATCCCAACTGAAATGGCATACGGCCTAGGCTATATTACAACAGCAAGACAAAATATACACATTTGGACCCAAGGTCCATTTATTCGTTTTTTCAGCCACAATCAAATTATTATTACAATCAAATTATGACTAGAACATATTGGTAGGCCTATCTGAAACTCAGCGCTCTGTTCAGTCACATTTTCAAAGCACAACAGTGGAACAAACTCTGCCCCACAGCCCTCGACTTGGCAGGTAGATTTGTTGAACGTTGCATTAAAACAACATGTAAAAGCCAAATTAAATTACAGTATTCAATCCGTAACAACCAAACGACATAGCCAGCTAACATTAACTGTAATCCTAGTCGGCTAGCTAATGTTGGCTAGTTAGCTAACGTCAGCTGTTAACGTTAGCTAGTGTTGAGGCTAACATTTGTTTTTCGTAGCTAGAAAATGTCTAATAGCGAGCTATATAGTGCAAATATCTGTAACCTTGTAGTGAGTTGCTAAGCTAACGTTATTATAGTGGACTCGGTTAATTTAGCTCATGTTACCTTTGTTCAATTTTGATAGAGCTCAGTGCTACTGGTTGCTTCCAAATCGCCTCTCGCCAGGGTGGTGATGGGAATTTGTTTATGAAGGGGGTGAATTTACTCATCTAATTTGCATATTATGACGTCACTGGATGGTAACCACCGTGAATTACGCACATTTCAGTAAATACTAGATGTTGAACATATTTGAGCAGTTTTACTTTCTTTTTTTGTCATTTCACCGACATAACAAATGAACAGGAATACAGTCACATGTAAACCAACAATAGTAAACTTTTACTATTACCACAAACCTTATTCTACTATACAATAAAGTAGCCTGGTCAAATCAGTTCCTATCGCGGGTGACTTTGTAGTTCTTCAGAGCCCTATTTTTACTACCCCTGCTGTCTTTACTACGTCCATTACGGACACTATCATCACCTTTACTACTGGCACCTTCAGCTACGTTGGGCAGAGGGTCGACATAAGCGTGGTATGCTTAGTGAACACTGTCGGAAAGACGCAAATGACGCACCTCCATTCACAGAGGCAGCGTGACTAGATGATCGCTCATATTCTCCAAAAGGCAGATATTCTCCTTCAGAATCAGACTAGGTAAATAACAGACCCAAGACTTCATCACATGTTAACTTTTTCTTCAACATTTGGTGTATTTCTGCTTCAATTTGTGCAAAACTATGGCCTGCATTGCTTCCGTGTTATGGAGGAAATGCACGTCTTCTTATGTGTTTCTCGTGTGTAATCGCGTGTAATACCACGTCCATTACGGACACTATCATCACTATTACCACTGGCACCTACAGCTATGTTGGGCAGAGGGTCGAAATATGCATTGTATGCTTAGTGAACACTGTCGGAAAGACGCAAATGACGCACCTCCATTCACAGACGCTCCGTGACTATCACTGCCAATAGACGATCGATCATATCCTCCAAAATGCAGATTTTATCCTTTAGAATCAGAATAGATGAATAAAAGACCCGAGACTTCATCACACGTGAATTATTTTTTCAACATTTGGTGTATTTCTGCTTCAATTTGTGCAAAACTATGGCCCGCATCGCTTCCGCGTTATGGAGGAAATGCACGTCTTCTTCGTGTGTTTCTCGCGTGTTTTTCACATGCTTCCTGAAAACTTTGAAAAAAAAGGTTGAGCTTGAATCGAAGCTCTGGGTGTCTGCCAACAAGTGGTCAAGAGTACAAATGAGATGTTACACTGTACTCGCGTCTATCGTCTGTTTTATTCAGTAATGACGCTTGTCGCAATATTGCGACATGGGCGGTTAGAGGGTTAAAGGAGAAGTTCAGTGTGATATTGACCTAAAGTGTGTTGAAACATGATACCGAGTGTGAACTTTTGTCTCATAGCTCATCTTGACTTGTCCCTTGCACTCCGAAATCTGGCGCTAGTTAGCCGATGCTACCAACAGGTTTTCGATGGGGGTGCCTCTGGCATTGTCATTTTGCATCATCTGAGGTTTTGTTGGCCAGAGGCTGTACATTCAGCACGTTTTCATGCCGGGAATAAACCATTTTGAATCAGTTTATTGCCCAAATTCCGAATATGTCAATATTCCGTTTAACCTGTTTACAAGCAAGTAGACATATTGAGCATATTCCTGTTTACGTAGCAATCAACTTTAGTCAGTGACGCAGCCTACAAATAGGCTCCCAATGTCATGACGTAAATCTCCGATGGTGGAATTCCCTGTTTTGGCTGAATAATTCAATGTCTTCAGGGTCTTCCACCTGTATTTCACTTGTTCAGGCATATGTCGATAGCCAGCCTCATTAAGGTTTTTACAAATCTTTTCAAAACGTTGCTACCATGACATTTTCTTCCGTCGATGATTGCAAGACATAAGTTTGTCTCCTCGTCTTTCCAAAAGTGTGCACGTTGTTTTGCCATGATTAGGAAAGTGTGTGGGAGACAGTTGGTTCATTTTATCCTAATTTTGTGTTAATTGGCATATGCTAGGGTGTGCAAACGGTTTACAGGTGCTGGACATATAATTAGAATATCAAAAGTTGATTTATTTACAACTAATGAAAACCCCAAATTCAGTATATCAGAAAATTTGAATATTGTGAAAAGGATCAATATTGAAGACACCTGGTGCCACACTTTAATCAACTAATTAGGTCAAAAGACCTGCAAAGACCTTTAAATGGTCTCTCAGTCTAGTTCTGTAGGCTTCACAATCATGGGGCAGACTGCTGACTTGACAGTTGTCCAAAAGACGACCATTGACACCTTGCCCAAGGAGGGCAAGACACAGAAGGTCATTGCTAAAGAGGCTGGCCGTTCACAGAGCTCTGTGTCTAAGCACATTAATAGAGAGGCAAAGGGAAGGAAAACATGTAGAAAAAAAGTGGTCCAAAGTTATGTTCTCTGATGAAAGTACATTTTGCATTTCCTTTGGAAATCAAGGTCCCAGAGTCTGGAGGAAGAGAGGAGCGGCACAGAATCCAAGTTGCTTGAAGTCCAGTGTAAAGTTTCCACAGTCAGTGATGGTTTGGGGTAACCTGACTCTCGCCAGATGAATTTTGTTCCGCCTAGCTCCACTCACATCCATCTGGGATCGGTTCCATTGAGAGTGATTTCAGCACGAGATTGTATGGTAGAGCCAATCAGGACACAGGGCGGGAGTTTCATAGATGCGACGTAGCGTAGAAGCGACTGTTCTCAGCGTCACGGGTTGGCTTCGATGTGAGTGGTTGAAGTAGCACGTCAATAGATGACGGACAAGTGGCTTATCCAATCTTATGCAAGGATTTTTTAATAAGGTCCAGCCTTCTGAAGCACCACTCCAATGGATCGATCCCAGATGGATGAGTGGAGCTAGGCGGCACGAAATTCATCTGGCGAGAGTCAGGTTAGGTTTGGGGTGCCATGTCATCTGCTGGTGTTGGTCCACTGTGTTTTCTGAGGTCCAGGGTCAACGCAGCCGACTACCAGGAAGTGGTGCTGTTTTCAACCCGCCCATGTGACCAGTCTATGGCTGGGACCTCACTCCCAGAATTTAGTAATAGTGTCCGACATCTTTCTTCTTAAAGGAACACGCCACCCAATGTCAGTAGTAATATATGTTCTTACCTTAACTTTCACGAGTTGAGTCATACCTCTCCCGTGTCCGTACGTGCACTCAAACGCTCTGGTGCGCGGCTGGACTGTGTTAGCATGTTGCTATGCTAGCGGGCTTTGACGGCAACTAAGCGTAGAAGTAATCAAAAACATCCACGTTTTACCGACTTAAATACAGTTGCACGAGTAGTTGATAGAAATGCTACGGCCACGCAACATGAAACGTGGCGATTTTCCAAGCGAATAAACCGGAGAACTACAATGTGTGGCGCAATAGCACTTGGGAGTACTTCGACCTAGCGTAGTAGTATTGTTAACACCTAATTGTAGATCCTATCCACCACAGAGTTTAGAATCCATGCTGGATCGACCCTCAGCCTCTCCCTCCCCTCTGAGCGAGAGAGAGGCACACACACTAGAGATGCGCTGATGGGCTATTATTTCAACCATAACTGCATAGCAAAACTTATCATCCATCAGCCATCCATCAACACCAAAGTTTTTTGACCAATCTTCGAAACGGCACCCGCCCACCATCCGCTGGTTGTTTTAATGTAGGGGGTGATGCAGCGCTGCTGACGTGAGGCTAGAAAGCCCTTGCCTGTTCTAGGAAGACTGATCCAATGCAGCAAATATATTAAAAGGCTAAAGTCGTACATTGGCTATGTTGTAGCCTATCCCCAGAATATCAGCAGCAAACTCAGTCTCTGTCTCGCAAAACAGTCTCCAAATAAAACGCACATCGGCATGTTGCCTATATGCCAGCTTGTGACAATATATCGTCCAAAATGCTTGATTGCATTGCATTCTCCACATTTTTAGCTACATTTTCATGTACCACATCAGCATTTTTGTTCAGTAAATCTTTTGTAAAAAGACAGAGACTGAGTTTGCTGCTGATATTCTGGGGATAGACTACAACATAGCAGCGCTGCATCACCCATATAGCCTATATATATAGGGGAGAACCGGCACAATTGTAACACTTTTTTATTTTTCCAATTCAAACTCGATTTACACAAAGACGATAGACTTGAGAGTTGTGAAATTTGACCAGAACAGAGTCGTACATGTCTACTCCATGAAAGTTGAAACAGAATTTAAAAAAGATGTTATAGTTTGTCAATAATTTAACTTAACAGCCATAAAAAAGTGCGGTACAGTTGTAACAGTAGCGTCATGAATGTAACAGTGCTAAAATCGTGAATCCTATAACATATTTTAACACAAAACAGTGCTGGGTTAAACAAAGAGCATCTGTTTTCATATAAAATCAAGAAAAAAAGTCCAAATGTATGACTGTTAAAGCTAATTTATTGCATTATTGATTAGCCATTGCAGACCATATTACGGTGTTATAGCTCACAATAACCTTTAAATATGCTTATTTTGGCCATATCCACTTGATAAAACCAGTAAATATAGTTGATAAAAACTGCTTATTTCTTACATGTCTGAAGCATTTGGTCCAACAGTGATATTTCAAGTTGCTGTGTTAACTTTAATTGGGTGATGGCGGCACAAAAATCATAATCCATAACTCGCAATGAGAATGTTCGTGCATTCGCGATAAAATCAGTTCATTTTGCCATAGAGACTGGTGTTACAACTGACCCGCACAGGTCATGTTTTTATTTTCATTTAATTGCATGTGCTGTGACTACATAAATCAAATTGGACTCATGTTAACTTGAAACAGAGGGACTGAAGATATGAATGACATGTGATTGAAGTCCACACGCTCAAATTTCACAAAGCAAACTTAAACAAACAGTTGCGGTTAAAAATAAATAAAAAATCGCGATGCTTGAATTTTGCACCTTTTTGCTTATAGTACGGTGTCTTGTGTAATTCCGCTGGATTTTCTTGTAAAAATTGATTTTTTTGCATATTTTGCTAGTATAGAGTCTAAGGAACAAGATTTTTTTTGTCTTCAAATTTTCACGATCCATTTTCACACTTAGATGACATCATCATTTATATAATGCATAATTAAGACTGGGACTACTATCACTTGGGGGTCAAATGTGAGAAAACACTGGCAAAGAGGGTATTCTGCCTAATTTTTGGGTGCTGATTCTGAATATCATATTTACTTAGCTGATTTTTTAGTTTTAAACCTGCTAATTAGCATTTGCGGCCTAAAACTGGCCTCCATAGGCAACATAGAATGGGTGAATAGGGTAAAAAATGTAACTCTTTGATATTCTTATGAAACTTTACTAGTTGATTATTTATGTAGAGACAATATTTTTTTGCATTACAAGTTTTCTGAAAATATATGTTTATGCATGTAATTTAACAATATATCATTAATTATGCGCTAATTTGCATACATTTCAATTACAGACATCTGAATATTGGATAGTTAACATTGAATGAAGTGACGTTCAGGTTTGCCTTCAGAACTTTTTCTGGATTCAGAGCCTGAAAAGAATGGCTTGTTCAGTCCTAGGTTATGCCGATTTCAGTCGTCCCTTTATCTTAGAGACGGATGCATGGATTGGAGGCAGTTCTGTCACAGGAGAAGGATGGGTTACAGCGACCAATAGCCTTTGCTAGCCGGGGCTTGCGGCCAAGTGAGAGGAACATGTCAAATTATAGTGCCATGAAACTCAAACTCCTTGCAGTCAAGTGGGCAATCACAGAAAAAAATGGCAAGTATCTCCTGGGCAACACGTTCACCATGTACACTGACAACAATCCCCTCCAATACCTGCAGTCAGCGAAACTGGGCACTCTGGATTATTGCTGGGTTTCTCAGCTTGCCCTCTTTATTTCATCAAATATCATCCTGGGACAGCTAATTGCAATGGCGATACCCTTTCTAGGTTTCCCAGAAGCCCCACTAACACTTTGCGATCTGTGTCACACGGCCTGGACGTTCCCCTGCCGCTTGCCATAGCCAACATGCAAGCCTCGAGTGCACCTATCCAAGACTCTTGGATGACAGAATCTTGTATGGTGGACACCATCCCTGGTCGAACCAAAAGAGACCTGAAAGTCCTACAAGGGACTGATCCCTGTATTTCCAGATACCTGTGGTTTTGGTGACCGGGACGACCACATACCCGTTAAGACAAGTGGAGTGAACCAAGGGAAGTCCGCAGTTGATAAAGCAGTGGTCCCAGATACAGGAAGTGGGTGGGACCTTGTACCGAGCGATCTAGGCTCCTCCTTCTAGGGATCCAGTGCTGCAGCTTTTACTGCCAAAGGTGTTGCGAGTCGAAGTGCTCACTAGCCTACACAACAACCACGGCCATCTGGGGGTGGACAGGACCACAGATTTGATATGACAGAGGTGCTACTGGCCCCAGATGTGGCATGAGGTGCAAAAGTGGTGTTCTGAGTGTGAGCACTGTGCTTGCTAAAGCAAGACAACCCATTTCTTGGGAAATATGTTAGCCACTAAGCCTTTGTAGATAATCTCCATTGACTTTACTCTCTTGGATTGAGCATAGGACAAGAGAATGTTCTGGTTATCACAAATGTTTTCTCAAAGCTTACCCAGGCCTTTCCCACCCCTGATCAGAGAGCTTCCACCGTATCTAAGATTCTAACTGAGAGATGGTTCTATGTGTATGGCGTGCCAAGGAGAATCCACTCTGATCAGGGGCGCAGCTTTGAGGGGGAGCTGTTGAAGCACCTGTGTGACACCTACATCATAACAAAGACTAGAACCGCCACTTATCCTCCAGAGGGGAATGGTCAATGTGAACGTTTCAACAGGACACTTCATGACTTGGTCAGGACCTTACCCCCTGAAAAGAAGTGTAAATGGCCCCAGTTGCTCCCTCAGCTCGTTTCGACCCACCAGGGTCATCATTAGGCCTGATAAAGACCCTGGTGGGTCGAAATGTTGCGTTATGTTTTTAGCTCAATAAATGTAGTTCTTCTGGGAGATGCAGTGTGTGGTCCTGACACTGCACCCATATTACCACCTGGCACTCTAGTCTTTCAAGTGGGCAGTGGTAGTGTAGTGGTTAAGGAGCTAGGCTAGCGTGCAGTAGCCTGAAAGTTGTCTGTTCAATTCCCGGCTTTCACTGTTGTGCCCTTGAGCAAGGCACTTAACCCCAAGTTGCTCCGGGGACAATGTGATCGATCCCTTGTAATATAGCTGACATACAGTATGTAAGTGACTTTGGTCAAGTAGTGTCTGCTAAATATAATGTACATGTAAACTCTTTTGCAAGAACCATTTTCACGGTCGCCACAAAATCCAGGATACATGGGTGTCTACCAAGTATTAAATTGTGGAGTGTCTTGATGGAATTGGCACACACTATAAGATCAGGCTGTATGGGGAAAAGGGCCCCCTTAAGACGTTCCACTCATAATACTGCCGGACCGCATTCAATCCCCTTCCACCTCCCACAGTCTGTTTCACATGAGTATTTAGCAGAAGTAAATATTCTCCCCGTCCCCTTCAGGCCTTGGCAGATAGGTATGCTACAAGGATGGTGAACTTTAAAGCCAGGTGTGTACTGTATGCAGAAAGGCTGACCTGCAGCGCTGGCGCACACGCCCACCCGTGGGTGGTGATCATATACGTAGCTTCCTCTCTGGGAGAACACAGCCGGTCATTTGATATTTTTGCCGCATGGGTGTTTGTGGTTGTTGTTGTTGGAAGAACATGGCTTTATTCTTAATTCTAAGACTTCATTGCTTCTCTCAAACGCCCGGCCTGTTGGCTGTGGATAACCCGTTGCTTTTAAAGAGAGCAAATGCACATGGTTTAGTGTCTGAGCAATGTTTTCCCTTGAGTTATTTGTTTTTTGTATTAGTTCAGGCTGTGAGAGGGCCATCCGTGGTTTGTCTGTTTGTTTGTACCTTATATTCTTTTGTTTCTTAATTTTGCCTACTGTTACTCAACTACCCATGCCTATGACCCCTAGTGGTGTACTGTGTTGCCTATTTGTACTATTATAGATTATTTCTAAGACAAATTTCTCTTAAGGTAGACAATAGAATGACATGGCAGGTCAAGGAAAGCATCAAGAAAAGCAAAGATTAAGAAATCGTTTTTTGACATGGGCAACAAGGGTGGAGGTGTTTTTACACTTTTCAGACACTCAAAGTTTGAAAACTATGGATATTGTTTTAGAACCAACAACCTTTCTACATTATCTGGGGGTTTTGTGTGCAAAAAGTGGAATTAATTGTCAAAAAATTTGAAGAAAATGTGAAAATCACTTTTCGGACTAGATATAATCGCTTATTTTAAAACATACAGGAAAAAACACTAAAGATGGATTGTGAAAATTTGAAGACAAAAAAAATCTTGTTCCTTAGACTCTATATTAGCAAAATATGCAAAAAAATCAATTTTTACATGAAAATCCAGCGGGACCCTATTTTCCAAACACAGCGTACTGTACTATTAATATCTCTGGTCGTATTTATAGTAGACCATTCATATTTGGATGGCTGTAAGATTATACATAATTACATGATATGTGTCTGTTTACGTTTCCGTAGCTACACCATATCTTGAGAATAAAACACTGTTACATTTGTACCGCTGTTACAATTGTACCAGTTCTCCCCTACATTAAAACAACCAGCGGATGGTGGGCGGGTGCCGTTTCGAAAATTGGTCAAAAAACTTTGGTGTTGATGGATGGCTGATGGATGATAAGTTTTGCTATGCAGTTATGGTTGAAATAATAGCCCATCAGCGCATCTCTAGTGTGTGTGCCTCTCTCTCGCTCAGAGGGGAGGGAGAGGCTGAGGGTCGATCCAGCATGGATTCTAAACTCTGTGGTGGATAGGATCTACAATTAGGTGTTAACAATACTACTACGCTAGGTCGAAGTACTCCCAAGTGCTATTGCGCCACACATTGTAGTTCTCCGGTTTATTCGCTTGGAAAATCGCCACGTTTCACGTTGCGTGGCCGTAGCATTTCTATCAACTACTCGTGCAACTGTATTTAAGTTTCTAAAACGTGGATGTTTTTGATTACTTCTACGCTTAGTTGCCGTCAAAGCCCGCTAGCATAGCAACATGCTAACACAGTCCAGCCGCGCACCAGAGCGTTTGAGTGCACGTACGGACACGGGAGAGGTATGACTCAACTCGTGAAAGTTAAGGTAAGAACATATATTACTACTGACATTGGGTGGCGTGTTCCTTTAAGGACACCATTTCCATCAATGTGCAGCTTTTCCCATTCTCGTAGGAGACGTTTACTCTGAGTGCTGAGATACATGGCCGGGTGACCTGATGGTTTTGTCTTAGTCATCTTGCATCTTATTACTGGCCCAATGTGTGGGTCATCTAGCTGACTCTGTCTAATTTCGGTAACAGGGAGAGGATTATATTGGTCACTGTCTGCTGAATGTTGAGCGGGGGCAACTACTGCACATGATGGGATATTTTCTTGCATTCCCACAGCCTGTACCATGGCAGCTATACAGTCAAATGACAATTCTTCCGTGCATTTCCCCATCATCTCCTCAATATCTATGAGCATTCTGGAAAGACTGTCTGCATCTATGTTCTCTTTACCTGGTCTGTATCTAATTGTAAAATTGTAGTCAGCTAGTTCAGCTACCCACCTACAACCAGTCGCATTGAGTTTTGCACTGGACATTACATATGTAAGAGGGTTATTATCACTGAACACAATGAAAGAAGGTGCATAATACAAATAGTCACGAAATTTCTCCGTCACTGACCACTTCAGAGCGAGAAACTCTAATTTTCCTGAATGAATATGGTAAGTGGTCAGCGTGCGCGATCCGTAGGCTATCACACAAAGTTTCCCCTCTTGCTTCTGGTACAACACCGCACCCAACCCTTGTCCTGAGGCATCGGTATGAAGAATAAAGGGATGTGAGAAATCTGGGAATCCAAGTATAGGAGGCTCAACCAGACAATCAATCAGTTTCTTCAAAGTTGTCTGGTGTTCATCTTTCCACAATATGGGCTGATTTGAAGGTACACCTCTGTGTTTCTTGTTGTTCTGTTTCACCTGTTGTTGTCTTAGCACCTGTTCATCCCTTGCCTCTGCCCCCTTCAACAAATTGTAGTGTGGCCTAGCAATTCTGGAGAAATCCTTGATATACTGCCGATAATAGCTGAGAAGCCCCAGAATGGAGCGCAACTGCCCAACAGTACTCGGTCTTTTTTCTTTCAGGGCCCTCACAGCAATGGTGTCAGCTGGGTCCATCTTGCTCCCCTCAGCCGACACTATTCTTCCCAGGTATCTGACTTCTCGCCTGAAGATCTCACATTTGCTGGGCTTGAGCTTGATCCCATATTGTCTTAGCTGCTGCGGCACCCTTCGGACATGTTCAACATGCTGCCCAAATGATTTACTATAGACCAAGGTGTCATCAAGGTAAGGTACACAGATCTCATCACGCAACCCTTCTAAACACTCCTCCATACATCTTTGAAAAGCATTCATTAACCCAAATGGGATCCTAACCCATTCATATAGGCCCCATGGTGTTACAAATGCCGTCAAAGGTCTGCTCTCTTTTGCCATGAAGCCTTGGTGGTAGGCTTTACCTTGGTCTAACAAGGAGAACCACGAGTTACCCCCCAAACTATCAAGGATGTCTTGGACTCTCGGGATGGGCTGACGATCTGGCTGGGTCTTCTTATTTAGTTCTCTGTAGTCTATGCAAAGACGTAGACTGCCGTCTTTTTTTCTTACACACACAACAGGTGACGCATAAGAAGATGTCAATTTTTCTATCCATCCCTGTGCAATGAGGTCATGCAGATATTCTTTCATTTCCTTATACAGTGGTTTTGGCACTGATAGGTATGACCGCACAACAGGAGCTGTATCGTTGAGAGCTATAGTCATTCTAAGACTTCCAATACATCCAATGTCGTTGTCAGACTGGGAAAATGAGGCACATTCTTCTCTTAACATCTGGTGGACAATTACTCTCTTTGACTCATCAAGGTGGGTTAAATCTACTGGGGGATCCCATTTCTCATCAATAGTCTGGTCATTCTTTGACTGGACATGGTTCACTGATACAGCTGTGGAGTGACATGACTGATCAGAAGTGGGGACTGGATACACAGATTGCACTTCATATGCCATGCCAATGAACGTTTTGCCTGGCAGTACTATGTCATGACCTGTAGGATTCTGTGCATTCACTATGATGTAAGGAGGAGCACCCTTTTTCAGTTGCACCACTGTCTCCTTGAATTCCAGCCCATCTGGCCACTGGGGATCGACATCAGGTTCAAAGACTAAAGTGGCGTCTTTCTTTGATGGGTTTGTTGAAACTTTACACTCCACTTGAATGGACATGAACTTGGGCACAATATTTTTTTCGCTGGTGGTCTTAACTGGATATTCATGAGGCTGCTCAACTCTAACAAGGTCTATGAAAGCTTGGATTTGTGATGCCTCCAGTGTAGGGAAAGCTAATTTAACTAACTCTCTCAGTTGTTCATTGCTTGTATCATTTGATAGTCCACTTTCACTGTCCTTCACAATGTGTTCAATGGCATTATAGCCAATGATAGGGTGGGACAAATTCTCCCCTTTCATCACCAGGATGGGAATGATAAAGCTACTGGCTTTCTCAGTTGACAATCCAAACGTGACCTCAACCCAACCAAGAAAGGGTATGCTCTCCCCATTGGCAGCTACTATTCGAAGTGTGTCAGGGGCCTCAATAAGCTCAGAGACAGATCTCAGTTTTACATTTGGGAGTGTTTCATTTTTCCATCTTTCATCAATAATACAAACTTGGGAGCCTGTATCCCATAATGCTTTAGTTTTAACATTATTCAAATAACAGTCAACGACACATTGTTTTCCCACCAACGCTGCAATACTTAGACTGTTCTTATCTTTTGTCTTTCGTTTCACCTCCCTACGTTTCCAAAGTTTGCATTTTTTCTTGTGCACGGCCCAGTGACTGGTCTGACAAATCTTAGAACAGTAGAAAACGTTTTGACATGGTGCACACACCCTTAGTCTATTTCCCAACCCACTTATACCACACTGCATACACTTTTGGTGGGACACTAATGCACTACAGGTTACTCCCTGTCCCGTGGGGGCAACCCTCTCTCGTTTAATGGACTGCCTCTTGAGTTTGTTCCCCTTAGTTTGCAGCCTGCAAAGTAATGTTCACTACTTCCACATGCGTAACAATGTGTACAGAATTCGTCAGTGCCACTCTGCTGGCAACTATAACATCTTCTCATACGGCCTCTGTTCGAGGGGAGAGGGTATCGCTGTGGTGCATAGCCTTGTTGGAATTGTGCAGTTCCACTCCTTCGTGCTTGGCCATTATCTTGCCAGAAGCCTGTGGGCATGTATTCAAACTGGCTAGCAGGGAGGCTGTTGTGTTGGCCAAACATGGGCAGATTTTGTGCTGATGCCGCTTGGGGCTGCTGAATTGATTCTCGTATCTAACACACTTCAGTGCTGAGGTTCTTCAACAATGCAATATCTGCTTTGATTTCTTTCAGTTCATTTAACAGGTCAGGTTTATTTTTATTTTCCGGTGTTTTCCCTCTCTTTTCAGACGACACAGGAGCATCTGAGCACTGAGCTGTGTGAACCCCTACAGACCGCTGTGGTAGCATTTCTTTCTTTTTGTTCTGTCTCTCTGTTTCAGTCATACATGCAATGTTCAATTTCTCCAACAGCACTTCATCATTGATGCCCGTTTGTTGCAGATAAGGTTTGAGGTCATTCCTTATGTTATCATTTTGCAGACCAGTAAGAACTGAATGGAGGAACATGTTCTGCACAAGCACAGGGTCATATCTGAGACTGGACTCTGCCTCTTGAGAGGCGAAAATAATCTTCTGCCTTAGATCAAGAGCACGGAAAAGAAAGTTTTGAGGAGTCTCTTTACTGTTTTGGGCCTCTGATGTAAGTTGTTTGTACAGTTCAGTCGCACCTTTTTCTTGATAGTGGGAACGAAGAATTTTCCGTAATACTGGGAGCGTTAAGTCTGCTTTCCCCTCCAAATAGCTATGCAGTTGCATACCTGGTGCAATGGCCTTGATGACGGCATGAACTCTCTCATATTCAGGGACTCTTTTGTTTAACCCAGATTCAATTTGATGGGCTAGACTAGAAAATGTAAGTTTATCCTTTTGCCCTGGCTCTCCAATCTGGCCTGATATTTTGAATTCCCTATGCCATGGGTTGACAATTGATGATTGTACAGGGTCTTGAGTGAGAATTTGTGATGGGTGACAATGGGGGTTCTGGTTGTGTGCCTGTGTTTGCTCTCTACCTCCATGTTGCTGCTGAGACTGTAATGACAACTGTAAGGCTAGCTGTAAGGCCTCAATCTGTTTTTGAAGTTTTTCCTGCTCTGATGGCTGAGCTGGTGGAATGTCTGTCTGCTGGGGCTGTGTTGGGTTGGCAAGTAATGTATCTGCAGCTTGTGTTACAGGGATCTCAGGAGACATCTGAATTTCAGCTATTTTATCTTTCATACTAAGGAAAAGGAAGGTACCCTTGTCTTCTAGTTCCCCTATTTCATCTCTATCTATGTATTCTGTGATTTGTGCAATCAAGAATGAACGACCTTTATCAAACACATTCTCTTGAGTAATACCCAGAAAATCACATAATGCCATAAGATGTTCACTAGTTAGTGAATAAAGCGAACCAACTACTTCAAGTCGCAAGTCCTCTAAAGCATCCATGTTTGTTAATAAAAGGTGATCAGTGTCACAGTGAAACAGAACGTGTACTTGGCTGGGTGGATCTTGCAGCTCTCCTGGTTAATGCTGAGTAACCTCAGATGACTCACTGTCCTCCCTGCACCGTCACTGGACTGCTGTGCTGCACTGGTCTCCCAGGTGTAATGAGCTTGAATGCAGGATAGGGTACGGCTTCGTCGAGCAGGACCTCACGCATCCAATCCCAGCAGTGCCTCCAAAATGTTGCACTCCTGAAGAGTGGGGAAATATAGGTGTATGAAATGATACACAGAACACCGTGCTGCTGTTAATCAGATCGGCTGCTGTATTAATGTTAACAAACATAGAAAAATAAAAACACAAAGTACAAACAGTGTATTACGATAATACAAATCATGCTTCCCTCCGTGCTAGCATGAGATTGTTAAACGTGACTAGCAACATTTTCCTAGTTCAAACTAAATCGTACATAGTACATAGAAAGTAACAAAAATCCCTCTTTTATGGTCACAACCATTTAGTAACACAATCAAAATCCCAACAAACATTCCTACCTGAAGAGTGGGGATATATAGGTGTATGAAATGATACACAGAACACCGTGCTGCTGTTAATCAGATCGGCTGCTGTATTAATGTTAACAAGCAGCTACTTCCTCTCTTACTTAGCAGCATATTCTCCCAACAGGTAGCGCCCTCTAGTGGTTACCAAAGAAACTATAGCAAAAGTAATCCCAGTTCAACAGTTCAAACAAGGTGTTACATAGTAATTCAAAATCTAAACAGTTCTTCCCTTTTAAACAGGTCATATAACACACTCATTTCATATAGTACATATAGTACACGCTAAACTAATAACAAAGATTGTTAAGGCGGAGCAAGATACTTCGTCGTAGTTCATGTCTATGGGCGCGAAATGGGGATCGAATCCTGTCTGCATAAAGAGGCGTGTCGATGACGTATTGATGAGCGTACGTTGCAAACCTCCAACAGCAGCGGCATAAATAACCGGCGCACACCTGATATAAAGTCGATTTTCTCCAGACTGGAATGCTCAAAAATGCTAAAAATGTACCTGAAATGTTCACAACGGTTTGAGGATCATGAAAACGTGCCCGAAATTCACATTCCTAACTCTATAGAACTAAGACCTTAGAATATGTGGTAAAATTCTGAGCTATGCCCATAGACTTCAATGGAGCAGTCGCTGCCTCTGCTCTGCATAAAGGGGGATTTTGACCCCCCCCCCTCGTGCGATCCGGGTTCCCGGAAGTGGCTCCTGATGAAGTATCTTGCTCCGCCTTAACAATCTTTGCTAATAATCACCACATTTACATGTTCTCACGTGCGACTTTTCAGGGTTCTGATTGGTTAATGTGAGCTTGAGGCTATCGTTAGACTGCCACTGTGGTTTGGCATGCTCTTTAAAAAAAAACGGTCTCGTGTACATGCAGTTTTATTTGCAAACGTAGATGGCCAGATATTCGTTTAGGAAAATACCCTGCTTCGTGTAAACGTAGTCTTACCCTTCATTAGAAAGTTGTCACACCTTCTTTTGATTGTGCTTCTTTCAGTTCCTGTGGAGCCCTGGGGGAAATTCTGATGCAGCAGATACTGCTGAATTTGTCGCACAAGCTTCGGATCCATGTTGTATTGTCTTCTATTGTTCTATTCTCTTCAAGTTTCTCACACCTCTCTACAAACTCGCCACAAATCTGAACTGTAGACAGGGTGTTTATATACACTTTGACACCTGCATACCTCGTAATTACCCAACGAGCAAAAGGCATAGGCTTTGGAAGAACCCTTCCTTACACATTAACAATTAGAAGTCATTAGGGATGCTGATGGCAAGAGGCAATAGGCATGTAACAAAATGCCGGTGTTGTAATGGCGCAAAGGATGGAGGTGGCAGGCAAAGGGTACTGTTGTATTGTGTACGAAGTTAATATAGAAGGATGCATAGGCTAACAGAAGACAGAAATAATCAGGACAAATATGCAAGGCAAGGCCAGTTTATTGATATAGTGCATGTCATACACAATAATATTTGCAATGTGCTTCACATAAATCAAAGGTTTTCAGGACCCCCCTGCTGGTCAATGAAGGCATTGCTGGTTGTCCCTGACCAGGCATTTTATGTAGTTTCAATGCTTAGGCTAATTATCAGATTATTTCTCATTCAGCAGTGGTAGGCTACTGGGGTTACTTTGTAAGTCTGAATATGTCATTGAGCTGGCTCTTCAGCACAAGAATATCATTACTTATAATTCCTTTAATGAGTACATGACCACAAACTAATTGAACTTGTACTTGAATGGTGCTCTGTCCCTGACTTAGTCCTACGTCCCACATACATAAAATAAATTAACACAGAATAGCAGGCTATATAACATAAAAAAAAAAAAAAACATTTTCATTTCTCCTTTATCCAATGATTTCCCTATTCCCTAAACACAAAGACCAAGACATAAGATACAACATAACAGTCAATACAGAGGCTTGAGTAGACAGTATTATAGGAGCAAAAACTGTAGGCCACTGTAGCCTGTTCTTGGTGGCCTAGGCTACGGTGTCATACTCCCTTAGGAAAAAGTAGGCTACTTTAGGAATCTTATAGTATTTTGGGACACAATATTATAGTAGGCTAATGTTATATGAATCTTATAGTATTTTGGGACACAGCCATAGAAGTAGGCCTACATGTAGCCTACCTAACGGCTATAAAATATTGAGGTAGCCTATTACAGAACATCAAAGAAGTAGTTCTATGTTATGTAATAGGCTACTTCTATAATATCCTTCAGATATACTATGTAGTAGTCTTAAAGTCACAAAAATACTATAAGATTCCTATAGCTTAGCAGCACAAGCATTGCAATTGAACTCAAGTGGAGTGACGAATCTGCGGTCGGGGGATCTGTTGTTGGTCACATCTGCAACAACAGGAGGTAGGCTACACTACGTCATGATAAGTCAATCAGTGATGTAACTCAGCCAGTTAACATGAAAGCCAGTTACCGTATAACACCGGCCACAGCTGAGGCTCAGATTAAGTGATTCAGCACCAGTTTCTCTCCACCCTCTCTCACACACATATACCTGCCGGGGAGTAGGCCTAAACTTCCCCGGAAAAAAAAAAACACAAAGAACACAGAGTTAGTACATCACACCACCAAATGACTGCTGACTCCGTCACCACTGCTGCCGGACGTGGGGTTCATCGAAGGAGATAAAACAGCAACGCGATCGCACTAGCAGGGCACAAACTCCCTAATTTAGGCCTAATGGCACTTACCCCGAATGATTCGTCAACCACACCGACACTGAAAGGATTGCCCACGTCCCAGCACGGCAGCCGTTGGTTCTGAACTCAGCAGTCCGCTGTCCTTCTTCCTTGTTCAACTAAACATTAGCCATTTATCCCTTCCCTCATTAACAAATGCAGCACAGGTGTGCTGCTGCATCCACCCCAACTCACAGGACTGGACCACGCCCTCATCCACAGCAACTATTGTCGTAACACACCCGCTTACACTTTGCATGTGTGGCATTCTGAGACGTTCTTTAATTCGGGACCATTATCGCTCGTTTCAATTAAAGACCTTGCAGTTGGAAATGTCATTTGCTTATTCACAGTTTAAAGACAGTCCAAAGTAGCCTGGGCTATTCGAAGTGTCCGTTTATTGCACATCTTTTTTTATGTCATTTTGAAGAGCCACTGCATACCTGTGTGTCTTGCCGTGTTGTTGCAAAATCCGCGAAGTTCACTTTATTGTTGAGGTCGAACATGTTAAGTTTTTACCCGTGTAACCTACACTGATCCAGCTTTGCCAAAGCCCTGCTTCTATCCTCACTTGTAGCTTACAGTAGCCTACAGTGGTGTGTGGGAGGGGGAGTGGCTAGCGGCGAAAGCCAATGTGCTTCTTTTACCGATATATTTAACGATATATTTTGCATTTCTTATCCAAACAACGTCAAATTTGGCACTGCACTTGCCCATAGCAAGACACCTGCCAAGTTTGAAATCAGTCTGACAAACGGTCAGCGAGATATGCGTGCCACAGACAGACAGACAGACACACAGACGCTTCTTGCTTTATAGATAGATATTTGTTATTGTGACAACCCTACCTCAAGGGTGCGGGAAGGGGGGTGCTGAGGGTGCTGCAGCACCCCCTGCTGGCAGGAGATAGATTTTCAAGATTTGTTATATATATTTTTAAATAATTACTAATTCGCTGTCTGGCATTATTTTTGTATGTGAAATGATGAGTCAAATAGCAAAAAAGGGTTATGGATTGGTTCGAATATAGGCTACTAAAAATTAACAGTTGAGATCAACGTGAACGTGAGTCAGTTAGGCTACTGTAAGAACCGTAAACATGGTTCCGAAACGTGGTTTCAGCTATGTGATAGCGATCAAGTGTGTAGGCCTGTGGTTGATATAGGCCTACATATTCTATGCGATTTACACGTTCAAAAAAGCAGGGATAAGCTGAAAGAAACTTTAATTGTGTTGTACAGTTTTGCAAAACTAATAAATTATAGCTAGTGAAATCATTTCACTAGTCGCTAAGATAGATATTATTAGGACACATTCTTGCTGTGGAGACGACACACTTTAGGCTATTCAGGAATTATTTGCGAGATCATTGCAGCCTGATTATTAGCCTATATTTAAAGCCAAACATCTCTGGTGTGGTTTTGACAATCAGAAAAGTAATTTTCCTTAGCTATACTGAAATAGGCTAATGATGTCAAGTGCGGTTCTGTGGGGTTAGGGTGGGTGCAGTGGAGTCGGAGTGCTGTCGCGGAACATTGGAATTTGTGGCTGCCCAGGACGTTTCTAAAACTTCTCTCTATCACCCGCACACCGCACTAAAATGATGTAGGCTATTTAGCAGTCAAAATCCGAAACATGTCCAGGAGGGGAGAAATCGTCGGACATCCATTATTTTTGTTATTCAGCACCCCTGGTCAAAAACAGGTTCCCGCGCGCCTGCGTAAATAGGCCTACATTAATTCACCGGCACACAGAAATTGCAATCCAGTAGATGGCGACATCCACAAATATTCCTTGACTTGCATTTGTGTTTTGACATCCACAAATAAAAAAAATCATATTTGTAACTTGTAAATTGGTTTTCACAATTGTAGATGTGTATTTGTAAATGAAATGGCATTTGTAAAACTGAAAATTGCCTTTGTGAAATCTAATTTTGCATTTGTGGATCACCAGCACACACAGTTTTCGTTTTCGCATTTGTGGATCAGCATTTGTGGATCACGTATTTTTGAGACAAACTTTGCGGCAGAGAAGCCACCCAGATCCACAAGTAGCCTGCTGACACTTTCTAATCCAGTAGATGGCAGTGTTTTTCTATGGGACTCATAACCAAAGATTCTTTGCTCATAACACACAGAGCTAGCGAACCTAGTTCTTAAATCTAACAAGTTATGCCTTTTACAACAAGCTTTTTGATGGAAAAGTGGTGTTTAATTTCCATAATCTTTGTTTAGTAAACGCATAAAACCGTCAGTTTGCAAGCGAAATCAAGAATTACGATCTTTGAGTTTGTTTATAGTTACCTAGCAACTAGTGATGGGGACGAGACCACCTATGCCGAGTCCGAGTCAAGACCGAGTCTTTGAAGGGTTGAGACCGAGTCGAGACCGAGTCTGTTGGTTTTCAAATACAGTCGAGTCCGAGTCAAGACCGAGTCTTTGAGGAAGCAAGTCCGAGTCGAGACCGAGTCGAGACCAAGACCATAAAAAAATGTCAGTTTTCATATTCACTTATTAATTCATTAATTTAATATCACCCCAGTTAATAATCAACCGTTAGGCCTACAGACTAAGCTAGATTGGGAATTGTTTAGAGGAGCAGTCTTAATGTCTTAATATGGACTATGCTGACCTACAGACTCTCACCGGCAGCAGAGCCATAGAGATAAATAAACGGCTCTGACGGCAGTATCTTTGCATTGCACCATGGGATCATTTTCAAATAATGCCGGTCAACATTGCATTTTATTATTATTGTTGTTATGTGTTGCCTGTTTTTTTATAAGAACATAAAAAAATGCGTTGCTCTCGAGGACTCGGCCTGAAATTACGAGTCCTTCTCCTCCCACTGTGGTCCGAGACTGAGTCAAGACCGAGTCTTTGAAGGAACGAGTCCGAGACGAGACCGAGAAAGCAGAAATTGGTCTCGAGACCGGACTCGAGTACTACATCACTACTAGCAACCGAGGCTTTTAAGTGTTAAAACCAAAGATTCTAGAACAGAGTTATGAACATCAGACGCTTGAGTGAAATCTCGACCTTATTAATGATTGATAGCCTATCTTATGCGCTGTGTTTAAGCAGGCCGTTAACTTATAGCCTACAGGTAGAAAAAATTAAAAATGGTGATAATATAACGTTAGCTAAGTTAGTTTGCTTGCTAGCTAGCTTATCAGTAGGCTATACAGTCTCTCAATGGGAATTTATGTGATCTATTTACCAGTGCAATAGCCTAGCTACTTCTGTCTAAATAATAGGCCTATTTACCTCTCCTTATTCAGTGTAAACTTGGAAAAAGATCAATTGGGCCTTTCACACGGTCAGTTCTTGCAGTTCATTACCGAGTAAAAAAAACGCATAAAACCGTCAGTTTGTAATGTAGGCCTACAAGAAATGTGGTAGCACAGCTGTAGCCTACGCGATTTTACTGATTCTTGAACTATCAGCGCAGTGTTGACTTGCGCGTCTTTTTTAGATGGTGAACGTAAACGAAGGAAAGCCTAATTGGACGGGCAAGACTGACAAGTAGACAGGCCTGGCCGTGGCTACGCGTATGCTTGGTAGGCAAAACTAGTGGGAAAATGTCTGTAAACAAATGTGGTAGCCAGAAAAAAGAACATAAACAGAGGATAGAAAATACAAAAAAGGAGGGAGAGAATGCAAAGAAGGTAGGCCTATGGTTCTTGGCTTCACATTCGGGCAACAGACGAGTTCGAGGATACGGTAGGACAATGATGACATTAATAGGCCTACAGTAGCCCGCTGTGGCATGGTCGCTTGCAATTGTATGGTTCATCTATATTATTTTACCTAATTGATCTGAATTGGTTGATGTTTCTCCTGGTAGCCTGTGCTCAGGCCCGTCGCTAGAAGGCAAGCAAACCAAGCAATTGCTTGGGGCCCCGAGCTGGCCAGGGGCCCCAATACAACGACTGGTTAAGAATAAAATGCAACGACAAACTGTGAGCGCCCCTTTGATAGTCAAAACAGTAAAGTGCAACGACACTGTTACCGGCAATACCGGGATCCCCCTCAAGGGGGCCCTCTCAGTAGTCGCTGACAGCAGCAAGCCAGCCAGGTTTGTGGTCTCTGCTGCTGCCGCGAAAATATAAAACCTCAGCAGTCATAATGAAGCGGAGTTATGCGTCCAGAAGCCTGAAGAGAAAGGAAGAGGATGACAAGAAAAACAAGATAGTGGTAAGTGATAAATTACACTGGATAAAATAGCTCTACTTGTCTTGTACAAATGGTGTAATGTCGCAGCAGGAAGGCTAGCCTAGCAAAAAATGTTTATGTTAACTACCTGCCTGACGGCCCATGCTGCTTGTAACAAACTAGAACAGTTAGCGCAACTTTTTTTCCCCGAACGGACGGAATATGGTCACATACTGTAATATGTTTATTAACGGGATAAGGAAGACGCAGATCTGTTCCAGAATCACTGTTTATCGTATTTAATGACATAACATTGCTATAGCTTTGTAATAGGTTTTGAAAGTGGCATAGCTTCTCTGCTATACTAACTATTCGACCGTGATAATCTATTTACCAAATGGGGGTTAGGAAAACCACACGATAAATTCCGTGCATCAAAGCAGACTGGAACTTTCATGTCTAGTAGTATTCATGCACGCCAGCTGTTTACTGTCTTTGAAGCACCAGGTGCGTCTGTCTAATTCTCAAACAGCAGAATGCTTAAATGCTATGTTAAGCTACAAGTAGGCCTAGGTCAATGTATAACATTAGCTTGGGATGTTTTTACAGTAAGCATTGGTAGTTGTGAAAGCAGCTGCATCCCTTCTAAATATCAAAATATGGAAATGCTAACATATCTTTTCTTTCTCCCTCAAGGTGCTTTGCTTACATTTCTCAGCC
Source organism: Alosa pseudoharengus (assembly GCF_046254945.1). Classification (NCBI taxonomy): domain Eukaryota; kingdom Metazoa; phylum Chordata; class Actinopteri; order Clupeiformes; family Clupeidae; genus Alosa; species Alosa pseudoharengus. Next base: position 33,252,356 of record NW_027468564.1, on the reverse strand, counting down.
CTCAGGCTCTTCCTAAGGATACCTCCACTGATGAAGATAGCCTGAAAGGTTAATCTTATGTGTGCCCGCCTCTGCCTGAGCCCTTCTCTGTCCCTGTTTACCCTGTGTTGTCTGTGCCTGTCTCTGTGCCCGTCACCGTTCCCGTCACCGGTCCCGTCACCGTTCCCGCCACCGTTCCCGTCACTGTTCCCGTCACCGTGCCCCTCTCTGTCTTTGTCTGTGTCTCTGTCCCAGTCACTGTCCTAGTTACCGTCCCTGTTACTGTCCCAGTCACCATCCCAGTCACTGTCCCTGTCACTGTCTTTGTTCCTGTCCCTTCCCCTGCCCCTGTGTCTGAGTCTGTCGTGTCTGAGTCTGTCGTGTCTGAGTCTGTCATCCTGCCCCGAGTCTGTCCAGTCTTTGTCTGCTTGTTCCCTGCCCAAGTCTGCACAGTCATCTATCTGTCCTGCCTGTGTCTGCCCCGATGGTTCCTGCTCTGTCCTGAACATTTGTCCTGACCCTGCCTGCCAGTCCCTACCTGCCTGTTCCATAAATTGTGTTTTGTCCGTAATCGGCCTGGTGGAGTCTTGCACTTGGGTCCTCCTGCACAACCCTGACAGGGTCCTTGGCCACTGTTTGAAGATGGATGGCCTCATGTCTCGGGATCTGTGGCCGGTTGCACAAAGCACCTTAAGTTTTTTCCCTTAAGTATGACCCTTAAGACTTAATTTCTCCTTAGGTAAGGGATTTACTTAAGGGTGTTGCACAGAATACCTTAAAATGTTTCCTTAGTTAAGGAGAAACGATAAGGGATTTACTGCACTGAAAGGGATTTTCCGGCACGAAAATTCTATAGTTTCCACGGAGATTGTTCAACAGCTGTAGCCTACTACAGCTAACTGCCTTTGCCGCGATGTTAGTTAACCCACCGAACACAGTAAAGCTTAATGATCTTATCATTCATCTTACCTAATATTTGCGGAAATTATCCAGGTAGTAAGTAAAGCATGTTATATTATATACGTGAACTGAACAATACTAGTTGGCAAGTTAGAGATGGTCCTGACTGTCTTTAGTGCACCAACGTTTTGCCTAGCGAACCGAACCGAAGCTCATAGGCTAACAAGACATCCACATGAATTGTTAACGTTAGCCTACGTAAACCACACAATACGGCATGTTTCTGATAGGCCTAGGAAGAGGAAGCATATTAACAGAGAGGTTTTATTTTGAATTGTCAAAAGTAGTTAATAAACTTCATTTATCAGCATCAATTTGGTTAATAATATGGTTAAGGTAGAGTCAGATGTCCCTTAGGTTTTTCCCCTTAGTTAGACTACTAAGGTCGTTTGTGCAACAGTTTAAGGGATTTCTTACAAGAAAAGGACAAACCCTTAAATACTAAGGGAAAATGTTAAGGAAACCTTAAGGAGAAAACTTAAGGGTGTTTGTGCAACCGTTTTTATTTTAAGGGACCCTTAAATCAGATTTTAAGGGAAAAACTTAACTTAAGGTGCTTTGTGCAACCGGCCACTGATCACTATGAAAGTGGGGAAGGAGCGGTGGCATAACATAGTTGTGCTAGGCCCCAGCACAAGCACCCCCCTACCCCCACACAACCACCCCCTACCCCCTAGTACTGAAGTCGACACACTTCCACCAAATGAAAGAAATGATTGGAAATGAATTTACTGGAGCACATTGTGTTGCCATTAATTCAAACACCAGTGCTTTCAAGTTTAACTCTTCTTTAGCACCCATAGATGAAATACCCCTCATCTCAGTCTATTTCTCTTTGTGTTCTCAGGTCTTGTTTATCCTTAATGCTGTAAGGGATAATGTATAGAACGCCGGTAATTATCGGAACATAAGTCCCGACAGGGCGAACAGGACCCCGACACGCAGCGGAGTTACCGTTGTTACCGTTCATCGTGGCATTTGCTGAGAAACAAATAGTTCGCAACAACACACGCTGCTGAACTTGAATCAAACATTCTTTAGAACACAGCTGATCAACCGTCTGCTTTCACGTTTGAATGAAGTTCCAGTCCTTGCGTAGTGATATGAAAGACATTAATCAGAAGCACAAAACCCGTTGCCATTGACAGCGGTGATTAAATGCTTTGCCGGTGATTTATGTAGATTTAACATAGGCCCGAACGTTGGGAAGGCCCATTCATGTGAATGGAACTTTCTGCAGCACTCTGAAGAGCCGTGTAACATCTTTTAACACACCACATCCATAATACCCATCATAGGCCCGACAGTTCAGCAGGACTACAGTATGCATAAGGAATGAGTGACTACAGTGAAGGGAACAGCTAAAAATTGCATGCTAATGGCTCATCGATTTAGTAACACAATAACATCAAGTTCTAACAAGGTTTTGTCAGAAGATTACAAAATCAATCGCAAGATAACAATATATGCTTCAAATGTTTATTAAGAGTTAACACCTAGGCAATTGCATGACCACACCCATTACAGTTATTAAGGTATTTTTGTACACAGATCACCATATTTATACCACGCTGAAAAAAGAATGTCCAGTTTCCTATAGATGAATTGAGTCCCACACTCAGCTTGTCTTCTGGGGGATTTTCATTTATTTCAGTCTAGGATCAGGCTTAAAGGAGCTATGTGTTAGGGTACGATCAGCCAGGATCACAGGTAACACAGGTAAATGCCATTCCTCCGTTGACTTGCATTGCATTCAGTACAGCGGCACATGTACTGTGGTACAACGTGATATTATAAGAAAACCAGTTCAAAGGTAGCTAGATTAACAATTGTTAATTGTTAATTGTGGGTAATGGACCAGAATCCCACTTATCGCTTTATCAAACCAAAAAGATATCAGAGAGAGAGAGAGAGAGAGAGAGAGATGGAATAATCCACACACTCCTTAAGTATCACATCACTTCTAAACAAAGAGGCTCTTACACGGATTTCTAAGCCACATGCCTAATCTTCATAGTGATGAATTTCAGTGAATAATGGTACCCTTTAAAGGCGTGCCAATTCACAGAAATAGCGTAATGATCTGTAGGGCCCCACAAGTAAGCACCATTGGGATTGGAAACATGGCAATCATCATACCAGTACCCTCCAAGATATTTGCTAGCACAGTTATCATCAGAAAGGTCTTGGTCCTTGTCAAATGTACTAAATTTCTTCCCATTGTGGCGAGTCAAAGAGTCTCCTGTAAAATGAAATTAGCTATGTTATCTATGCGTACAAAACAAAACAAGAGAACATTGTAACATATTCATTTTACATCAATATATAACACTTGTAGACTGGAATGCCTACTTATATCAAATATTGTAGTCGGAAGAATGTGTATGTGAATCCCTTATCAATTTGATTGATTAGGCTGAACCAATGATTTCAAAGTTAATGCAAAGTCTACGCCCCTCACCATGCTAGCGTTGGAAATGTACCCCAGACACTTTTGCATTAAGTGAATTAGTCTGGTTCTAAAGCAACACCAAAGAACTTTTCCTCTGTCACACGCACCATTTGTTTATCCAGCACCGGCTTTGCAAATAACAATGTCCACAGACAAGGTAGAACATGTTGCATGATTTTATGAAAGTATGATGTACTGCAACATCAGATGCAAGTCAAATTTTAGTTTCTTATGCAGTGGTCTCCAAACTTTTTCTTCCGAGGGCCAGCTCACTATGCCTGGCTCTAAGAGAGGGCCAGAGACTCAGAGTATATCAGTAACCATAAATAGCTTAGTGCTGTGAACAACAGCAGTCTACCTTAGTTGAATATTCCATTACATTTAAACTAGACTATTGCAATTTAATACCATTGTTAGCTGTGTTTATATTTCCATCATGCCATATCAGTGTAAAATGTAGCTCAAATGAAATAATACTAATAAAAGACTTAAGCATTCCCAAAAGTATTAACAGGGAGTCCCAAAAGTATATTTTGAACTCTAAAATCTGTGTCTTTGCATACACAGCTCAAGTTGTGAACAAGCAATATCCTACAAATAAAAGTTCTCAAACTATGAGAGTTTTATGAAGTGGTGGCAGAAACATCTGAAATGACCACCATTCTAACTTTCACTCACCTGATGAGAACTTTGTGAACTCTGTGAACATTTAAACGAGTGAATAAAAAATATAAATAATTATACCAGAAAGTTCCAGAAATAAGACTTGAATAGAAGTTAGTTAGTTATTAACAATTAATTGATACACTTTTAGAATACTTTGAGCACTTATGCAGTCAGCATAGGCTTTTAACATTGTTTGCAGGTAGACCTACATTTCATTCCGTTTTCAATGGCAAATGCGAAACAGCGCCAAAACAACCACCAGTGGACAAAAATAGTATTACATGTGTACTGTTAAGACTTAATGAATGGGGGAAATTACGGAGGTTATAGTTTGACGATGTCGTACTCCCGTGCGGGCCGGATGCTATATACCACGGACATGTTTTGGAGGGCCACCCAAAATGAGGTGGCGAGCCGTATCCGGCCCGCGGGCCGTAGTTTGGGGACCACTGTTCTTATGTCTCATTCCATCGAGCTACAGACCCGCTACCCGATCCGGCAAACATAGTGCGGTTATAGTCGATAGAGGGCTGCGAAGCAAATGCAGAAAGTGCCGTTCACCCTGTTATGAGTTGATGAACCACTGAAACGATTTTGGAAACATTATTTTAAGGTACAAAAAACTCTTTGGTATTGCTTTAACCAGGATAATATTTAAGGTCTCATTTCCCAAACTCACCAGCGCCTCCATTGGTGAAGCCACTCACAGTCAGCTTGTATCCGTGTTCCTCTGATGCGACAGAGAAGGAGGAGTACCTGGCAAAAACCCTGTTGCCCTCAAAGTCTTCCATGTCCACTCTCAGCTCGTGTGGCTTATTTCTGGTGAGTTGGTGAAGTGACTGTAATCCTGCAAGAATTTTTTTTTTAACACTTTACTTGACAGTATCGAGATAAGAGTGACATGACATTGTCATGAACACATGACACTGTCATGACACGAACCCTAATCCTAACCTTTAACCATGACCCTGACTCTAACCCTTACCTTAACCCTAACCCCAACTCCCCCCTCCCCCTAAACAGGACTTGGGAGTTACCAGAAATCCAACACCATTACCTACCCCCCCCCCCCCCCACCCATCTATCCCACCACATTCCACGTTTATTGACCTACATAAACTGACCTTCACTATCCACACACCTGACCTCACTGATGCACTTTCTGACACTGAAGATCAACGACACCCATCCACCACTACTGATACCCCCAAGAACACACAATACCACACCACATATCACCCCACTGACCCTACACCCAATGATACCCCTCCAAGTGACACTTCCTTAGTCCCTTCACTCAACACAACTACATCTGCCCCTCCAGGAGCACACATCCTACACAGGGCAACTCTCTTAACACTACCCTACTGGATCCCCCCCACCTTATCTCCTACCCTTACACCACCCCATAGAAGACCGACCATAAGGGTGGAAGCTCAGTTCATCCACACCCACAACAGTCAGCCTTCCACCACCCAACACCTAAACAAGGTCACTACAAACACTACCCAGGCTACCCACCTGACTTACATTTCCCCACTTGAGATAACACCATCTCTCCCCCCCCCCCCAGGTCCCATCCAGGTGGGAGGGACAGACCCAGGACAGTCCAAACCGTCGAGGGTGATGATGAATAAAGGAAACCAAAGAGCTAACCAGCTTAAAACTCCTACTATGAGCCCTCCACCTCTCCTCTCTCCCCCTTTATTTTCCCACATACCACAAATGGTTTAATAATAGACTCCAGGAGTGGCACATTAGACCCACTAAACCCATACTTTTCATAGACTCCAATCTGGCCTGTATCACCCCTAATCCATACCCCAACATACAAATAGACAGTTATCCAGGTGCCACAGTCAATCACATGACTTGATTATTAGAAAAAATCTCCCCAAAGGAAGCCGTTGAGCTGTTGGTCCTGTCGGTGGGCACCAACAATATGGAACACAATGCCAAGGCCACCACCAATAAACAGTTACATAGAATGTCTAAATTGGCTACTAAGATCTTTCCAAATGCTACCATCTATGTTCCCCTTCTCAATTTCTCCACTTCTCTCCACCCACACTATAAACACAACCTCACAGAGATCAATCACTACATTGCCACTCACCTCCCCCACCTCCAACCACTCCCCACAGACCAATTTACCACTATTCATGACAACATTCACTGGCCCCCAGAAATTGATAAACGAATCCTGCACTCTTGGTGTTTGCAGCTAAATTTAACCCTCCCCAGACCCTAAACCAGGATACACCCTCACACACTTCCAATCTCACTGACTCACTACATACAGGCTCCCTTATCCTTAACCTTTCTAAATCCCTTATTCTCACCCCTCGCTTTTAAAAAAAGGTCTTTCCTTCATCCCAACACCAGCCCGTCATTAACCAAAACCTCCATTCCCTCTCCACCTATCTTTGTCGCCCTTTTGACTCTAGCCACTCCAACATTTCTTTAGAAGAAAAAAGAGCAATAACCCAACTTAGCAATAATCCCAATATCATTATTAACCCATTTACTCCTAAAATGCCTGCTAAAAACGCCTATAGAATCCTATGGCATTCTAGACTAAATAACCTTATTTCCTGAGGGTTTTCTGAAAACATACTAAAAATTGTCAACGTCTACCAAAATGTAATATCTAAGCCTCTGTAGCACCTAGAAACATGAAATAAAAAGCATGCTGCGCTACGCAGCATCCAGCGGGAGGGTCAATGTTGCGCTACGCAGCATCCAGCGGGAGGGTCAATGTTGCGTCATGCAGCATCCAGCCCGAATGGGTTAAACCAGCGGATAAAGGCTAAAAAATTGTCCTTTTAGATCAGAGGTCGTCAAATGGACCGCGGTCCGAGTCCGGACCCTGACGTGATCCTATCCGGACCCGGACCCTAATAATTTAGATTTTCACGGAAGATTTCAAAGCTGCGCTAAATGTTTCGTAGGTTAGGATAACAGCTTTACAGCTTTACAGATTTACAGCTTCAGGAACCATCATCTCGCTTGCTGCTATTCAGTCAGTGAAATCTGTGCATTTTGATAAAGTCGAGTCAGTGAGTAGGCCTAAAGTTTCTATGGTTAAGAGACTCACTGATAGCCTGACAGGGAAAACGAGCGAGGAGAGGAGACAAAACGAGAGACAATCGGATGGATATGTAAGTTAGCGGTAAGTTATTTTCAAATCATGGATTGCTCAAAGAGGAGAAAGCTAGACAGTGAGAACAGAGCTTTATATAAGGGGTCAATACCACGCAAAACTGTCACGTCCATAACGTCAACTAAATACCATAGCATTGTGTTGACATTATGGGTGTGACAGTTTTGCACGGAATTGCACTGGACCGACTCTTATACATATTCTGAGACAGGCGATTTTTAAAAGTGCCAATTTGAAGCACCTAGCGCCAATTTGAAGCTAGGCCTACCCATTCAACAGTGAACTGAGACCACAGAATATTTACGATTTCAACATTAAAAATTTAAAAATATAATTAAACTTGCTGATTGATGGGTTCAAGGAACCAGCTGTGGAATATCCATCCTTGTCTCAGCTCAAATCTTATTTTAAGTTCATGTTAAGATCTTAAAAATAGCCAAGGCTACTCCGTTTTTCTCCCCAATTACTCTATCTTGCCTTATTTCTCCTCATTTCGAATGCTACTTATTTTAATTTCACATTAAACATTAGGCCTAGGCCTACAACTAGGCTCCATCTATCCATCATCTATCCATCCAAATATATATACTGTATATATATAGCCTATACACGCATGTTAAACATTATGATGCTCTGGACCTTTGCTTGAGGAAATTTTCTGTAACTGGACCTCGCTGAAGTTTAATTGAATATCCCTGTTTTAGATACTCGACAATACCTCCTGGAAGCCAACAGCACAGGAAAAGGTTCGCAATCTGGTTCTATCACTATATACAAATCATTTCATATCCAAAAAACAATTTGATTTTCTGATTGGACCAGACCAGCCTAGACCCCGTGCCTTCTATCTCCTCCCCAAGATCCACAAGCCACATGGGACCTGGACAGTTCCCTTCAGAGTCCCTCCTGGTAGACCAATAGTCTCTGATTGCAGCTCCACAACCTATAACATCTCCTTCTTCATAGATCACTTCCTTAACCCCCTCTCCACTAAACACCCTAGCTACATTCAGGACACTTACCATTTCATACTTAAGATCCGGCCCATGGCAGTTCCCAACCATACTTACCTCTTCACCATTGATGTAGAAAGCCCTTTATACAAACATTGATTCCATCACAGGCATCCAAGCAGTACGCAACAAATTCAACCAATTTTCAGATTCCACACGCCCTGACAGCATCTTGCTTCAACTCCTGGAAATTTGCTTAACACATAATGATTTTGAATTTGATGACCGACTGTTTTTACAAATCCATGGAACTGCCATGGGCCAGAGATTCGCCCCCGCCTATGCCAACATCTTCATGAGCGACTGGGAGCAAGAGGCACTAGCCAAATGCCCCTTGAGGCCACTATTTTTCTATCGCTTCCTGGACGATATTATCGGTGCCTGGACTCATACACTCGACCAATTTACTGATTTTCTGAACATTCTTAATTCGCACCACACAACAATTATAAGTATAAATACTTTTTTGATCCTGTGAGGGAAATTTGGTCTCTGCATTTATCCCAATCCGTGAATTACACTGCACACAGTGAGGTGAAGCACACACGGCGCAGTGAGGTAGTGAGCTGCCTGCAACAACAGCGGCGCTCGGGGAACAGTGAGGGGTTAGGTGCCTTGCTCAAGGGCACTTCAGCCATGGCCTACTGGTCGGGGTTCGAACCGGCAACCCTCCGGTTACAAGTCCGAAGCGCTAACCAGTAGGTCACGGCTGCTCCTAATTCAGCTGAAAGCCACAATTGATCCTCATTCTGTAAATTTCCACAATACCACAATCTTCCTAACACCATCCACTCCAACACATAGTTCCCTCAGCACTAAAATCTTCTTCAAACCCACTGATACTAATACACTCCTACACAAAACCAGCTACCACCCCAAACATACATTCTGAGATATAATTAAATCACAAATTATTCGATTCAGAAAGTCTGAGGTATAATTAAATTACAAATTATTCGAACAGAGAGTTTGACTTGAGTCATCTGATACCACGGAGGAATATGATGCCGACCAGCTGAACCAACTGTTGAGGGCTTTTTATCCATCTGTGCGGAACAGTGCTGGCAATGGTTATTCTGTTGCGAGCTACATTTCTCTCCGTAGTGGAATAAATCGCTTTTATGCTAAATTCAACATACATCAGAACCCAGAATTTAAGTCCAGCAACAATGTTTTTAAATCTGTAATCAAAGATATTCGCAAGAGTGGCAAAGACATCAGCCAGCACCATCCTCCCATCTCAAGCACTGATCTAAAGCGAATCAGGGAATCAGAGGCCTTCTCTACGACCACAGCCATCGGCTTAGTCCGAAAGGTATGGTTTGACGTCCAGTTGCACCTTGCACGAAGAGGCAGGGAGGGTAACCGGGATCTGACCAGGGATTTGTTTACCATCAAACGGGACGAAAATGGCAAAGAGTATATCACTCTATCGTTTAATGCCGAAACGAAAAATCACAAAGACCCAAGGGACGCTATGCAACATAACTATCGCGGGTGCATTTTTTCTGAACCAGGAAACCCAAATTGCCCTGTGGCAACTTTTAAGAAATATCTTTCACATTGCCCACCTGATGCAAAGAGGTTCTACCTCCATCCTCTAAGGCAAGAACAACCTGTCCTCGACCAGCAGAAGATCTGGTATTCCAGGGAACCCATGGGGAACAATCCACTTGGATGCATGATGGCCAACATCAGCCAAGCAGCTGCATTGTCCAGACGGTACACAAATCACAGTCTGAGAAGTACTGCCGTGCAGCTGCTTTCAACAGCGGATGGATGCAACCGCGACGCGCTTGACGACAATGAGTTGTTAACAGACATGAACCAAGACATATAGCCCAGCAGCAATCTAGGGACTGTTCGTTATTTATTGAAGGGGCCACCGGAGGGATTTTGAGTGCTTCATTAAAAAGTTGCATGACCCTCTCTTGCCTGCTAGAAATTATTCAATGACCCTCCGACAGAATTGTCAAAAAAGACAAGACCTCCCCTGCCAATTGTCGCTGTCTTCCGCCCGCGCTGCTTTGCGCCACGAAGACACACTGTGATAACGTTCTTAAATCAATCTTTCCCGGGAGCTTGCATGCTACCAGTCCTTCTTTTTCAAATGTGTTGCACCTGTTTGCACAATTTCACAAATAATCATATGTGATTAATAATGTGACAAATAATCCCTGTGCACGGGGACCGAAACAATGCATGCCAACTTTTTCCGTGTTTATCACATATTTTAACTTTCCCCCCGCTGTCTTGCCGTTTTAATATTTTCCCGTAGAATATCCCATATTTTAATACTCTCATAACATTAGCCCTGCCATCGGGCCTGTCTCTGTGTTGCCCTGTTGCTACCCCCTTGCCCTTCCAACGAAACAGATGTCTTCAAATCATCGTTTTCCTTGCTTGAAGGCTGCATCGTTTTCCTTGCTTGAGTGATGTTAACCTATTTAAGTTTAACTGCGTGATTGAGAGCACGATTCATTGGCGCTTGCATTCCAAGTTGGCCTACCATAACTTACCAACTCTGCACCGTAGACCCTAAACTGGCTATTTATATTTTTCTGTGAAATAAGCAAATGTATTTGTTCAACTTTATGAAGCAGAATTACGCACTAGGCTACTTGGAACGTAACATATTTTTGTTTGCGCAGGAGAGAGAATGACAGCAATTAACAAATTGCACTTGTTGCTGTTTACCAATAAATACTATATATTTTTGCAAACAACAAAAACAGAAAGGATGGAGACAGAAAAGCTAGAGATTGGGCAGGAACAAGGTCAATTGGTAGATATGCTTGTCAAAACGTTAGGAGCTGGATGTGGATGAATGAAGCACAAGTATGCTTTACTAATGTTAAGCATGAACGCTGTTTAACTTCACATGGTATACTAAAAGTAAGCCAAAGGTACATGTAGCCTTTTTAGGGCTGTGTAAAGTTGACCAAATTACTGTAATATAGGCTGTTAGGCGTGAATAAAGTAGGCTACTTTGTTGCTACAACCCTTCCGACGTTAATGGGGACGATGTTGACATTTTCCCGTATTTTGGGTGAGAAACCCGGGGCATCTCCCTTATTTTCAATGTTCAATGTTGACAGCTATGGAACGAAAGAGAACGTAATATGGCGCCAGAAATCACATTCCCTCTAGAACCTTTGCTAGTGCCTATGTCCCTCAGTCTCCATTGAGTCTCTACGAAAGCCGCAGTGCGAGGCCTTTATCTTGCTACTCTGCAAGAAAGAAGGAAATGAGGGGTAAACGTGGTGTGCAGAGAGGGGTGCCCGAAGTGTGAAGACAGACTGAGAGCTACATGGAAAAATATGCACCTAGGCCACTTTGAAATGTTGCTGTTTTCATGATTACAAAATTTGGGTGACCCCCCCTCCTACACTAAAAAAAGTTGGGTGACCCTCCCCTCAACAAAGAATAAAATTACCCTCCCCTATTTTCCTCCTGTGGTCCATTCCATAAATACCGAACGGTCCCCTATCTAAAATAACACATACTTGAAGTACCATTCATGATATGTTGTCAAATATTGAAGTTGTGGGAAGTTTACATAATACGATGTCTTTGTCGTGGGGAAGTGTTTTTCCCCATGCATTTATTCTAGGCTACTGTCAGTGACTGCCGCGAGAGAAGCGGGTTCTGTGTAGCGTTCATTTCAGTGACTGACACGAGAGAAGAGGGGTCTGTGTTGTGTTGTGTTGCATGGCGTTAATTTATTTTCATTGGGCATGCCCTGCCGTGCCGTCCACGTGTAATGTTAGTTGTAAACAAACGGGCTACTTGGTGAGGCTTGGCCTCACAGATGCGCTCTTAGACGCGCTCGTGCCTTAGATGGCAAGAAACATCTTCACAATATAGGCCTATTAACTGGCCGCCCAATTCACGTTGGCTGGGGGGCAGGGGGGCCATCAGACATTTGTGCCCAGTTAATCCGGCTCTGCCCCCAACAAATGACACCTTCCCCCCTCTGTGACAGCTTAAAAGAAGTCGAGAGGACTCCTAACTCACAGACCTATTCACAAACCTGTTTTTGTGGCTTTTCGCCATGTTTTGAAATCCTATGCGGCTACAGGAGCTTCCAATCGTGAGGAAGCAATTTTGCATTGTAGGCATAACTAACATGCAATAACGCCACCAACAACAACCAAAACTAGGTTACTCATTGTCAACATGGAAATTAAATGTAACATTATTATCTTTTGCAAACATAGGCATAGGCATAGTAACAGATTAATTTAATAATGTTACAAAGATACTACATCAATCCGTATGTTTCATTACGCTACGAGGCTATTTGTTTTGCCTTACTCTTGATTCATTTAGACGTAATGGAGGTGTTTGGAATCATTCCTGCGTAACAATTATCAGCCAATCAAGGTGGTCACTTCAGTCAAGCTTGTGCATGAGTAATAACGTCATCCATAGCAACGAAGACTCACTCACTCTTAGTCAAAGATTCTAGAGCGCTCTGCTCCAGAATTTTTGCTCTTAGTTTAGGAGTTGTCATTTTATCTTACTAAGAGTAGGTCTGAAAGGCTTTCTGAATAACTTAATAAGAGAAACTCCTAGCTAAAATATTTGGTAACACTTTACTTGATGATTCATAGCAGCTGTCATAAACTGCACATAAAGCATTCATGACTATTTCATGAGACATGACTCAACATTCATACCAAACCTTTTATGAATGTGGAAGACAGAACAATGCCAACTTGTCAAAATAAAAGTCCAACAATTGCAAAGCAGCATTGCCGTTTTTCTCTCCAGCCTTTGTAAATATTTCATGAATATCTTATGAAGTCTACATCGAATGTCACTTTACTATACAAGTTGTGAAGTATTTATAATCACTGAATTTAACACTGGGAAGTAAACTAGCCTACATTCAGCTGACCCATATTTGTGTAACCTGAAACGGTTGGATATTCCCAGTAGCAAAAGATGAGAAATCATCTGCTAAGGTATCATAAAACAAATACATTTTTATGAAACAAAAATTATTTGCTTGACCATGTTCTGTCTTTTTGGCACTGTAGTAGCCCATTGACTCAGATGTGACGTGATCAGGTAAGAGGTTTGGAACAAAAACGGCCGGTGAGAATAAAAAAGAACAAACGGCGCGTCGGCTTTATCAGAAAGAATTTTTGAAATATGCATTCACTTGCCAAGTTAAAGATAACCTCGACCACCCACAATGTGTGATTTGCGGCGATGTTCTGGCGAATGAGAGCTTAAAACCTGTCAAAATGAAACGACATCTCAAAATACAGATGTCGGCTCAGCACCGTGGAGGAAAATATCTGTGTCGCCGTGCAGCATTCCTCCTAGAATTAACTTATGCTACTATGTTCACGGAAGCATGCCCATCCTTCCCATTGAAATTGTTAAAGATAGTAAACCAGAAAAGGGAAATAAAAAAATACTGTTATTGTTATCGCCATAAATATAATTAATGTAACGTTGTAGGCCTAATGCTGGTATGTGTTTGTTGCTTGTGTGTGCGCGCGCTACGCACATAACGCTCTGATCTGATATGGTGGCAGCCTACACTTGTTTAATCGTGATTGTTTGGTTTTCTCGGTTCTTGTTCATATGGAGTAAATAAAACAAATGACTTTGCTTTCTAGTTTTTGCTTGATTTAGTTGTTAACGTTTGAGGGGGGTATTTGAGTAAGGACTTATGGGTTTGGGGAAAGTGGGGTCGCCAGACCTCGCCATACTTTTTTGTGGGGTCGCCAGACAAAAAGTTTAAGAACCACTGGTCTAACCCATGCATAGCCCATTTACACAAAATAATGGTCGAATATTACTGATGATCATTGTTATTTAAGAACATGCAGTGCGTGTAGGGCACCAAAAAATCATCATACCGCACATTGTGGCGGGTCTGTTATTTAACCTAGGCTACTTACTGTAGGCTGCGCAAACCACATTTTTTATTTTGCCTCTGGTGTGGTACCATCCAGCTTCAAAATGGCAGCAGTCATCCCCACTCTCAAGAAGCCAGGCTCAGACCCTGACGACCCTAACAACTATCGTCCGATCTCCAACCTCCCCTTCATCAGCAAAATCCTGGAAAGAGCAGTGGCTGCCCAGCTTCAACATCACATGTCCCACCATGAGCTCTATGAACCTCTCCAATCTGGTTTCAGAACCCACCATAGCACTGAGACCGCCCTCATAAAAATCACTAATGACCTCCTGCTTGCTGCCGACAATGGCCTCATCACCATCCTCATCCTCCTTGACCTTTCTGCAGCTTTTGATACAGTTTCCCACACCATCCTCCTCCGTCGCCTCTCTGAGCTCATCGGCCTCAGTGGCACAGTACTGTCCTGGTTCCGGTCCTACCTTACAGGCCGAAAACAGTTCATCACCCTTAATGGCTCCAACTCTGATCCAGCACTCGTCAGCCATGGCGTGCCCCAGGGCTCTGTGCTTGGTCCTCTGCTGTTCACCATCTACAAGTTACCCCTGGGTTACATTATCCGTAAACATGGACTCAACTTCCACTGCTATGCCGATGACACTCAGCTTTATATCAGCACAAACCCCTCCTCCCATCTCCCACCCATACAACTTGTCAACTGTCTGCAGAAACTCAAATGATGGATGACCACAAACCTACTCAAACTCAACAGTAATAAGACAGAGCTCATGGTGGTGGCCCCTGCACCACTGCTCAGGAAAATTGGAGACCTGGCCCTGGTTGTGGATGGCTGCTCCATTTCCCCATCTACTGAGGTGTGCAACCTGGGTGTTATTCTGGACTCCACTCTCTCCTTCCGGTCTCACATCAACAATGTCACCAAGTCTGCCTTCTACCACCTCAGAAGCATCTCACGACTCCGGCCTTCACTCACTCCTTCAGTAACTGAGACACTCATCCACGCCTTCATCACCTCCCATTTGGACAACTGCAATGGTGTCCTGTCTGGACTGCCCACCAAGGCCCTTAGCAGACTCCAGTATGTCCAGAACTCAGCTTCCAGGGTTTTAACCCACACAAAGCCCTGGCAGCATATCACTCCCATTCTCCAACAGCTCCACTGGTTGCCAGTCAAGTCACGCATCGCCTACAAGATCCTCCTGCTCACCTACAAATCTCTCCATGGACTCTCACCACAATACCTCACAGATCTCCTCCACCCCTACTACACTCAGTCACGCTCCCTGCGGTCCAATGACAAGGACCTGCTGGCCACCCCCCGCACCAGGTTGCGGACTTTTGGGGGCAGGGCTTTCTCTGCCAACGCTCCCACACTCTGGAACAGTCTACCACTCCATGTCCGCTCTGCCCCGTCCCTGCCCATGTTCAAAAAGCACCTCAAAACATTTCTTTTCACCAAGTCCTTTGACCCCTAACCCCCCCCCCCTCATTGTTAAGCGACCTTGGGTACCATGAAAGGCGCTATATAAGTCCAAATTATTATTATTTTGGGCTTTATTATTTTTTGCGTTCAGTGTGGGGTATAAACAAGCTGAGAATTTAAAGGTGACGTGGGGAGCTCTTTGAAGCTTGGGATAATGTGGTAGGCCTACAGTTACTACAGTAACAGTATTTTATTTTACTTCTTATGGAATATTTTTTTTTTCACTTTTATAAAGGCTTTGTTTGAATGCTGTTGGAACAAATAGTTGTTGATTATAACTTGCAACTTTCTGTTGCTATATTCTGTGTGTTCTGGACTGCAGGTAACTTGTTAAGCCAGTGGTTCTCAAACTTTTTCTTTTATTCCCCACTTTGATCAAGGGGCATTGACTGATGATAGTGGAGATAACGTGTTATCCCGAGGCCTTTGCAAGTCAGCATCTCCAACGGTAGTCTACCCTATTAAAATATAAGTTTTCGATGTCCCAAACGGAGAGCCATACTTTATTGTTTTTAACGATCTCTATGCTACTCACCAAAATGTAGCCATGGGAACATGATGAGATATCCAACTGTCGTGTGTTAAATTATTGTGATTACGAGCCAGTGGTTTTCAAACATTATGCGTGACTCGGACATCTAACGAAATGCAACAGGCTCATATCGCCCTCGCATTCGCAAAATGAGGACATAGGCTACAGACTGCTCAGATAACAGGTGTAGCTACCTCCAGTTTTGCACGGTTTTAGTCAAGTTATAGGTCATAGTTGTAAAAGCCTCTATTGCGTAGCCTGTTAAAAACGTCGCTAGATAGTATTAAATCGCCAACATTGTTTTCTGCAGAAGCCTACCCAAGGCTACAGATTAATTCTGAACAGTTATTTCTCTACTGGCTCATTATCACACAAGACACTGTTTTGATTTGCGTAGTTGCGTTACACCCAACACTGACAATAACGTAGATGTACAGTGGCAGAGCGACGCATAGTGGCTGAAAGTGGTACTAAAATTTCACGCAGCTTCACGCCTCATAATGCGCAACTGAAGTGGCCATTTGAAAGCAACGCCCACTGTACTTATCCTGGCCTTAGTCTTATTCCCCATCCTCAGCCCTTAGTCCCTTACCTACCTATCCCCTTGAATTTAATTTCTTTTTATTCTTACATTAGCCCCAGCGCCTACCCTTAGCCTAACCCCAACCATAGCCCCCACCTAACCCCAGCCCCACAGCCTAACCCCAGCTCCAGCCCCTTAGCGTAACCTCAACCCCATAGCATAACCCCAGCCCCAGTGCATAATCCCAGCCCCTTAACCTAACCCCAGCCCTATCCCCTTAGCCCAAGCCCAACCCCTTAGCCCAACCTAGCCCCAGTCCCTTAGGCTAGCCCCAGCCCCAGCCTCTAAGTCTTACCCCAGCCCCTAAGGCTAACCCCAGCCCCTTAGCCTAACCCCAACCCCAGTCCCTTAACCCAACCCCTGCTCCCTAGCATAAGCTCAGCCCCCTATCCCAACCCCTTAACCTAAACCTAACCCCGGCCCTTAAACCCTAGCCCCTTAGCCTTAGCTCAGCCCCCTAACCTCTGATCCCCAACTCAGCACCCTTAGCCTCAACCTTTCTTAACCCTGAGCCTAAGCCTAGCCCCAACCCCCAGTTCCCCAGCCCCCTAGCTTAAGTCCAACCCTCACCTAATCCTGACCCCAACCCAAGTTCCTACCCCCACCTGGCTTTTTAGCCTCACTTCCAGTTCCCTAGCCCTTAGTTTCTTTTAATTTTATTTTCTATTATTATTATTTTATTACACAAATTATTATGTATAATTTTGATTTTAGACAGTTACCTCACTTTCCCCATCCCTAAATGGTGTGGTCAGATCCAATTGGCCAGTTTACCCAGTCACCCACTCCACAAAACTCATGTTCCCCTAATCTAATCTTAACCCTAACCCTAACTTTTTATGACAAAAACTGAATGTCACTTAATATTCATGTCATTGTTTTTATATTATTGATTGGACATTATTGTTTTATTATTGCCTTTCCCCTCATTTTCATTGCTTATTTTTATTAGGCTATTGATTGAATTGATATTATTGTTTATTATAACTATTGTCCTTATTATATTTGACCAACATTCTAATCTGTTCCCTGTTCAATTTTAAATATTATTATGTTGCTTTGTATTTATGTGTCGCTTTGGACAAAGGCGTCTGCTAAATCCATAATCATAACCATAATAACAGAATAACAGACTTGTTTACAACATGTTCATGACAGTGTCATGTCAATCTTATGTTGATACTGTCAAGTGGCAACTGGCATGGAAAAGTGCTGCCATTTTTTTCCACTGTTTGTTATGGGAGTGTCGTCACTCTGTTTTCTCTGCTGCTCTGGCTACATTTTGCCTTGGAATGGTCTGCACTCCCTAAGCCTTTTAGTTATAAAACGTCTAAATGTCATGTTTAACGGTCAGCGACACATGGAAAATTTGCTAGCTTACGTGTTCTTTTTTCCCTCAGTCATATGCGTAGACAGTAAAAGAAATGGACACAGCCACCCATATGACTTAAATAGAGATGTGAAGAAAAGTGAAGCCAATTTGAACCTGTTTCCTGTAATTAGGTGTGATTGGCAAAGGTAAAAAAAGCAGGAAAATATACGTAGTGCACACGGAGTGACCATACCATCTATAGGAATTGCGTGGGTCTCATTTTCAGGTCTGTAAATCCGTATTAATTCAGAGGAATCACACCCCTGGGTTGAAGAGGTCTCTGCACATCCTCAGGCCCAAGGAGTGACAAACATGTGATGTTAAAAAGGCCTAAACTAAATATCTTACCCATGCGTGGACTTTCCTCTGAGACTGCCTTCAAGTTGTTTATCCAGAGAATGTGGTTACTTCTCTCCTGTGCGGCGCATGCTTATAGCATCATTTTAGCATTCTTTTCGGAAAAAAGTTTATTACAGTGTTTATTAAAGTCAGCTCTGAGGTTATGACGGCAGTTGAATTTCTCTGAAAATACAAAGGCTTAAAACGCTGCAGATGTAACGTTATTTGCTAAAATGACAGAGGTCAATGGAATGCTAACTCTAAGTGGTCAACATCTGGGGGGCCATAGCAGGTACACTTTCTGAACGTTCGCTTTCCTCCGTGGTCATATCGCTGTTGCAAGCAGTAATATGCATAATAAAAGAAAGTGATAAATAAACTCTGCCCTCAGAAACGGCTGTTGGGTAGCTCCTACAAAATAGCCCAATGAGAGGCCAATCACTATGCATTGCCTGACATTCTCTCTTGTCACTTTCTTTCTCTCTCTGGGAAATTGAGCCAAGGTATTTCCTTGATGCAGTCATACATGATCACTGCATGAAACACTGCAGGCATGAGCTACACTTTGGCTTTAAGATCTTACCCAGCCAGTACTCGCCCGAGGTATTCCCAAACCCTTCCTTATACTGGTTCCAGGGCCTGTAGAAGTTCACTGAACCATCCATTCTTCTCTGAAACACCTGCAAACAGATGACATCTCAGGCAAGAGACAAGAATTGAAAGCTAACAACCTAGCAACCTAACATTTTAACCAGGGCTTTGAACCGATTTTTTTTCCCAATCGGTTCGTTCCGAACAGAAACGGAATTATAACGTTTCCGGTTATGAGTTCCACCAATAAATTGACGTTCCCGAACCGGTTAGAACAAAAAAATACTGTTCCCGGAACGGTTAATTTCGTTCCTGTCAGCTGTTTAATGCTATAGAATACGTCACATCTTTCTCATCCAGCTTAAACCAAATGTAATAATATTACAACCATTATTAAATAATAATAATTATATTATTAATAATAATAATTAAATAGGCCTACAATTATTTCAAATGTATAGTTTATTGTTAAAAGAGAAAATTTTCACACAAACGTAACAACATTATTAAGACACGTGGTTATGCCACTCGGGCAACAACAAATTCCAATTGTCGGGGGAAAGGCCATCCAGTAGGCCTACCGTAACAAGTCTTTTATTTTGTCTTGCTTAGGCCTACTTGCAATTAGGCCTGTTTCATCAGGTAGGGCCTATTGTTTATCAACAAATATAGCCTACTAATTATAGCCTGTAATAACAGTGGCTCACATTTAACAGTTCGCAAAAACTAAAAAAATGGCAATACCAACCTGGCATTTTTAAACAAACAACAAAAAAACAAAGATTTGTGACTGACATTAGGCCTAACGAGAGTAAATTGCCTTCCACGATGCAAAAAATATGCCTAACAGCCAATAATAATAAAAATAAAAGAAATCATGCAGTCACAAAAGCAGATTACTCCCCATATCTGACGTTAATTAACCAAGAAAGACGGAAGTGCAAATGGGTCAGCCTACATTCCAAACTATTTATTCAAGCGGATGAAAAGAATATCCTCCAGAATTTTGTCATTTTGTCATATTGTGTTTGGAATGAGCGTTTTAATTAACGATGGATCGTAATTTACCTCTTATTTAAGATGTGGAGTGGAGACTTTGTAATCCACCGCTCTCTCTCCATTCAGTCAGCGAATGTCTGATGTGATGTCACACAGGAAGTGAACCTCAGCCGTCATGGTAACGTGTGCAGGAAAATAATTACTTTTTTTTTTAGGTAATTAGGCAACGAAAACTTTGAGCAACGAAATAAAACCGGTATTAACCGGTTACCATTATTTTTAGTGTTCCTGTTCCAGAACATAAAAAATAATAACGTTTCCGGTTTCGTTTCTGTTCCCTGTAAAATACAAAAAGTTCCCGGTTTTTGTTTTCATTCCTTGAACCGGTTCAAAGCCCTGATTTTAACCTCTGCCAGGTGTTCTCACCTGTCTGTTACGGTTGGCATTGGCAGAGCAAGGGGGTGGCTTCGGGGGCTCAAGCCCCGAATCTTTTTTCAAAAGCCCCGAATCTTTTTTTTGTATGTTTTCAATTTCCAACGATTCTAATTTCTAATTTAACTTCCCCCCGGTTTCTCTATAAATGTTACAAAATGTAATCTACTATTACTGAGCAAATATCCCTTATTTTCAAAGCCCAATACTGACAGATAAGCCAATCTGATTTCCCACACGATCAGTTTAGGCAATGCCAGAGCCGAGATGTATCGGTTTACGTCATAAACCTGGCAGGGAAGATTAGAGCGGCGCAGTCAGTTTTCAGCAAGCTGGTAAGAAGAACTATTGTCAAGACATTAGGCAATTAGGCTACTGTACCCCGGAATACAAAAATAAACTTCAGAAAGACAGACAGCTTGTTGTACTGTATTCATAGAGTCTCAATGACCGAATCAGTAGATTTAACTGTTGTCAGTTGAGTTCGTTCAATTCATTTATTGTAGGCTAGTAGCCTAGGCAAATATGAAACGGAGATGTAACGTGGCTACACACGAGTTTTTGAACTTGCATGTTTCATGCATTTTAGGGCAAAAAATACCATGGGATTGATGTGTTCTCCATTTGAGAAACGTAATCAATTGCGGACGTGCACAGACAGCTCAGACACAAAGCGCATATAGGCCTAGGTTAGGCTACTTTCACTTTCTAGAGTGCACATTCATTACGTAAAAGATGCTTCATACCAAAACAACGATCAAACATCAAATGTGTCATGACGTGTTGTCACAAAGAATTTTGAGCCAAGGATTAAACTTAGCTTCATGTGTTCCACTGAACATTATAATGAGTGGGTACACAATGTGTGGGGCTGTGCTAAACCTGACCATAAGGCTACTTTGGCTTTGGCTTGAGTTCAAAGTAAAAATGTATTGAGACAAGGTAGCATCCCATCAGGGTTATCTCAGCATAGTATACTAGCCTTTATTATACGGCTCTTCACAATGCTAGTAGAACGCTCAATTGACTTGAATGGGATTTCCCAAAGTTCTAGCGGTAAGATATATTCATGTAATTACCGCTGCAAACATATAATTACCGCTGTCAATGGCAACGGGTTTTGTGCTTCTGATACGTCTTTCATATCACTACGCAAGGACTGGAACTTCATTCAAACGTGAAAGCAGGCTGTGTTCTAAAGAATGTTTGATTCAAGTTCAGCAGCGTGTGTTGTTGCGAACTATTTGTTTCTCAGCAAATGCCACGATGAACGGTAACAAATAGGCTACTTTATGTAGGCTAAAGTGATATCGTGGGGAGTTTATTATTTCGTTTTGGCAAGTAGCCGTATAATAAGCGGGATAATGTATAGAACGCCGGTCATTACTGTGAAAATAAGTCCCTTCAGGGCGGAACAAGACCCCTCCGCTGCGCATCAGGGTCCGGTTCGCCCTGTCGGGACTTATTTTCCCAGTAATGACCGGCGTTCTATACATTATCCCTTACATAATATACAAACAATAACTCATAAAAAAACGCTTAAGTGCATGCTGATCAGATAGGCTGCCTATAGACCCCTCTTGAAAGACCCAAAGTGCCAGTCAGATATACCGTCTCACATTTTTAAAATCTCAATGTGTCCACTAGTTTACACAGAATTCACTAGAAGTCATTATTTAAGGGGTTATTTTTCAAAAAAATCTGCCGGGGGGGCATGCCCCTGGACCCCCCTAGCCCTCCTGTGTGTGACACTGGGCTAAGCCCCCAATGTTTCAAATGTCTGGCTCCACCCCTGACGGTTGGTTGGTTGGCACATTGATAACATGATTTTTTTGTGAGCAGGACTGCAATACAAACAGTTACACTTTACTTGACAGTGTCGATATAAGAGTGACATGACACTGTCATGAACGTGTCATAAACAACTCATAAACGTTTATGACATAACGACATTCGATTTTTGTCATATTAACAAGTTAAGGTTAGGGTTAGGGTTAGAGGTTAGGGTTAGGTTTCATGTGTCATGACAGTGTCAAGTACTGTCAAGTAAAGTGTTACCCATACATACCATAGAATTTGCTGGAAACAAGCAGACCTAACTGAGACGCCTACATGCTTACATTTTCACTTTTCTGAGACATTATTTTGAGAAATGATGCTGGAAAGACAACCATACAGTATATGTTCACACATGTTTGCAATAGTTATGAAACAAATAGAATATCTTAGTTTACTGTTGATTACAATGACTCTGTGCACTAATGTTGTAAAGACCTTCTTTTTGTCTAGAAGTCACATACAATAACTGTAATAGGCTCTGTGCACTACCGTAGTGAAGAACTTCGGTTTTGTCTAAAAGTCAGCAAACCCATTTCCTGTCAATCTGTCTATGCTGTCAACAAACACCTGAAGATGAGTGCATGAGTCTTTTAAGTTTCTGAAAACCATGGGCGGCTCTAAGGAGCACTGCTGTGTTTGGCTTCAAGTCGATATAACAAAAAATTGTGCTTCCTATAAATACCAGCCTTCGTGTGCAGTGACTGCACAAAATAATGAGGGCCAGGATTTTCCGCGACTGAGCACACGTTTTGGTACAACACTTGTAGTCAGATGATTGTTGACAGCTAACAGGAAACCAGAATGCTCACTTCTAGACAACAACAGAAGTACTACTGTACTTCTGCAAACACAGTTTCAGGACTTTTTTGTGCATATCTGAATCTACTTCTTTTGTGGGTGATTGACAGTCAGAGGACATTATATCAGAGTGTCATTAGTTTGACTGCAAATTTTTTTTTTTTTTTTTAGTGTCTTTCTGAAACATTACATATTTCAAATGTCGTTTTACTGTAAGCTTAATTAAGGATTTTTATGGATGGATTTGGCAGACGCCTTTGTCCAAAGCGACAATTATTTATTTTATATTGTGTAAAATGCATAACCTGCATTTGCAATGTTATATGTTATATTGCCATTTACAATAAAGTGTTGTGCCATTATAGAAACATCACAATGTTATGTGACCGATTGCAAGCAACATCTTCAGAATCTAGTTTTTTGCCCAAACCTTTTGCATTTCTAAAGAATTCCTTTTGCAGTTGCAAGGTCAATATTTCAGAACAAAGCTACAGAAGTCTGCCACATACTACCCCGACAAAGGGAAAATCCTAACCACCCAGAGGCCAAGCTAATTATCATACAGTATTGGTTACCTCTGTAATCACTGTCTCTGTAAAATGTGTGTTGTGAGAGAATAAAATATTCATGTTTGGTCTTGAATTCATACTTGTAATGTGGGCAACAGTCTGATCATGGTTTAATTACAATTTAATGTGCCTGTGCATAGTTGTAGACTAAGAACTACACTGTAGCATAAAGTTATGATATCCACCTGGGCCACACCCCCTCAGACAACAAAGGCTCTGATGAGTCGGGGGTGGCCCAAGTGAATGATAAAAGTGGAGGCTCTGATGAGTCGGGGGTGGCCCAAGTGAATGATAAAAGTGGAGGCTCTGATGAGTCAGGGGTGGCCCAAGTGAATGATAAAAGTGGAGGCTCTGATGAGTCGGGGGTGGCCCAAGTGAATGATAAAAGTGGAGGCTCTGATTAGTCGGGGGTGGCCCAAGTGAATGATAAAAGTGGAGGCTCTTGTCCTCCTCGCTCTCTTCTCTTCACTATTGGTCTTGACTCTTGACCTCTTCTCTTAGGGCCTGTCCACACGGAGACGCTTTTTAGGTAAGAGGTTTTGCTTCGTCTTGGCCGAGCGTCCAAACGAATCCTGTAAACGCACTGCCCGAAACCGCACTTTTTTTTTAGTGGAAAAATCTGAAACCGTAGCCCGTTTGAATTCGTTTAGACAGCGAAACCGCACATCCTGCTTGCGTATCGATGATGTCATCGCCACACCTCAGCTGCCCTGGACTTGCACTTATAGTATTGCCTAACAATACTAGTTTTCATACATGACATTACCTACGATTACACTCCGTAAGATAAATATCACAACTGGAGCTGCGCAGCGCCGATAGCTTATGACTTGGTGGACTGAACACTGTTTTTCCCGGTGTTTTTTTATGCATTCTAGCTACTGTCAGTGACGCGAGAGAACTTAAGTGCGGTGTAAGTTTAGGCTACATTAATTTGTGCGTAGTGCCAGTGTCATTCATTTATTTTACATGTCTTACAACATATATACATGCATTCACAGTCGAGTGAAATCAGATATAAGCATACAAAGACGCTTAGAACTCACGTTAAGCCGATGGTAGCACACTGAATGCAAATGCGCGATTTGATGCAGGCAAACATATTGACTGTTACTAACAAAGTTTTTATAGCAATATTATAAATGTGGCGACAGAATAGCCTAGAACTTGGGTAAGCCTTGCGTTTAGTAGCCTAATTGCGGTGATAGCCAAAACTAATGTGAATCACGGACTATCCTACAACCAAAGAAAGTAAAGGTAATTAGTAGGCCTACCTGCGTTAGCCAAATAAAGGACGGGACTGCACCCTTCACAAACCGTAAAATAAAGTTTATTAGTTTTACAGTTGACTACAGTTGACAGTTCACCATCAGTCCACACAAACAATTCTGGTTTCCTTGCACTAGCCATTTCGTCGTAGCCTATTCTGTCTGTTTGTAAAGCGCAAGTTTTGGTCAATTTCTGTAAAGAAACAGTGCCACCTATAGGCCTGGGGTATGAAGTAACGTGTTGAGTCGTGTTGAGATGGATCCGTTTGGACGCAAATATTCTTGATACGGTTCCAGGGAAGACGGAGGAAAAAAAGATCAGTTTGGTACGTGTGGACTAGGCCTTAATCTTGGTCTTCTCTGGGGCTGGCCAGGCTCTGCCTGCCCTACTCCCTCTCTCTCTCTATCCCTCTTCCCCATCATTCCCTCTCTCCTATCTTTTAATATCTGGGTTTGTAAATTATTTGGTATACTGTTTTTACCTGGTGTATCTGTTATCTCTATCTTGTTAACTTGTTTACCTTGGTGAGTTGGTTAAGTTTCCTTTGATACTGTTTGCTACTTTGTTAGTTTACTTTGTTACAGTAGACTATGTGAGTTTACTTTTACATTCAATTGAAGTGATATTGATTACATTGACCATTTAAGGCCTAGTCCCTAAAATGGTAGTTTGGCTGGCTGTTATGTTGCCCTCATACCGCCTCCCATGGCTGAAACTGGTATTATGACACCTGTCGGGCTGTGGCTAGTAATTTAGCATGCTAATTCAGGTTGATATCTCTGCAGCACCATTTTTTTAATGACATCATCGCCCTTATTTCTTCTCATTCTTTTGATGCGTGTAGCTCATTTTTTGGATATTTTTACCTCAATTCTTACACATGGCACCTTTTAAGGCCTAGTGCTTAAAATTGTTAACCTGCTCACCAATCGTATATCTGTAGTTCTCGTAGTGTGCCATGCCATGCTCTTCTATAGCTGATAAACTAGTTACTTGGTAATTTAATGGTGATACAAATTATTAATTAATGGAGTCAGTTTAAACGAGTTTGTAATAATAACATTACCATTTAACTCTTCACTCTATTTGTCCACACGTGATCAACAAGAGAATGGCCCACCATACTTCTCATCCACGTGAGAAGCAGTGTGGGCCTGCTCTCTCTTTCAAGTGAGGATAGCCCGGCGTATCTCCATGTTTCCGGGGCTATTTCTCACCTTACATGGTTGAAGAGGAAGAAACAGATTGATGCCACATCTACTGTACATGAATCCAAGTATTTGTTTACTCATATTAGGTGTTGTTAGTACTGAAGTATGCAAATTAGAACAGAGCCCTTGTCCCTAAAAACAGAGTGGCAAGACATGGGAAAACCACATTATGATTAATAGGCCAAAGATCACGTGTAAAAATCATGTGTTTTTTAATGATATTGTAGTGAACTGAGCCTAGCTGGTTCATGACTGAACTCCCATAATGCTGTGCAGTGTATGTGTGTGTGTGTAATGTTGATGTTGGTTTTAGTATGAGTAATTTTGTTAACCTTGTCATGTATGTGGTATAGTCTTTCTTCATGTTGTACCTCATGTGTTTACCCCGTGTATTGTATGTGACTACCCTGTTTGTGTATTGTGCTTGTTTAATTGACCTCCTTTGTGTTGCCTGTGTAATGACGTTCGTGTGTTTTGGTGCGTAACCAATAAAACCATTCTGAGACAACTTTGCAGTATATTACAATATCTTTGCCTGAGGTTCCTAATTCAAGTCCAGTGCATAAATGAACAAGATAATCATAAAACTGTGTATTTTGAAGTTCCTATGTGACAAACTTGATGTGCATATCTTCAACCTCAAGTATGCTGCTAATGAGGAAATATAATTTATTTCCTCATTCTCCCCACTGTGGAATGTGGAAGTGCCAGTTACAAGAAATGGAATTCATATACGATATAATTTACCATGACGTCACAATAACAATATACATTCTTCCGGGTAGCAAAAGCTGGCATAGAGACAATAGGACTGATTGCTGATTGGTCAGTGAACATGCACAGGCAAACTTGCTTGTTACCTGCGTTCGCCACACAAGGAGGGTTTCATACAGTATATGGGCTGAGGCTTCAGCAATAGCCTTCACTGAAATACTATCAAATGATCAATTGTTATGACAATTTGAGCTTAACCAATCCGCTATGATGGGTCAATTAAGCAATAAGCCCCGAGAGGCCGTAGGTTACACTGATTCTACAACAGCTAAGGGGCGTTGTTAGGCACGACATGCTAGTGGATAGATTTTTTTTTAATACCAATGAAGGGGGAAATTGTCTTTATACCTGCCAACATATGGATGAGACTCAAATTTGAATAAATAAATAGACAAACAAACAAATAAATATAAACTCACAGTCCATCCTCCCTCATCTGTTGTGACAGCCCTCTCCTCGCTGTTGTGACAGCCCATGTCACAGTAAACTCCAACAGCAGAGTTAACACCATCAGGATAGATGGTGTAAACCCCACTGACCACCCCACTAGCATGCAGCGCTGCACAGTTAATGGGATAATGGAGATCACACTGGCCCAGCAAGGGCAGCAGGAGAAGTACAACTACAACATGCTGAATCTGCACAGAGAAAGGAAAGAAAAAAAGTTTGTTATATATATATATATATATATATATATATATATATATATTAGGCTGTCAATGGATTAAAACATTTAATCAAATTAATTACATACTCTGTGATCTATCTAAATTAATCGCATATATATTTTTTGCTGTGAAAGTATTTTAAATATTTAAATTCAAATGAATCATTGAATAATCAGCATTAGTGACATTAAAGTTCAACAACTCTTTTATTATTATTTTCACTCTTCAAATAATGGCCATAATAATTTATGATATGACCTAATATGCTGAGGAAATAAATTCAAAAGTGCTTCGGGAAGAAGTTTTTTTTTTCACATACAAGGCATTTCAGGTCACAGATATAAACTAGGGGACACAATGAAAGTAAATGAACACTCCCCTCAATGTTTAACACTATTTCGTTGCATTGATTTGCGACTTTAGAGTTGACGAACTTCGGTGATATGCAAATTCCTTGCTGAGGAATTTAAAAGTAAATGTTCCAATCAATAATCTAGGCAGCACATTTTCTTCTCTCTCCTTCATTTTACAATCTAATGGTTACTGACTAGAATGGCTCGGGGTCAAAGGTCATACGGAATCGATTAATCTGCTCTATTTTTTTAATCAGTTATTTTTTCTCAAATTAATTAATCGAAATGAATGTTATTTTGACAGTCCTTATATATATATATATATATATATATATATATATTATAAGGGATAATTGACGACATGGCATTCGGTTCACAGAAAGGTTCAAGGTATTACAACGACTTCGATTATATATACAGCGGGGAAAATAAGTATTGAACACGTCAACATTTTTTTCAGTAAGTATACTTCCAGTGAGGCTATTCGCATGAAATTTTCACCGGACATTAGTATTAACTTAGGTAATCCACACATATATAAAAATCCAAACATTAATGTCTAAAAGTAGTGTTATGAGTAAAAAAGTGGAATGGCACAGGGAAAAAGTATTGAACACGCTAAGATAAAGCAGTACACAAACGCAAGGAATGGCAAGGAACAAACTGGAATCTATAAGTAGTTAGAGAAATTATCCCTCCTATCTGATATAAGCTGGGTTAGTACATACTGGTGGGCTATAAAAAGGGTTTTTGTTAACAAGGTGTCACACAAGAAACATTTCATGATGGGTAAAAGCAAAGAGCTCTCCCAAGATCTTTGCAACCTTATTGTTGCCAAACATATTAATGGAACTGGTTACAGATGCATTTCAAAACTTCAGAATCATCCAGCAAGCAGTATTGGAGCCATTATTTGCAAGTGGAAGGAACATCACTACATCATCAACTGGCCATGCACAGGATCTCCTTGCATGATTTCTGACCAGGAAGTCAGAAGGATAGTCAGAAGAGTAGCCCAAGAGCCAAGGACCACTCTGAGAAAGCTCCAGAAAGATTTGGAGGCAGCAGGTACAATTGTTACAGAGAAAATCATAGGTAATGCACTCCACCGCCATGGCCTCTATGCACGCTCATCCAGCATGATTCTATTGCTGAAGAAAAACATGTCGAAGCTCGTTGAAAGTTTGCTACACAACATTTGAACAATCCTATGAAATACTGAGAGAATGTATTCTGGTTAAAAATGTAACTTTTCGGATGTCATACTACACACCATATTTGGAGGAGAAATGGCACTGTGCATCACCCTAAAAATACCCTACCAACAGTGAGGTTTGGAGGTGGTGGCATCATGGTGTGGGCTGTTTTTCATCTCATGGTACTA
Organism: Alosa pseudoharengus; assembly: GCF_046254945.1. Lineage (NCBI taxonomy): Eukaryota > Metazoa > Chordata > Actinopteri > Clupeiformes > Clupeidae > Alosa > Alosa pseudoharengus. The sequence continues at coordinate 33,223,028 of NW_027468564.1, read as the reverse complement.
GCAGACTTCATACAGTTGAAGGAATGATGAATGGAGTCATTTTTTTCTGGGAGAATCTTTACATCCACCAGGATGATGAGGATGAGACATGGCTAGACCTTCCAGCAGGACAATGACCCTAACCATTCAGCAAAGGAAACTCTCAATTGGTTTCAGAGAAAGGAAATCAAGGCCCTGACTTCAATTCAATTGAACAGTTTTGGAAGTTAACTAAAGATCAGGATTTACAAGAGGGACCCCTGAAATCTTCAATATTAAAGGACTATCTGTTTAAAAGAATGGGCCAAACTCACACCAGAATACTCTGACTGATTAGTTTCATCATACAGGAAATACCTTGAAGCTGTCATTACGAATAAAGGCTTTTCCACAAAGTATTCAATGGCGTGTTCAATACTTTTTTCCTGTGTCATTCCACTTTATTGCACATAACTCTACCTATGGACTTTAATGTTTGGATTTTTTTATATGGGTGGATTATCTGAGTTAATACTAATGTCTGGTGAAAATTTCATGCAAATAGCCTCATTGGAAGTATACTTACTGAAAAAAATGTTGACGTGTTCAATACTTATTTTCCCCGCTGTATATATATATAAGGGATAATTGACGACATGGCATTCGGTTCACAGAAAGGTTCAAGGTATTACAACGACTTGACAGTGGAGGTGGTAATGCACCGCGTAAGTGCATTTCTTTCTGTGTACTGAACGCTGTGAAGTCCATTATTCCGGTTATTCCACTGTTGCCACTTGCGTTGTGTTAATTTAACATTTTAATTACTAAAACTATCTTGTTTGCAGAACTACTTCTTTCTGCCACATATTTTCTCATTTCTCAACTTGCAGGACAAACTGCCGTTACTAGTTATACTGTATATAAATATACACAAACATTATATCATTTTGAAGTCCCACCTTCATTTCCTGCAACAAAATCCACTTTTGGAGTGACAAGAAAAAGCTGACCAATGGGGGAATCTAGAATCATTCAACAGAGAATTTTTTCAGTGGAAATGATTTCACTCCACTGCTGTCTTTCTCTCAGACACACACATACAAGAGCGCACATACAGAAAGTGTTAAAAAAGACCATGTATGGTCCTGCACAAAACAAGTCACACTTAGTGCAATACGAGACAGGAATAGCATGGACTGTTGAGCTAAAACATGAACATTTTTGCAGATTTGTGTACTGCATAATTAACTCTGTAAATGAAGGAAGCACCAAAATCTCGACGTGTTAAAGCAAACTTACCAAATGACTTGCTCTCAAAACTTGTCTGTGATGAATGAAACAGAACAGGTAAATTACTGCCTTTTAACTGGAAACCTGGTATGGAAAAAACCTCCCGAACTCAAATACCTATCTGAACATGGAAATGTGCCAGTTTCCTTATAGGTAGGGTTGTCACAATAAAAAATATCTATCTATAAATCAAGAAGCGTCTGTGTGTCTGTCTGTCTGTGGCACGCATATCTCGCTGACCGTTTGTCTGATTTAGACCGTTAGACTGATTTCAAACTTGGCAGGTGTCTTGCTATGGGCATGAGTAAGTGCAGTGCCAAATTTGACGTTGTTTGGATAAGAAATGCAAAACATAGAAAACAAGATTCTGATGAACTTTAGCTTTGAAACATCGCTATTTTACTTAGCCTGCTGTAGTGAGAAAGTGGTTCGGACTGAACACTCATACTACCAGAGACATCATTTTCCAGTCCAAACAGGATGGGGGTTTTGGTGTTCCAAACGTGGAGTGGATATATAATGCAACAAGACTGTCACACCTCCTTAAAATGCTGAACAATAATGACAACACCGTCAGGGAGCTTGCTAGATCATCTCTGTTCTTGGACATGAAACGACGCAAAGTCCCCCTGGCAAGAGAAGGTGAGCCAAGCTTCCTGGGCTTCAAAAGAAAATCAAACTCTAAAATGGAGACACACTGTGCTGGTTTTGGGGTCTGGTCAGATTGGCCTGACCTCAACGACCTTTGCGTAAGAGTCAGAGTATCCTTGGACTGGGTGAAACCTGACACAGAAACCATAATCGTTTCTGAGGATTTAATAACTGACAGTTTAACCTCAGTAAGGGCTACTGTTGTGGATACAGGACATCATCTATCACCTGACAATGCACGAAGGTACCTTGTAAAGCTACAACAACAGCGACAGCAACAACACTGGACTGGTTTAAAACTACAGGGAAAGCTTGCTTGCCTTCCTACTGCAGATCATGCTGTCTCTCCCTCAATATTCAAAAACTCTGCAGTTGATGAAGACATAGTGACTTTTGCAGCCAAAGCCAGATTACAAGTTCTTCCAACTAGACTCAATCTTTCTCTTTGGTACCCTAACACATTATCTTCCCACTGTTTGCACCATGATAGTCAGATAATTATTGAATCCCTGTCTCATGTTCTGAATGGCTGCTATGTGTATAAGGGAATGTACATTGCCAGACATGACAGAATTGTTGACTTACTAGTTGAACACATAATTCCATATGCTTCACCATGCAAAATCTACAATAATGTATGCGTCTCACCATGTTCAAACTCTGTAATAGTGGAAATAATGTGTTTTCAAATGTTGCTGCAAAAAAGCCAGATATTGTTGTTGTTGATGAGGACAGCAGAGAAGTAACCATTCTTGAAGTAGGCTGTGCATTTGACTACAGTCTAGAGGATGCCTACCTTACAAAGCTTTTAAAGTATCAGCCACTCAGAGACATTGTTGTACAGCTTGGGTACAAATGTAAGATGTTGGTGTATATATTTGGAAGCCTAGGTAATGTCCACAGACTGCTAGTCAGATGATTGCAGATTGCTGGTCTCTCTGACAAGAGCAAAGGCTCTAGCAAAATTCTGCTCAATTTCTGTGATAATTGGCAGTCGCCACATAGGCATAGGCTACTGGGTTTACAATGCTGGTATCTAAGATTGTTTGTGTTCAATGAAATCTATTGTAAAATGTGAACACAAATAAAGGTATTAAAATGTGTATGTATGTGTGTGCGCATGTATGTGTGTGTGTGTGTGTGTGTGTGTGTGTGTGTGTGCGCGCACACATGTGTGTGTGTGTGTGCTCAGTCAGTTCTGTATCCATATGGTTATTTCAGTGTAGTGTAGCACACTCAACCAGGTGACAAACACACTATTTTATGGGAGTGACAGATATTTGAAATATCTGCTGCAAGTGAGAAGACTCCACTCAACAGTAGTAGGCCTCTCCACAACATACAGAATAGTATCACAATCACACAAAGTAATAGAATGCCAACATCATTGGTCAAACATCTCAGACAGCAAGCTGATCTAATATAGCCACTAGGGGGCAGCAAAGGATTTCTATGATGGCAAAATATGTGTGTGTGTTTCAGACATCCCAACCTGCAAAAAGTCATTTCAGGGAGGTATCACAAATGATCTGTGATCAAATGCATTCCATAAATTCTAATGTTATGTCATAAATACAATATGCCTATGGTTAATGTTTGTATGCATCTAATCTAGGCCTATCTTATGTTCAATAAAATTGGCTTGGACCACCTGTTTTTTTTCTGTGCCCAACCATTTGAACATTTCTGGCTATGCCACTGGTGCTCAGGCACACATGCACCACTCTCTCTCTCCCATGTCGTGTGCACGCTACACTCAGATGCACACACGCGATTTGAAGTCTCGGTCTCGCATGCACGCTCTTGATCGCTCGCTCTAGATTCCAGGAGATTTTATCTAATTTGTGGGCGTCAGGGAGCTGCTATCAATATGCGGGAGACCCCCGGAACTTCCGGGAGACTTGGGATGTCTGGTGTTCACAAATGTGTGTGTGTGTGTGCGCAAACTGTACTGTCCTGTACTGTACTGTACTAGCATTACTGAGCACTATTTGTACATAGACAGACACAGAGAGAGAAAAACATTCTTTGGCTAAAAGGCAACAGCAGGTCCCATCCAAACACAGCAGTCTAATACACATACCACCAACCAATGACCCACTAGAACATATACAAAGATGTTTTAGCAGAACATTTCCAAAGGTTGTGTGTGTGTGTGTGTGTGTGTGTGTGAGTGTGTGTGTGTGAGAGAGAGAGAGAGAGAGAGAGAGAGAGAGAGAGAGAGAGAAGCAATGCAGCTGTTGCCTTTCCAAACTTTCAAACCTTTCTAATACCAACACACACACACACACACACACACAGAGAGGAGGGGTATGTCATAACTTCTGTGTCACTCACTTTCTCTGATACACATACTTAGGGCATGAACTGAACTACTACATCTCTATACCTCTCTCAAATAAAAACATTAAATATCATACATATTCTGACATAACTGAAATATTGCCTGAAATATTTTCCTGTTCTGACATTTCTAAACAAAACTGCTTTATTCACATGTGACCCATGTCCCTGACCATAATATTCCTCAGCTCTCTAAACCCTGCTGTGTGAGACAGGTGTTGCCTATTTTATTTTCCACTCGTCCATTCATTCTATTCTATTCTATTATACACACTGATGGACTAATGACTTTTGGTATGGTCTTTTAAATACCTAATGACATTGATATATTTAGGGCCCGAGCACCGAAGGGCGCAAGGCCCTATTGTTTTTGTAAGGATTATTATTATTAGGGCCCGAGCACCGAAGGGCGCAAGGCCCTACCCAGATAGCAAACATACACTGGGACGGAACTGGGCCACACCTACCACAACGTCCGGCACGGATCTGCATAATGGACCTGATCCGGAGTCCAAACGCACATCGGTCCAAAACTGGTCTGGATCCGTTTGACGGATCTGGTTCCAATAAGGGCTAAGACTGGCCCAGTTCCGTATGATAGTCTGTGTTACTGACGTGTTCCAGATCTGCTTATCATATGCAATACGGATCCGCTTATTGTGTGTGGTACGGACCCGTTTATCAGATATCAGCTGGCTTTATTTGACATGTGAAATGTGATTGGTAATTATCCTGAAAAATCTGTTTGCTACACATTTGCTAACAGGTTTGTTATAGGTTCACCAAGGCTAAAGTTCGTAAGGTTTTCCCAACAGCTCAACTAATAAACATAAGCTAGGTTACAAACACAATAACGTTAGGGGGGTAAAAAAAACTTTACACATAAGTGTCTTATTATTTTTTTTATTCAACAACCTGGCTGTAGAAGTGTAATCCCAGACAAAGTTTAAGTCGTGTTAATTCCACTGTTCCCATCGATATTCAGGCTGTCTTCCTCAGTCATCTCCATGGTCAATCTGAAACAACAAAAAATAAACATTAGCCATTTATTTCTTTTTGAAAATAGGTTAAGTCACAATTACACTTGTTTTTTATCATCAGTGATCCTGTTAGCGTTAGCTGTTACCAAAATAGGCTAGTTATTGTGATGGCTGTTTTGCTCAAGCTAAGCTAGTAGCCTAGCCTATATTGCTGGAAAATAATAGTATAAACTTACAGTAAAGTTATCAATCGCTCGGCTGCCTGTTGTTGTCTCTGAATAAACCAACAGAGATAAAAAGCAGATACCTTGAAAAGTTGGGCTGTGTCCTAGTCCAACCCCAGGCTGGCAAATCATGTCAAAAGATTGATAGTGAGCAAACCAAAGATCCTTGATTAACGTTACTTCTTGGACTTCTGCATGCGTGGCAAGAATATGGGGTTGTCTCATAGCACTGTTTGATCTGACACAAACAACAATTGACTACTTTTACCACTGCTAGGTAATAATAAAAATAATGAAACGAGCATATGATCAATATTGAGCCAACTATATATTCTTTTCCAGCCTTACTGTAGAAATGAAGTGGCCATGGGAACATAGTGCACACCCCCATAGTTTCTAAATTTGTGCCATTCCAAAATACTTTTTTTTCCCTTTAGCAGCCAGTTGACAATGAAGTAGGGAAAGGTCAATTTAGCAGAATCAGCACCTTAATTAATATCATTACCACCTGGGTCTGCTGTGAAAAAATGGTCCTTCGGCTCATATCCGTATCACAGGTTTGGGCCAAATCAGTGTTTTGTATGTTAAACGCATTTCCTGACTTCCAGTTGAGTTGCGGTAATCGGACCTGGGACAAATCTGTAAGCCGGTGATAAAACAGCATTACTAGCAGAGCTGAAACCTCTATCAGGAGCAGATCTGGCCCACAGTCAGATACCGTATGTCCGCTACAGGCGGATCTAAAGGCTTTTATGCGGATCCGGCCCAAAGGAAATTGCTATCTGGGTATTGTTTTTGTAAGGATTATTAGGGCCCGAGCACCGAAGGGCGCAAGGCCCTATTGTTTTTGTAAGGATTATTATTAGGGGTCCGAGCAGCGTAGCTGCAGGAACCCTATTGTTTCTGTACCGTTCATTTTTTGGCCAAAATTCTGTAAAAGTCATACTGCAGCCTAAACCGTAACTCCAAAACTCTTGAAATTTTCAGGTATGGTTACCAGTACCCCCCTCTACCCATAACCCAAAATTTGGGGTACTGCACCCAAAGGTGGCGCTATTGAAAAAAAAAGTTAATTATGCTTATTTCTCCTTACCAGATTCACCTAGACTCAAAATTCTTTCAGAATATTAATCTCTAAACTCAGATGCATCTTTTTGGCCCTGGTCTTATGGTCTACAAATGTTTACTTTTTCCACAATTTCATGGAAAAGCCAAACATTATAAAAAGTTTCACACTCTTCAAAAAGAATCGAATCTTCACCAAAATTCTCACAGACAATGTTTAGACCAAGCCTCACAAAAGTTATCGCTCAGAATTTTGATATTTTGTTCCATTTCAGAGATATAGGCCAATAAAGTTAGACCACTTAGGCCTTTTTTCCTAGATCACCTATATTCCTATAAACCGTAAGTCCTATAAACTTGACATTTTCAAGTATTGTTACCAGTACCCCCCACTACCCATAACCCAAATTTGGGGTACTGCACCCAAAGGTGGCGCTCTTGTCAAAAACGCTTATTTCTCCTTACCAGATTCACCTAGACTCAAAATTCTTTCATCATATTAATCTCTACATTCAGATGCATCTTTTTCACCCTGGTCTTATGCTCTAAAAATGTTTACTTTTGCCACAATTTCAGAGAAAAGCCAAACATCATAAAAAGTTTCACAGGCTTCAAAAATTATCAAATCTTCACCAAAATTCTCACAGACAATGTTTAGACAAAGCCTCACAAAAGTTATCAAAATAATTTGGATACGTTGTTCCATTTCAGAGATATAGGCCAATAAAGTTCGACCACTCAGCCCATTTCTCCTATATCACCTATATTCCTATATGAGTAATTTTTTTTTCTTGGATAACAACCATACAACCATCATTAGGTGGATACCATTAACAGTGCACATTTTCAGATATGTACTCTTTTTTATAAAGCCCTTAATTCTATTGTCAAATGTATGCTAGGAATTTTCTTGATGTTGTGTGTTTGCCAACACACATTTTCACCATTTGAATGTGACTGCTCAATGTGTATGATTGTCAGTGGCTGAGAGGGATAATGCCTAGTGCTGGTGTTTGTTAGGTTGAGAGTTCGAATCCTGCTAGAGCTTTAGGCTCAAGTTGCACATGCTATTGGTTATTGAAGATTCACACTATTGAACAGCACCTGAATGACATCAGACAATTAACATTCACACTCATTAGTTGCCAAGAATCAGAATGCCGACACACTCTGACATATAGGGTGAACTTCTTTGTTTACTATTTTTCCTTCATCATTAAGTCTATCATATTTATATTTCATCCATTACTGTTCTTCTCTATAAATGTCTAATTGCCCCAGAATATCCAAAAGTTTTCAGGTGTACTCTTTCAGGAAAGCCCTTCATTTTATTGTCAAATGTATACTTGGAGTTTTTCTTGTGTGTTTACCAACACACATTTTCACCATTTGAATGTGACTGCTGAATGTGTATGATTGTCAGTGGCAGAGTGGGATAATGCCTAGTGCTGGTGTTTGTTAGGTTGAGAGTTCGAATCCTGCTAGAGCTTTAGGCTCAAGATGCACATGCTATTGGTTATTGAAGATTCACACTATTGAACAGCACCTGAATGACATCAGACAATTAACATTCACACTCATTAGTTGCCAAGAATCAGAATGCCGACACACTCTATGACATATAGGGGAACTTCTTTGTTTACTATTTTTCCTTCATCATTAAGTCTATCATATTTATATTTCATCCATTACTGTTCTTCTCTATAAATGTCTAATTGCCCCAGAATATCCAAAAGTTTTCAGGTGTACTTTTTCAGGAAAGCCCTTCATTTTATTGTCAAATATATACTTGGAGTTTTTCTTGTGTGTTTACCAACACACATTTTCACCATGTGAATGTGACTACCGAATATGTAGGATTGTCAGTGGCTCAGTGGGATAATGCCTAGTGCTGGTGTTTGTTAGGTTGAGGGTTCGAATCCCCGGTAGTGCTTTAGGCTCTAGCTCGAATACTATTGGTTATTGAAGATTCACACCATTGAACAGCACCTGAATGACATCAGGCAATCAACATTCACACTCATCAGTTGCCAAGAATCAGAATGCCGAGACACTCTATGACATTCAGGGGAACTTCTTTGTTTACTATTTTTCCTTCATCATTAAGTCTATCATATTTATATTTAATCTATTAGTGTTCATCTCTACAAATGTCTAATCGCCCCTCCATGCTTGGAGTTTTTCTTGTGTGTTTACCAATACACATTTTCACCATGTAAATGTGACTGGCCAACATGTAGGATTGACAGTGGCTCAGTGGGATAATGCCTTGTACTGGTGATCCTTAGGTTGAGAGTTCAAATCCCACTTGAAGCATTAGTGGCTTGTGGATGTTAGCATACTACAATAGAATGCTGTTGGGTTGTGGAGGTTAACACACTATAACATTACAGCTACTTGTCAATATGGACTTGTAGTGCAAGGCAAGTATTACTGTATAATTATAAGCTGTAGCCTATAATTATTTGTTATTCTTATAATATTTGTCATTTCTTATACATATTTAGTCGGCTCTTCCACTTGACAGAACAACTCTATATCGGTTAAGGATGTCACGCATTAAACAATGCTGCAGAAACACGAAAATACGACTTTGAGTTTAGTAGGCTATAATTTTCAGTTCCTGTTTATCTATTGCACAATGGGTAATAATTTAAAGGAATCGTGTTGCAGTCTTGTAAATAGTGACCCTGCAAGATCCCTAGTCATTGCAAAATCATAGTCTGTGACTTAAAACTCTACTACTTGTCTTTAGATGTGAGAGGGTCTGAGACTGTAGTCTTTCAAAAATCTTTTCCAAATCTTTGCAAATCTTTCCAAAGTTTACCTGCTGGGAAACCCTGTAGCTCCGGAGCAGGGGCTTAGACCAGGATAAATTGTTTGCTCGCCCTCAGTTCGCTCTTTTGTTCATCTCAACCCAGCACTCCAGTGTGTCCTGCTCTGTGTGCGTCTTTAAGTTAACGTAAGTCATCACTTTAATCACCCTCACTATGACTTTTGTGATGTTTATCAGTTTGTAGAGTAGCTCTGCCATCATGTGTAAAGTTAAGGTCTTTGTTTGTTGGTTTGGTGTGTTGGAGTCCCATGTGAGAGATGATTAGGTGATGTTGGTTGACTTGGGATGTCAAGTATTGTTTAGTTGTACCTTATATAGCCATATGATTTCAGTTTATTGTTCAAATGTCAATTGGTTTGTTTGTGAGTTGGGATCTGTACTGATTTACCCCATTTCACTGATTACTCCATTTTCTGTTTGTTTCCTCTTTGATGCAGCACACATACAAGTAAAGAACAAAAGAACAGATGAATTGAAACTCAAATAAAGTTAACTTGTGTTGCACCGAAACCTGCCATCTCCGTGTCATCACTCCATACCATTGAGCCTTCTGAGTCACACAATTGAACAGCACCTGAATGACATCAGGCAATTAACATTCACACTCATTACACACTGCTGGTGTTTGTTAGGTTGAGAGTTTGAATCCTGCTAGAGCTTGAAGCTCAAGATGCACATGCTATTGGTTATTGAAGATTGACACCATTGAACAGCACCTGAATGACATCAGGCAATTAACATTCACACTCATTAGTTGCCAAGAATCAGAATGCCGACACACTCTATGACATATAGGGGAACTTCTTTGTTTACTATTTTTCCTTCATCATTAAGTCTATCATATTTATATTTCATCCATTACTGTTCTCTATAAATGTCTAATTGTCCCAGAATTTCCAAACGTTTTCAGGTGTTCTCTTTCAGGAAAGCCCTTCATTTTATTGTCAAATGTATACTTGGAGTTTTTCTTGTGTGTTTACCAATGTGAATGTGACTGGCAAAGATGTAGGATTGACAGTGGCTTAGTGGGATAATGCCTTGTACTGGTCATCCTTATGTTGAGAGTTCAAATCCCACCTGAAGCATTAGTGTTAAAATACTGTTGGGTTGTGGAGGTTAGCACACTATAACATTACAGCATTACAGCTACTTGTCAATATGGACTTGTAGTGCAAGGCAAGTATAACTGTATAATTATACGCTGTTTATCTTATTGACTCCGACACAGAACCCACCACCACAAATACAATTCAATTCTGTGGGAAACACTGCCTTCCATTATCAAACCCTTCATCTTATCCACAACAAATCAATAGTCCTGTAGAATCAAGTATTGTTAGAATACTGTTGGGTTGTGGAGGTTAGCACACTATAATGTTACAGCACAGGGTAATCCTAATTTTATGCATCAAATTTATTCCAATCCAACTCAAAAGTTTTGAACGACACAAAGTGAAGGTTTTATCCAGATCAAAACCAAGAATAGATTATGTGATCTAATCCAATTTCAGGATCCTTGTTTCCCTTTGAACAACCCATTTTCAAGATTTGATCCAATCCGATAGCTGAAATCCGGTAACTGAAATCCGATAACCGAAATCCGATCACGTTTCTTTTGAACAATTGTGCCCAAACAATCAAAGCATATGTAAAACTAAAAAGCTATGCCATCATGTTCGTTTTGCTCGGACCCCGTAAATCACCGCTTGCGGTTATATTTAGGGCCCGAGCACCGAAGGGCGCAAGGCCCTATTGTTTTTGTAAGGATTATTATTCTGTATTATTATTGTTATTCCACTTTTTTGCTCTCCTGTTTTTGAGGTGGTTAACATGGTCGAAAACTCTTGAAATTTGGCACACACGTCAGGTGTCACGCATCGCAGTTAGGTACAAGAGCTTGACCCCGGGCGTGGCCCAGGGACTCGCTAGCGCCCCCTTAGGTGACTGATCCCGTGGTTGGCAAATATTTTGAGGTGGTTAACATAATCGAAAAGTCTTGAAATTTGGCACACACATCAGGTGTCACACAAAGCAGCTAGGTAAAAAAGCTTGGCCCCGGGTATGGCCCAGAGACTCGCTAGCGCCCCCTTACGCCCCCTAAGATGACTGATCCCGTGGTGGGCATATACTTTCAGCTACACACACCAAATTTGGTAGGTGTCTGTATCTCCCCAAGATGAACAACTTTCGTATGTACAATGCATTAGCCACGCCCAACAGGAAGTGAGGTATTTGGGATTTTGTGCAGACTAATATGTGATGAAATATGTGCTGAATTGTGATCCCAAAAGAGGTGCTTCCCATGGGTGAAAACGCATGAAATTTGGCACACACATCAAGTGATACAGTGAATAGACATGGATAAAAGCTTGGCACCGGGCGTTGGCCAGGAACTCCATAGCGCCCCCTTATGTCACTGTGACTTGTGGTTAGCATATAGTTTTAGATACACACACCAAATTTGGTGGGTGTATGTAACTCCCAAAACCAAACAACTTTTGTATTAACATGTCATTGGCCACGCCCACAGGAAGTGAGGTAATTGAGATTTTGTGCGTTGTGGACATGATCAATTTTAACATACTCCTCCTAGACGGTTGATCCGATTCATGTCAAAGTTGGTATACATGACGCCGAGATGTTCATGATTATAAATTGTGGAGCCTTTTTTTGATATGTTGTAATTTGATGAAATGGCGAAATTATTAATTTTAATACCCTTCCACATGAACAATAAATGTGTCATTATTCACCATGCATGGCTTGAAATGTTCTAAATTTCACAGGTCATTAAAGACCATGTTAATGATAATATTCACATGCCCATAATGCATGTTTGGCATAGCGCCACCACCTGGCAACAGAAAGAATGACAATTATACTGATTTCACATGATCAATTTGAACATACTCCTCCTAGACGGTTTGTCAGATTCATTTGAAATTTGGCGAATATTATGCCAAGATGTCGCTGATGTTAAATTGTGAAGGGATTTTTGATAACTTATATATTTGATATGATTTTAATATCTCACCACATAAACAGGAAATGTGTCATAAATCACAGCGCATTGAATGAATGGTCTGAAACTTCTCAGGTTAATAGATATCATGATTATGATGATATCCAGACACCCAATGGGCCTGCCTGACATAGCGCCACCACCTGGCCAAGCAGGAAATGTGCCAGAAATGGACAATGCCTTAAGTGATTGATCTGAAACTTTATAAAATATCAGACATCATTATTGTGATGATATTCACATTCGTAATTCACAGGCCTAGCATAGCGCCACCATCTGGCCAAGCAGGAAATGTGCCAGAAATGCTCTATGCTTTGAATAAATGGTCTGACACTTCTCATGGTAATAGATATTATAATTATGATGATATCCAGACACCCAATGAGCCTGCCTGGCATAGCACCACCACCTGGTCAAGCAGGAAATGTGCCAGAAAATGGACAATGCCTTAAGTGATTGATCTGTTTACAAAAAATTTGGATATCATTATTGTGATGATATTCACATGTGTAATTTCCATGCCTAACATAGCGCCACCATCTGGCCAACCAAAAACTGTATCAGAAATGTTCTTTGCTTAAAATGAATGGTCTGAAATTTCTCAGGTTAATATATATTATGATTATGATGACACCCAATGGGCCTGCCTTGCATTTCGCCCTCACCTGGCCAAGCAAGTACATGTGGCAGAAAATAAAATACAAAAACAAATAGCACACGCATCAAATATGTACATTTCACAAACGCACCACGTCGGTGCTTTGTTGGATTCCGACATGTCACGGGTTGCGGCCCGCAGGTGCTCGGGCCCGCCATTGCCGCTTGCGGCTATATAGGGCCCGAGCACCGAAGGGCGCAAGGCCCTATTGTTTTTGTAAGGATTATTATTATTATTATTATTGTTATTCCACTTTTTTGCTTTCCTGTTTTTGAGGTGGTTAACATGGTCGAAACCTATTGAAATTTGGCACACACGTCAGGTATCATGCATCGCAGTTAGGTACAAGAGCTTGACCCCGGGCGTGGCCCAGGGACTCGCTAGCGCCCCCTTAGGTGACTGATCCCGTGGTTGGCAAATATTTTGAGGTGGTTAACATAGTCGAAAACGCATGAAATTTAGCACACACATCAAGTGGTACAGTGAATAGACAGGGATAAAAGCTTGGCACCGGGCGTTGCCCAGGAACTCCATAGCGCCCCCTTACGTCACAGTGACTTGTGGTTGGCATATAGTTTTAGATACACACACCAAATTTGATGGGTGTGTGTAACTCCCAAAAACAATCAACTTTTGTATTAACATGCCATTAGCCACGCCCACAGGAAGTGAGGTAATTGAGATTTTGTGCGTTGTGGGCATGATCAATTTTAACATACTCCTCCTAGACGGTTGATCCGATTCATGTCAAAGTTGGTATACATGACGCTGAGATGTTCCTGATCATAAATTGTGAAGCCTTTTTTTGATATGTTGTAATTTGACGAAATGGCGAAATTATTAATTTTAATACCATTCCACATGAACAATAAATGTGTCATCATTCACCATGCATGGCTTGAAATGTTTTAAATTTCACAGGTCATTAAAGACCATGTTAATGATAATATTCACATGCCCATAATGCATGTTTGGCATAGCGCCACCACCTGGCAACAGAAAGAATGACAATTATACTGATTTCACATGATCAATTTGAACATACTCCTCCTAGACGGTTTGTCAGATTCATTTGAAATTTGGCAAACATTATGCCAAGATGTCGCTGATGTTAAATTGTGAAGGGATTTTTGAATGTTGTAATATATTTGATATGATTTTAATATCTCACCACATAAACAGGAAATGTGTCATAAATCACAGTGCATTGAATGAATGGTCTGAAACTTTTCAGGTTAATAGATATCATGATTATGATGATATCCAGACACCCAATGGGCCTGCCTGGCATAGCGCCACCACCTGGCCAAGCAAGATATGTGCCAGAAATGGAAAATGCCTTAAGTGATTGATCTGAAACTTTATAAAATATTGGATAGCATTATTGTGATGATATTCACAAGCGTAATTCACAGGCCTAGCATAGCGCCACCATCTGGCCAAGCAGGAAATGTGCCAGAAATGCTCAATGCTTTGAATAAATGGTCTGAAACTTCTCAGGTTAATAGATATTATGATTATGATGATATCCAGACACCCAATGGGCCTGTCTGCCATAGCGCCACCACCTGGTCAAGCAGGAAATGTGCCAGAAATGGACAATGCCTTAAGTGATTGATCTGAAAGTTTATTAAATATTGGATATCATTATTGTGATGATATTCACATGCGTAATTCACAGGCCTAGCATAGCGCCACCATCTGGCCAAGCAGATAGTGTGCCAGAAATGCTCAATGCTTTGAATAAATGGTCTGAAACTTCTCAGGTTAATAGATATTATGATTATGATGATATCCAGACACCCAATGGGCCTGCCTGGCATAGCGCCACCACCTGGTCAAGCAGGATATGTGCCAGAAAATAAAATACGAAAACAAATAGCACACGCATAAAATATGTACATTTCACAGATGCACCACGTCGGTGCTTTGTTGGATTCCGACATGTCACGGGTTGCGGCCCGCAGGTGCTCGGGCCCGCCATTGCCGCTTGCGGCTATATTTATTATTATTATTGTTATTCCACTTTTTTGCTTTCCTGTTTTTGAGGTGGTTAACATGGTCGAAACCTCTTGAAATTTGGCACACACGTCAGGTGTCACGCATCGCAGTTAGGTACAAGAGCTTGACCCCGGGCGTGGCCCAGGGACTCGCTAGCGCCCCCTTAGGTGACTGATCCCGTGGTTGGCAAATATTTTGAGGTGGTTAACATAATCGAAAACGCATGAAATTTAGCACACACATCAAGTGGTACAGTGAATAGACAGGGATAAAAGCTTGGCACCGGGCGTTGCCCAGGAACTCCATAGCGCCCCCTTACGTCACAGTGACTTGTGGTTGGCATATAGTTTTAGATACACACACCAAATTTGGTGGGTGTATGTAACTCCCAAAAACAAACAACTTTTGTATTAACATGCCATTAGCCACGCCCACAGGAAGTGAGGTAATTGAGATTTTGTGCGTTGTGGACATGATCAGTTTTAACGTACTCCTCCTAGACGGTTGATCCGATTTATGTCAAAGTTGGTATACATGATGCTGAGATGTGCCTGATTATAAATTGTGAAGCCTTTTTTTGATATGTTGTAATTTGACGAAATGGCGAAATTATTAATTTTAATACCCTTCCACATAAACAATAAATGTGTCATAATTCACCATGTATGGCTTGAAATGTTTTAAATTTCACAGGTCATTGAAGACCATGTTAATGATAATATTCACATGCCCATAATGCATGTTTGGCATAGCGCCACCAACTGGCAACAGAAAGAATGACAATTATACTGATGTCACATGATCAATTTGAACATACTCCTCCTAGACGGTTTGTCAGATTCATTTGAAATTTGGCAAACATTATGCCAAGATGTCGCTGATGTTAAATTGTGAATGGATTTTTGAATGTTGTAATATATTTGATATGATTTTAATATCTCACCACATAAACAGGAAATGTGTCATAAATCACAGTGCATTTAATGAATGGTCTGAAACTTCTCAGGTTAATAGATATCATGATTATGATGATATCCAGACACCCAATGGGCCTGCCTGGCATAGCGCCACCACCTGGCCAAGCAGGAAATGTGCCAGAAATGGACAATGCCTTAAGTGATTGATCTGAAACTTTATAAACTATTGGATATCATTATTGTGATGATATTCACATGCGTAATTCACAGGCCTAACATAGCGCCACCTTCTGGCCAAGCAGGAAATGTGCCAGAAATGCTCTATGCTTTGAATAAATGGTCTGAAACTTCTCAGGTTAATAGATACTATGATTATGATGATATCCAGACACCCAATGGGCCTGCCTGGCATAGCGCCACCACCTGGTCAAGCAGTAAATGTGCCAGAAATGGACAATGCCTTAAGTGATTGATCTGAAAGTTTACAAACATTTTGGATATCATTATTGTGATGACATTCACATGTGTAATTTTCAAGCCTAACATAGTGCCACCATCTGGCCAACCAAAAAGTGTATCAGAAATGTTCTTTGCTTAAAATGAATGGTCTGAAATTTCTCAGGTTAATATATATTATGATTATGATGACACCCAATGGGCCTGCCTTGCATTACGCCCCCACCTGGCCAAGCGAGTAAATGTGGCAGAAAATAAAATACAAAAACAAATAGCACACGCATTAAATATGTACATTTCACAAACGCACCACGTCGGTGCTTTGTTGGATTCCGACATGTCACGGGTTGCGGCCCGCAGGTGCTCGGGCCCGCCATTGCCGCTTGCGGCTATATTTATTATTATTATTGTTATTCCACTTTTTTGCTTTCCTGTTTTTGAGGTGGTTAACATGGTCGAAACCTCTTGAAATTTGGCACACACGTCAGGTGTCACGCATCGCAGTTAGGTACAAGAGCTTGACCCCGGGCGTGGCCCAGGGACTCGCTAGCGCCCCCTTAGGTGACTGATCCCGTGGTTGGCAAATATTTTGAGGTGGTTAACATAATCGAAAACGCATGAAATTTAGCACACACATCAAGTGGTACAGTGAATAGACAGGGATAAAAGCTTGGCACCGGGCGTTGCCCAGGAACTCCATAGCGCCCCCTTACGTCACAGTGACTTGTGGTTGGCATATAGTTTTAGATACACACACCAAATTTGGTGGGTGTATGTAACTCCCAAAAACAAACAACTTTTGTATTAACATGCCATTAGCCACGCCCACAGGAAGTGAGGTAATTGAGATTTTGTGCGTTGTGGACATGATCAGTTTTAACGTACTCCTCCTAGACGGTTGATCCGATTTATGTCAAAGTTGGTATACATGATGCTGAGATGTGCCTGATTATAAATTGTGAAGCCTTTTTTTGATATGTTGTAATTTGACGAAATGGCGAAATTATTAATTTTAATACCCTTCCACATAAACAATAAATGTGTCATAATTCACCATGTATGGCTTGAAATGTTTTAAATTTCACAGGTCATTGAAGACCATGTTAATGATAATATTCACATGCCCATAATGCATGTTTGGCATAGCGCCACCAACTGGCAACAGAAAGAATGACAATTATACTGATGTCACATGATCAATTTGAACATACTCCTCCTAGACGGTTTGTCAGATTCATTTGAAATTTGGCAAACATTATGCCAAGATGTCGCTGATGTTAAATTGTGAATGGATTTTTGAATGTTGTAATATATTTGATATGATTTTAATATCTCACCACATAAACAGGAAATGTGTCATAAATCACAGTGCATTTAATGAATGGTCTGAAACTTCTCAGGTTAATAGATATCATGATTATGATGATATCCAGACACCCAATGGGCCTGCCTGGCATAGCGCCACCACCTGGCCAAGCAGGAAATGTGCCAGAAATGGACAATGCCTTAAGTGATTGATCTGAAACTTTATAAACTATTGGATATCATTATTGTGATGATATTCACATGCGTAATTCACAGGCCTAACATAGCGCCACCTTCTGGCCAAGCAGGAAATGTGCCAGAAATGCTCTATGCTTTGAATAAATGGTCTGAAACTTCTCAGGTTAATAGATACTATGATTATGATGATATCCAGACACCCAATGGGCCTGCCTGGCATAGCGCCACCACCTGGTCAAGCAGTAAATGTGCCAGAAATGGACAATGCCTTAAGTGATTGATCTGAAAGTTTACAAACATTTTGGATATCATTATTGTGATGACATTCACATGTGTAATTTTCAAGCCTAACATAGTGCCACCATCTGGCCAACCAAAAAGTGTATCAGAAATGTTCTTTGCTTAAAATGAATGGTCTGAAATTTCTCAGGTTAATATATATTATGATTATGATGACACCCAATGGGCCTGCCTTGCATTACGCCCCCACCTGGCCAAGCGAGTAAATGTGGCAGAAAATAAAATACAAAAACAAATAGCACACGCATTAAATATGTACATTTCACAAACGCACCACGTCGGTGCTTTGTTGGATTCCGACATGTCACGGGTTGCGGCCTGCAGGTGCTCGGGCCCGCCATTGCCGCTTGCGGCTATATTTAGGGCCCGAGCACCCGAAGGGCGCAAGGCCCTATTGTTTTTGTAAGGATTATTAGGGGTCCGAGCAGCGTAGCTGCAGGAACCCTATTGTTTCTGTACCGTTCATTTTTTGGCCAAAATTCTGTAAAAGTCATACTGCAGCCTAAACCGTAACTCCAAAACTCTTGAAATTTTCAGGTATGGTTACCAGTACCCCCCTTTACTCATAACCCAAAATTTGGGGTACTGCACCCAAAGGTGGCGCTATTGAAAAAAAAATTAATTATGCTTATTTCTCCTTACCAGATTCACCTAGACTCAAAATTCTTTCAGAATATTAATCTCTAAACTCAGATGCATCTTTTTGGCCCTGGTCTTATGGTCTACAAATGTTTACTTTTGCCACAATTTCAGAGAAAAGCCAAACATCATAAAAAGTTTCACAGGCTTCAAAAATTATCAAATCTTCACCAAAATTCTCACAGACAATGTTTAGACAAAGCCTCACAAAAGTTATCAAAAGAATTTGGATACGTTGTTCCATTTCAGAGATATAGGCCAATAAAGTTCGACCACTCAGCCCATTTCTCCTATATCACCTATATTCCTATATGAGTAATTTTTTTTTCTTGGATAACAACCATACAACCATCATTAGGTGGATACCATTAACAGTGCACATTTTCAGATATGTACTCTTTTTTATAAAGCCCTTAATTCTATTGTCAAATGTATGCTAGGAATTTTCTTGATGTTGTGTGTTTGCCAACACACATTTTCACCATTTGAATGTGACTGCTCATTGTGTATGATTGTCAGTGGCTGAGTGGGATAATGCCTAGTGCTGGTGTTTGTTAGGTTGAGAGTTCGAATCCTGCTAGAGCTTTAGGCTCAAGATGCACATGCTATTGGTTATTGAAGATTCACACTATTGAACAGCACCTGAATGACATCAGACAATTAACATTCACACTCATTAGTTGCCAAGAATCAGAATGCCGACACACTCTATGACATATAGGGGAACTTCTTTGTTTACTATTTTTCCTTCATCATTAAGTCTATCATATTTATATTTCATCCATTACTGTTCTTCTCTATAAATGTCTAATTGCCCCAGAATATCCAAAAGTTTTCAGGTGTACTCTTTCAGGAAAGCCCTTCATTTTATTGTCAAATGTATACTTGGAGTTTTTCTTGTGTGTTTACCAACACACATTTTCACCATTTGAATGTGACTGCTGAACGTGTATGATTGTCAGTGGCAGAGTGGGATCATGCCTAGTGCTGGTGTTTGTTAGGTTGAGAGTTCGAATCCTGCTAGAGCTTTAGGCTCAAGATGCACATGCTATTGGTTATTGAAGATTCACACTATTGAACAGCACCTGAATGACATCAGACAATTAACATTCACACTCATTAGTTGCCAAGAATCAGAATGCCGACACACTCTATGACATATAGGGGAACTTCTTTGTTTACTATTTTTCCTTCATCATTAAGTCTATCATATTTATATTTCATCCATTACTGTTCTTCTCTATAAATGTCTAATTGCCCCAGAATATCAAAAAGTTTTCAGGTGTACTCTTTCAGGAAAGCCCTTCATTTTATTGTCAAATGTATACTTGGAGTTTTTCTTGTGTGTTTACCAACACACATTTTCACCATTTGAATGTGACTGCTGAATGTGTATGATTGTCAGTGGCAGAGTGGGATAATGTCTAGTGCTGGTGTTTGTTAGGTTGAGAGTTCGAATCCTGCTAGAGCTTTAGGCTCAAGATGCACATGCTATTGGTTATTGAAGATTCACACTATTGAACAGCACCTGAATGACATCAGACAATTAACATTCACACTCATTAGTTGCCAAGAATCAGAATGCCGACACACTCTATGACATATAGGGGAACTTCTTTGTTTACTATTTTTCCTTCATCATTAAGTCTATCATATTTATATTTCATCCATTACTGTTCTTCTCTATAAATGTCTAATTGCCCCAGAATATCCAAAAGTTTTCAGGTGTATTTTTTCAGGAAAGCCCTTCATTTTATTTTCAAATATATACTTGGAGTTTTTCTTGTGTGTTTACCAACACACATTTTCACCATGTGAATGTGACTACCCAATATGTAGGATTGTCAGTGGCTCAGTGGGATAATGTAATGCCTAGTGCTGGTGTTTGTTAGGTTGAGGGTTCGAATCCCCGGTAGTGCTTTAGGCTCTAGCTCGAATACTATTGGTTATTGAAGATTCACACCATTGAACAGCACCTGAATGACATCAGGCAATCAACATTCACACTCATCAGTTGCCAAAAATCAGAATGCAGAGACACTCTATGACATTCAGGGGAACTTCTTTGTTTACTATTTTTCCTTCATCATTAAGTCTATCATATTTATATTTAATCTATTAGTGTTCATCTCTACAAATGTCTAATCGCCCCTCCATGCTTGGAGTTTTTCTTGTGTGTTTACCAATACACATTTTCACCATGTGAATGTGACTGGCCAACATGTAGGATTGACAGTGGCTCAGTGGGATAATGCCTCGTACTGGTGATCCTTAGATTGAGAGTTCAAATCCCACTTGAAGCATTAGTGAGTTGTGGATGTTCGCATACTACAATAGAATGCTGTTGGGTGGTGGAGGATAACACACTATAACATTACAGCTACTTGTCAATATGGACTTGTAGTGCAAGGCAAGTATTACTGTATAATTATAAGCTGTAGCCTATAATTATTTGTTATTCTTATAATATTTGTCATTTCTTATACATATTTAGTCGGCTCTTCCACTTGACAGAACAACTCTATATCGGTTAAGGATGTCACGCATGAAACAATGCTGCAGAAACATGAAAATACGACTTTGAGTTTAGTAGGCTATAATTTTCAGTTCCTGTTTATCTATTGCACAATGGGTAATAATTTAAAGGAATCATGTTGCAGTCTTGTAAATAGTGACCCTGCAAGATCCCTAGTCATTGCAAAATCTTAGTCTGTGACTTAAAACTCTACTACTTGTCTTTAGATGTGAGAGGGTCTGAGACTGTAGTCTTTCAAAAATCTTTTCCAAATCTTTGCAAATCTTTCCAAAGTTTACCCGCTGGGAAACCCTGTAGCTCCGGAGCAGGGGCTCAGACCAGGATAAATTGTTTGCTCGCCCTCAGTTCGCTCTTTTGTTCATCTCAACCCAGCACTCCAGTGTGTCCTGCTCTGTGTGCGTCTTTGAGTTAACGTAAGTCATCACTTTAATGACCCTCACTATGACTTTTGTGATGTTTATCAGTTTGTAGAGTAGCTCTGCCATCATGTGTAAAGTTAAGGTCTTTGTTTGTTGGTTTGGTGTGTTGGAGTCCCATGTGAGAGATGATTAGGTGATGTTGGTTGACTTGGGATGTCAAGTATTGTTTAGTTGTACCTTATATAGCCATATGATTTCAGTTTATTGTTCAAATGTCAATTGGTTTGTTTGTGAGTTGGGATCTGTACTGATTTACCCCATTTCACTGATTACTCCATTTTCTGTTTGTTTCCTCTTTGATGCAGCACAAGAACAAAAGAACAGATGAATTGAAACTCAAATAAAGTTAACTTGTGTTGCACCGAAACCTGCCATCTCCGTGTCATCACTCCATACCATTGAGCCTTCTGAGTCACACCATTAAACAGCACCTGAATGACATCAGGCAATTAACATTCACACTCATTACACACTGCTGGTGTTTGTTAGGTTGAGAGTTCGAATCCTGCTAGAGCTTGAAGCTCAAGATGCACATGCTATTGGTTATTGAAGATTGACACCATTGAAAAGCACCTGAATGACATCAGGCAATTAACATTCACACTCATTAGTTGCCAAGAATCAGAATGCCGACACACTCTATGACATATAGGGGAACTTCTTTGTTTACTATTTTTCCTTCATCATTAAGTCTATCATATTTATATTTCATCCATTACTGTTCTTCTCTATAAATGTCTAATTGCCCCAGAATATCCAAAAGTTTTCAGGTGTACTCTTTCAGGAAAGCCCTTCATTTTATTGTCAAATGTATACTTGGAGTTTTTCTTGTGTGTTTACCAACACACATTTTCACCATTTGAATGTGACTGCTGAACGTGTATGATTGTCAGTGGCAGAGTGGGATCATGCCTAGTGCTGGTGTTTGTTAGGTTGAGAGTTCGAATCCTGCTAGAGCTTTAGGCTCAAGATGCACATGCTATTGGTTATTGAAGATTCACACTATTGAACAGCACCTGAATGACATCAGACAATTAACATTCACACTCATTAGTTGCCAAGAATCAGAATGCCGACACACTCTATGACATATAGGGGAACTTCTTTGTTTACTATTTTTCCTTCATCATTAAGTCTATCATATTTATATTTCATCCATTACTGTTCTTCTCTATAAATGTCTAATTGCCCCAGAATATCAAAAAGTTTTCAGGTGTACTCTTTCAGGAAAGCCCTTCATTTTATTGTCAAATGTATACTTGGAGTTTTTCTTGTGTGTTTACCAACACACATTTTCACCATGTGAATGTGACTGCCTAATATGTCGGATTGTTAGTGGCTCAGAGGGATAATGCCTAGTGCTGGTGTTTGTTAGGTTGAGAGTTTGAATCCTGCTAGAGCTTTAGGCTCAAGATGCACATGCTATTGGTTATTGAAGAGTCACACCATTGAACAGTACCTGAATGACATCAGGCAATCAACATTCACACTCATTAGTTGCCAAGAATCAGAATGCCGACACACTCGAAGACATATAGGGGAACTTCTTTGTTTACTATTTTTCCTTCATCATTAAGTCTATCATATTTATATTTCATCCATTACTGTTCTTCTCTACAAATGTCTAATTGTCCCAGAATTTCCAAATGTTTTCAGGTGTTCTCTTTCAGGAAAGCCCTTCATTTTATTGTCAAATGTGTACTTGGAGTTTTTCTTGTGTGTTTACCAATACACATTTTCACCATGTGAATGTGACTGGCAAAGATGTAGGATTGACAGTGGCTTAGTGGGATAATGCCTTGTACTGGTCATCCTTATTTTGAGTGTTCAAATCCCACCTGAAGCATTAGTGTTAAAATACTGTTGGGTTGTGGAGGTTAGCATACTAGAATAGAATGCTGTTGGGTTGTGGAGGTTAGCACACTATAACATTACAGCATTTATCTTATTGACTCCGGCACAGAACCCACCACCACAAATACAATTCAATTATGTGGGAAACACTGCCTTCCATTATCAAACCCTTCATCTTATCCACAACAAATAAATAGTCCTGTAGAATCAAGTATTGTTAGAATACTGTTGGGTTGTGGAGGTTAGCACACTATAATGTTACAGCACAGGGTAATCCTAATTTTATGCATCAAATTTATTCCAATCCAACTCAAAAGTTTTGAACGACACAAAGTGAAGGTTTTATCCAGATCAAAACCAAGAATAGATTATGTGATCTAATCCAATTTCAGGATCCTTGTTTCCCTTTGAACAACCCATTTTCAAGATTTGATCCAATCCGATAGCTGAAATCCGGTAACTGAAATCCGATAACCGAAATCCGATCACGTTTCTTTTGAACAATTGTGCCCAAACAATCAAAGCATATGTAAAACTAAAAAGCTATGCCATCATGTTCGTTTTGCTCGGACCCCGTAAATCACCGCTTGCGGTTATATTTATTATTATTATTGTTATTTCACTTTTTTGCTTTCCTGTTTTTGAGGTGGTTAACATGGTCGAAACCTCTTGAAATTTGGCACACACGTCAGGTGTCATGCATCGCAGTTAGGTACAAGAGCTTGACCCCGGGCGTGGCCCAGGGACTCGCTAGCGCCTCCTTAGGTGACTGCTCTCGTGGTTGGCAAATATTTTGAGGTGGTTAACATAGTAGAAAACGCATGAAATTTAGCACACACATCAAGTGGTACAGTGAATAGACAGGGATAAAAGCTTGGCACCGGGCGTTATCCAGGAACTCCATAGCGCCCCCTTACGTCACAGTGACTTGTGGTTGGCATATAGTTTTAGATACACACACCAAATTTGGTGGGTGTATGTAACTCCCAAAAACAAACAACTTTTGTATTAACATGCCATTAGCCACGCCCACAGGAAGTGAGGTAATTGAGATTTTGTCCGTTGTGGACATGATCGATCCGATTCATGTCAAAGTTGGTATACATGATGCCGAGATGTTCCTGATTATAAATTGTGAAGTTTTTTTTTGATATGTTGTAATTTGACGAAATGGCGAAATTATTAATTTTAATACCCTTCCACATAAACAATAAATGTGTGATAATTCACCATGCATGGCTTGAAATGTTTTAAATTTCACAGGTCATTGAAGACCATGTTAATGATAATATTCACATGCCCATAATGCATGTTTGGCATAGCGCCACCAACTGGCAACAGAAAGAATGACAATTATACTGATGTCACATGATCAATTTGAACATACTCCTCCTAGACGGTTTGTCAGATTCATTTGAAATTTGGCAAACATTATGCCAAGATGTCGCTGATGTTAAATTGTGAATGGATTTTTGAATGTTGTAATATATTTGATATGATTTTAATATCTCACCACATAAACAGGAAATGTGTCATAAATCACAGTGCATTGAATGAATGGTCTGAAACTTCTCAGGTTAATAGATATCATGATTATGATGATATCCAGACACCCAATAGGCCTGCCTGGCATAGCGCCACCACCTGGCCAAGCAGGAAATGTGCCAGAAATGGACAATGCCTTAAGTGATTGATCTGAAACTTTATAAACTATTGGATATCATTATTGTGATGATATTCACGTGCGTAATTCACAGGCCTAGCATAGCGCCACCTTCTGGCTAAGCAGGAAATGTGCCAGAAATGCTCTATGCTTTGAATAAATGGTCTGAAACTTTTCAGGTTAATAGATATTATGATTATGATGATATCCAGACACCCAATGGGCCTGCCTGGCATAGCGCCACCACCTGGTCAAGCAGTAAATGTGCCAGAAATGGACAATGCCTTAAGTGATTGATTTGAAAGTTTACAAACATTTTGGATATCATTATTGTGATGATATTCACATTTGTAATTTTCATGCCTAACATAGCGCCACCATCTGGCCAACCAAAAAGTGTATCAGAAATGTTCTTTGCTTAAAATGAATGGTCTAAAATTTCTCAGATTAATATTGTAACGTTTAATGCACACGACACCAACGTTGTTCAATGGCAGCTTTATTGGCTCACGAACGAGGGCAGAGACCAAGACCAATACTAAGACCAAGAACACAATACACACGGGGCAGGTCAAGCAGACACACACTACACACATACAGGGGAGGTCGCAGCCCCCCACACAAAAAGGATCACACACGAGGGAGAACTAAAAGGGAAACATGTCACAATAAAGACGCTAACATTACACTTATAACTTAGGAGAATAACGACATAAACCCCCCAAATGTTCACCCTCGTGTCCCAGCATGCCTTTCGCTGGAGAACGCTAACACAGTCTTTATGCGCCGACGTTACACAGCTCCCCCAACAAGCCATTGCCGTCCTCGGCAATGCCCACGAGGTAGCCACATGCTAACGTCGGCGCGCGTCGCCCGCCACTCAGTTCAGTGCGACAGTTCCGCCAACTCACGTGGGGTGCACGCGCCGCAGGAGCTCACTCAACGGGGCGCCACGCTGCTAGCAATCCAGTTCGGGCGTGCTAGCAGCCACGTGGCCGACCCGCTCGTCACCAGCTCCCTCTCAGCAGCCGCCCTCAGGCTGCCCTTTCCGCGGCGTGTCACCACGGCACTCCTCCTCTCCAGACGGGGCCCTAGGTGGCCTTACAACCGTTGACACTGTACCAAGCACCGGGGTTCGAGGGGGGCCAGATGAAGCTGCGCCAACGCTACTCCGCTCCGTCGAGTCGCCGACCGGGACAGACAGGCACCGACTCCACAGCAACCGGACCGCGCTGAGCTCTCCCGCTGCAGCTACCGTCTTCGGCGTCCCTCCTCGTGTTGCCATCTCGCAGAGCCGTACTGCTCTGTTCCCGGCCCGTTCCACTCCTTCGCGGCCTCGGCGAAGGCACGACCCCCGAGATGGTCGTGCTATCGAACTCCACACAACGAACTTTTTTTTTTTTTTTCTTTTAAAGGCGCCGGCCAACAGGCCAACTAGAACTAGCGCCTAGCACTGCACGGTGCCCCTCACACGCACCCAAAAGTTAAAGCACACACAAAACAGTCACACTCTAGAGGGCCTTTCCGTCGAAGCTGCCCCACCGTCGTGAGTTCGCTGCCCTCAGTGGCTCCGCCAACCGTCCATCGTCTAGGAACCTCTTCCTAGCCGCCCTCTGTCGGCTCTGCTCAAGCGTCGCGGCTTGCAGTGGAGTCAGCGCCCAGGCCAGCGTCTTCTCCGCTACCGCTTCTTTCGGCCAAATCTCCTCCCATGGCAGCAGGCAGGTCCCGGCGACAGCTCCTCTCCTCCGTCGACTGTAGCGATAGAAGGCCCCGAGCATTTTAGTAGCCCTTACAAGGGCTCTCCCTGGATCCTCTTGCGTGGGCCTCCACCCAGTGGTATGGTCTTCCGCTCTCCGCTTCTCTCGCTGGGCGGAGGCCATGTTCGAAAGTCGCTTCTGACACCAATGTAACGTTTAATGCACACGACACCAACGTTGTTCAATGGCAGCTTTATTGGCTCACGAACGAGGGCAGAGACCAAGACCAATACTAAGACCAAGAACACAATACACACGGGGCAGGTCAAGCAGACACACACTACACACATACAGGGGAGGTCGCAGCCCCCCACACAAAAAGGATCACACACGAGGGAGAACTAAAAGGGAAACATGTCACAATAAAGACGCTAACATTACACTTATAACTTAGGAGAATAACGACATAAACCCCCCAAATGTTCACCCTCGTGTCCCAGCATGCCTTTCGCTGGAGAACGCTAACACAGTCTTTATGCGCCGACGTTACAATATATATTATGATTATGATGACACCCAATGGGCCTGCCTTGCATTACGCCCCCACCTGGCCAAGCGAGTAATTGTGACAGAAAATAAAATACAAAAACAACTAGCACACGCATTAAATATGTACATTTCACAAACGCACCACGTCGGTGCTTTGTTGGATTCCGACATGTCACGGGTTGCGGCCCGCAGGTGCTCGGGCCCGCCATCGCCGCTTGCGGCTATATTTAGGGCCCGAGCACCGAAGGGCGCAAGGCCCTATTGTTTTTGTAAGGATTATTATTATTATTATTATTATTATTATTATTATTAGGGCCCGAGCACCGAAGGGCGCAAGGCCCTATTGTTTTTGTAAGGATTATTATTGGGGGCCAAGCAGCGAAGCTGCGAAGGCACCCATTGAGTTACTAGCTTTTCCTATTATTACACTTCTGCCATTGGAGTCTATGGCAGCCCATAGAACGCCTGGCTAAAAAGTGCAGATTTTTTGGCAGAAAGTTTCGGGACACTCCACTGACCATTCACACTCATTTACGGACCTCTAAACCCAGCCATCTAGCGCCACCAACAGGTCAAAATCTGGCCGAAAATTGAACCGCTGGGTCTAAAGTTATGAAATTTGGCACACTGATTCAGCACTGTCCCATGATCACTCTCAACAATTTCCAGAACTCTATGCCCAACACTCTAGCGCCACCAATGGGTCGAACCTGGATTGCATTCACGCATGTGACCATTGAATGGTGCGTCCGATTTTCACATATCAGGCACCGTTGGAATCCCTGGACCGACTTAAGTTCAATGACCCCTATTACGTCACTTTCTGCCATATTGGACCTCCGCCATATTGGATTTAGTCCAAACTCTACGAAAAGTTTCAGCGGTCAGAAATTTCATCCGATTTTCATGGAACTTGGCGGAGATATTCTTCTCCCCGAGCCGCACAAACGATACTTGTCAGATTTTTCAATTTCATTTTTGTTTGCCCGTGACAGCCAATCAAATATGGTGATGAAGCCGCCAAACAGGAAGTGGACAAACATCTAGGTGACACTTTGAGTTAACACAGCAAAACTCGATAACATTAGTCAGGACACTTTCTCAATCACTCACAGCAATTTTTATGTATATACATTGAACGCTATAGCGCCACCACCAGTTCAATGTTGGACATGCAATCATGCGTGTGATCCTTGACTCTTTTGTCTGATTTTCACAATTGAGGTAGCATCTGAATCCTTGGACCATCCCGAGTTCATCGACCCCTATCCCATCACTTTCCGCCATATTGGACCTCCGCCATATTGGATTTAATACAAACTCTATGAAAATATTCAGCGGTTACAAATTTCATCCGATTTTCAAGGAACTTGGCGGAGATGATTTTCTGACCGAGCCACACAAACGATACTTGCCAGATTTTTCAATTTCAAGTTTGTTTGCCCGTGACAGCCAATCAAATATGGTGACGAAGCCGCCAAACAGGAAGTGGACTAACATATCGAAGACGCTTTGAGTTAATATAACAAAACTCGATACTATTAGTCAGGACACTGTCCCAATCACTCACAGCAATTCTTATGCATATACATTGAACGCTCTAGCGCCACCTGCAGTTCAATGTTGGACATGCGTTCATGCACATGATTCTTGACTCTTTTGTCTGATTTTCACAATTGAGGTAGCGTCTGAATCCTTGGACGATCCCGAGTTCATCGACCCCTATCCCGTCACTTTCCATCATATTGGACCTCCGCCATATTGGATTTAGTCCAAACTCTACGAAAAGTTTCAGCGGTTACAAATATCATCTGATTTTCACGGAACTTGGCGGAGATGATCTTTAGACCGAGCCGCACAAACCATACTTGTCAGATTTTTCAAATTCCACTTTATTGGCCCATGACAGCCAATCAAATATGGCGATAAAGCCGCAAAACAGGAAGTGGGCTAACATCTCGGAGACGCTTTCATGTATGAAGTCCAAACTTGGTACAGGGACTTTGTATCTGATTGTGAGGACCCTGCAAGACACATTTCTTGTGAGGAAGAAATTGGCATCATTTGGCCTCCATAGGGGGCGCTGTAATACAGGAAGTGAGCTTGTATCTCAGCAACACTTCGGTGTATGAAGTCCAAACTTGGTACAGGGACATATTAGCTGATTGTGAGGACATGAAGGAAAGTGGTCTCATTTGGCCTCTAGGGGTGCTGTAATAAAGAAAGTGAGCTCACATCTCAGCAACACTTTGGTGTATGAAGTCCAAACTTGGTAGAGGGACATGGTAGCTGATTGTGAAGACATGCAAGGAAAGTGGTTTCATTTGGCCTCTAGGGGTGCTGTAATAAAGAAAGTGAGCTCACATCTCAGCAACACTTTGGTGTATGAAGTCCAAACTTGGTAGAGGGACATGGTAGCTGATTGTGAGAATGCACAAGGACATTGGTGTAATTTGGCTTCTTGCTGTGAGTGCTTGCTCATGCCATGGCAACGCCATTCCTGCTATAGCGCACTGCTTGGCCCCCACATTGCTGCTTGCAGCTATATTTATTATTAGGGCCCGAGCACCCGAAGGGCGCAAGGCCCTATTGTTTTTGTAAGGATTATTATTATTATTATTATTGTTATTCCACTTTTTTGCTTTCCTGTTTTTGAGGTGGTTAACATGGTCGAAACCTCTTGAAATTTGGCACACACGTCAGGTGTCATGCATCGCAGTTAGGTACAAGAGCTTGACCCCGGGCGTGGCCCAGGGACTCGCTAGCGCCTCCTTAGGTGACTGATCTCGTGGTTGGCAAATATTTTGAGGTGGTTAACATAATCGAAAACGCATGAAATTTAGCACACACATCAAGTGGTACAGTGAATAGACAGGGATAAAAGCTTGGCACCGGGCGTTGCCCAGGAACTCCATAGCGCCCCCTTACGTCACAGTGACTTGTGGTTGGCATATAGTTTTAGATACACACACCAAATTTGGTGGGTGTATGTAACTCCCAAAAACAAACAACTTTTGTATTAACATGCCATTAGCCACGCCCACAGGAAGTGAGGTAATTGAGATTTTGTGCGTTGTGGACATGATCAATTTTAACGTACTCCTCCTAGACGGTTGATCCGATTCATGTCAAAGTTGGTATACATGATGCCGAGATGTTCCTGATTATAAATTGTGAAGTTTTTTTCCGATATGTTGTAATTTGACGAAATGGCGAAATTATTCATTTTAATACCCTTCCACATAAACAATAAATGTGTCATAATTCACCATGCATGGCTTGAAATGTTTTAAATTTCACAGGTCATTGAAGACCATGTTAATGATAATATTCACATGCCCATAATGCATGTGTGGCATAGCGCCACCAACTGGCAACAGAAAGAATGACAATTATACTAATGTCACATGATCAATTTGAACATACTCCTCCTAGACGGTTTGCCAGATTCATTTGAAATTTTGCAAACATTATGCCAAGATGTCGCTGATGTTAAATTGTGAATGGATTTTGGAATGTTGTAATATATTTGATATGATTTTAATATCTCACCACATAAACAGGAAATGTGTCATAAATCACAGTGCATTGAATGAATGGTGTGAAACTTCTCAGGTTAATAGATATCAAGATTATGATGATATCCAGACACCCAATGGGCCTGCCTGGCATAGCGCCACCACCTGGCCAAGCAGGAAATGTGCCAGAAATGGACAATGCCTTAAGTGATTGATCTGAAACTTTATAAAATATTGGATATCATTATTGTGATGATATTCACATGCGTAATTCACAGGCCTAGCATAGCGCCACCTTCTGGCCAAGCAGGAAATTTGCCAGAAATGCTCTATGCTTTGAATAAATGGTCTGAAACTTTTCAGGTTAATAGATATTATGATTATGATGATATCTAGATACCCAATGGGCCTGCCTGGCATAGCGCCACCACCTGGTCAAGCAGTAAATGTGCCAGAAATGGACAATGCTTTAAGTAATTGATCTGAAAGTTTACAAACATTTTGGATATCATTACTGTTATGATATTCACATGTGTAATTTTCATACCTAACATAGCGCCACCATCTGGCCAACCAAAAAGTGTATCAGAAATGTTCTTTGCTTAAAATGAATGGTCTGCAATTTCTCAGGTAAATATGTATTATGATTATGATGACACCCAATGGGCCTGCCTTGCATTACGTCCCCACCTGGCCAAGCGAGTAAATGTGGCAGAAAATAAAATACAAAAACAAATAGCACACGCATCAAATATGTACATTTCACAAACGCACCACCTCGGTGCTTTGTTGGATTCCGACATGTCACGGGTTGCGGCCCGCAGGTGCTCGGGCCCGCCATTGCCGCTTGCGGCTATATTTATTATTGTTATTCCACTTTTTTGCTTTCCTGTTTTTGAGGTGGTTAACATGGTCGAAACCTCTTGAAATTTGGCACACACGTCAGGTGTCATGCATCGCAGTTAGGTACAAGAGCTTGACCCCGGGCCGTGGCCCAGGGACTCGCTAGCGCCCCCTTAGGTGACTGATCCCGTGGTTGGCAAATATTTTGAGGTGGTTAACATAATCGAAAACGCATGAAATTTAGCACACACATCAAGTGGTACAGTGAATAGACAGGGATAAAAGCTTGGCACCGGGCGTTGCCCAGGAACTCCATAGCGCCCCCTTACGTCACAGTGACTTGTGGTTGGCATATAGTTTTAGATACACACACCAAATTTGGTGGGTGTATGTAACTCCCAAAAACAAACAACTTTTGTATTAACATGCCATTAGCCACGCCCACAGGAAGTGAGGTAATTGAGATTTTGTGCGTTGTGGACATGATCAGTTTTAACGTACTCCTCCTAGACGGTTGATCCGATTTATGTCAAAGTTGGTATACATGATGCTGAGATGTGCCTGATTATAAATTGTGAAGCCTTTTTTTGATATGTTGTAATTTGACGAAATGGCGAAATTATTAATTTTAATACCCTTCCACATAAACAATAAATGTGTCATAATTCACCATGTATGGCTTGAAATGTTTTAAATTTCACAGGTCATTGAAGACCATGTTAATGATAATATTCACATGCCCATAATGCATGTTTGGCATAGCGCCACCAACTGGCAACAGAAAGAATGACAATTATACTGATGTCACATGATCAATTTGAACATACTCCTCCTAGACGGTTTGTCAGATTCATTTGAAATTTGGCAAACATTATGCCAAGATGTCGCTGATGTTAAATTGTGAATGGATTTTTGAATGTTGTAATATATTTGATATGATTTTAATATCTCACCACATAAACAGGAAATGTGTCATAAATCACAGTGCATTTAATGAATGGTCTGAAACTTCTCAGGTTAATAGATATCATGATTATGATGATATCCAGACACCCAATGGGCCTGCCTGGCATAGCGCCACCACCTGGCCAAGCAGGAAATGTGCCAGAAATGGACAATGCCTTAAGTGATTGATCTGAAACTTTATAAAATATTGGATATCATTATTGTGATGATATTCACACATATAATTCACATGCCTAGCATAGCGCCACCATCTGGCCAAACAGGAAATATGCCAGAAATGCTCTAAGCTTTGAATGAATGGTCTGAAACTTCTCAGGTTAATAGATATTATAATTATGATGATATCCAGACACCCTATGGGCCTGCCTGGCATAGCGCCACCACCTGGCCAAGCAGGAAAATGTGCCAGAAATTGGTAATGCCTTTATTGGTTGATCTGAAACTTTACAAAATATTGGATATCATTATTGTGATGATATTCACATGTGTAATTCACATGCCTAATATAGCGCCACCATCTAGCCAAAAAGTGTATAAAAAATGTTCTTTGCTTAAAATGGATAATCTGAAATTTCTCAGGTTAATATATATTATGATTATGATGACACACAATGGGCCTGCCTTGCATATTGCCCCACCTGGCCAAGCAAGTAAATATGCCAGAAAATAACATGCAAAAACAAATAACACAAACATCAAATATGTACATTTTACAAATGCACCACGTCGGTGCTTTGTTGAATTCTGAAATGTCATGGGTTGCGGCCCGCAGGTGCTCGGGCCCGCCATTGCCGCTTGCGGCTATATTTATTATTTATTATTGTTATTCTACTTTTTTGCTTTCCTGTTTTTGAGGGAGTTAACATGGTCGAAAATTCTTGAAATTTGGCACACACGTCAGGTGTCACGCAACGCAGTTAGGTACAAGAGCTTGACCCCGGGCGTGGCCCAGGGACTCGCTAGCGCCCCCTTAGGTGACTGATCCCGTGGTTGGCAAATATTTTGAGGTGGTTAATGTAATCGAAAAGTCTTGAAATTTGGCACACACATCAGGTGTCACACAAAGCAGCTAGGTAAAAAAGCTTGGCCCCGCGCATGGCCCAGAGACTCGCTAGCGCCCCCTTATGCCCCCTTAGATGACTGATCCCGTGGTGGGCATATACTTTCAGCTACACACACCAAATTTGGTAGGTGTTTGTATCTCCCCAAGATGAACAACTTTCGAATGTACAATGCATTAGCCACGCCCAACAGGAAGTGAGGTATTTGGGATTTTGTGCAGACTAATATGTGATGAAATATGTGATGAATCATGATGCCAAAGGAGGTGCTTCCCATGGGTGAAAACGCATGAAATTTGGCACACACATCAAGTGATACAGTGAATAGACAGGGATAAAAGCTTGGCACCGGGCGTTGCCCAGGAACTCCATAGCGCCCCCTTATGTCACTGTGACTTGTGGTTGGCATATAGTTTTAGATACACATACCAAATTTGGTGGGTGTATGTAACTCCCAAAAACAAACAACTTTTGTATTAACATGCCATTAGCCACGCCCACAGGAAGTGAGGTAATTGAGATTTTGTGCATTGTGGACATGATCAATTTTAACGTACTCCTCCTAGACGGTTGATCCGAATTCATGTCAAAGTTGGTATACATGACGCCGAGATGTTCCTGATTATAAATTGTGAAGCCTTTTTTTGATATGTTGTAATTTGACGAAATGGCGAAATTATTAATTTTAATACCCTTCCACATAAGCAATAAATGTGTCATAATTCACCATGCATGGCTTGAAATGTTTTAAATTTCACAGGTCATTGAAGACCATGTTAATGATAATATTTACATGCCCATAATTCATGTTTGGCATAGCGCCACCAACTGGCAACAGAAAGAATGACAATTACACTGATGTCACATGATCAATTTTAACATACTGCTCCTAGACGGTTTGTCAGATTCATGTGAAATTTGGCAAACATTATGCCAAGATGTCGCTGATGTTAAATTGTGAAGGGATTTTTGATATGTTATATATTTGATATGATTTTAATATCTCACCACATGAAGAGGAAATGTGTCATAAATCACAGTTCATTGAATGAATGGTCTGAAACTTCTCAGGTTAATAGATATCATGATTATGATGATATTCAGACACCCAATGGGCCTGCCTGGCATAGCGCCACCACCTGGCCAAGCAGGAAATGTGTCAGAAATGCTCTATGCTTTAAATAAATGTTCTGAAACTTCTCAGGTTAATAGATATTATGATTATGATGATATCCAGACACCCAATGGGCCTGCCTGGCATAGCGCCACCATCTGGTCAAGCAGGAAATGTGCCAGAAATGGACAATGCCTTAAGTGATTGATCTGAAAGTTTACACACATTTTGGATATCATTATTGTGATGATATTCACATGTCTAATTTCCATGTCTAACATAGCGCCACCATCTGGCCAAACAGGAAATGTGCCAGAAATGGGTAATGCCTTAACTGATTTATTTGAAACTTGGTAGGTATAAAATATTTGAAATCATTATTGTGATGATATTCACATGTGTAATTCTGATGCCTAGTATAACGCCACCATCTGGCCAAGCATGAAATGTGCCAGAAATGCTCTATGCTTTGAATGAATGGTCTGAAACTTAACAGGTTAATACATATTAGGATTATGATGATATCCAGACACCCAATGGGCCTGCCTGGCATAGCGCCACCACCTGGTCAAGCAGGAAATGTGCCAGAAATGGACGATGCCTTAACTGATTAATCTGAAACTTTATAAAATATTGGATATTATTGTGATGACATTCACATGTGGAATTCACATGCTTAGCATAGCGCCACCATCTGGCCAATCAGGAAATGTGCCAAAAATGTTCAATGCTTTGACTGATTGATCTGAAATTTTACACAAAATTAGATATCATGATGATGATATTCATATGTCTTTTTAACATGCCTTGCATAGCGCCACCAATTGGCAAGAGAAGGAATGTGTTTTTTCCAAGTCTGTTGGATATTACAATCAGATGCATCTGATTAATCAGATTAGGTGTATATGACATCCAAACACCCAATATGCCGGTGTGGCATAGCGCCATCAGCTGGCCATAGTCAGAATAGTTTTTGGAATTTATTTACAAAATTTTAATTAAATATCATTATTTTGATGATATTTACATGTGTAATTTCCATGCCTAACATAGCGCCACCATCTGGCCAACCAAAAATGCATCAGAAATGTTCTTTGCTTAAAATGAATAGTCTGAAATTTCTCAGGTTAATATATATTATGATTATGATGACATCCAATGGGCCTGCCTTGCATTGCGCCCCCACCTGGCCAAGCAAGTAAATGTGCCAGAAAATAAAATGCAAAAACAAATAGCACACACATCAAATATGTACATTTCACACACGCACCGCGTCGGTGCTTTGTTGGATTCCGAAATGTCACGGGTTGCTGACCGGAGGTGCTCGGGCCCGCCATTGCCGCTTGCGGCTATATTTATTATTATTTTTCACTATTATTGTTATTCCACTTTTTTGCTTTCCTGTTTTTGAGGTGGTTAACATGGTCGAAAACTCTTGAAATTTGGCACACATGTCAGGTGTCATGCATCGCAGTTAGGTACAAGAGCTTGACCCTGGGCGTGGCCCAGGGACTCGCTAGCGCCCCCTTAGGTGACTCATCCCGTGGTTGGCAAATATTTTGAGGTGGTTAACATAATCGAAAAGTCTTGAAATTTGGCCCACACATCAGGTGTCACACAAAGCAGCTAGGTAAAAAAGCTTGGCACCGGGCGTTGCCCAGGAACTCCATAGCGCCCCCTTATGTCACTGTGATTTGTGGTTGGCATATAGTTTTAGATACACACACCAAATTTGGTGGGTGTATGTAACTCCAAAAAACAAACAACTTTTGTATTAACATGCCATTAGCCACGCCCACAGGAAGTGAGGTAATTGAGATTTTGTGCGTTGTGGACATGATCAATTTTAACATACTCCTCCTAGACGGTTGATCCGATTCACGTCAAAGTTGGTATACATGACGCCGAGATGTTTCTGATTATAAATTGTGAAGCTTTTTTTTGATATGTTGTAATTTGACGAAATGGCGAAATTATTAATTTTAATACCCTTCCACATAAACAATAAATGTGTCATAACTCACCATGCAAGGCTTGAAATGTTTTATATTTCACAGGTCATTGAAGACGATGTTAGTGATAATATTCACATGCCCATAATGCATGTTTGGCATAGCGCCACCAACTGGCAACAGAAAGAATGACAGTTATACTGATGCCATATGATCAATTTGAACATACTCCTCCTAGAGGGTTTGTCAGATTCATTTGAAATTTGGCAAATATTATGCCAAGATGTTGCTGATGTTAAATTGTGAATAGATTTTTGAATGTTGTAATATATTTGACATGATTTTAATATCTCACCACATAAACAGGAAATGTGTCATAAATCACAGTGCATTGAATGAATGGTCTGAAACTTCTCAGGTTAATAGATATCATGATTATGATGATATCCAGACACCCAATGGGCCTGCCTGACATAGCGCCACCACCTGGCCAAGCAAGAAATGTGCCAGAAATGGAAAATGCCTGAAGTGATTGATCTGAAACTTTATAAAATATTGGATATCATTATTGTGATGATATTCACAAGCGTAATTCACAGGCCTAGCATAGCGCCACCATCTGGCCAAGCAGGAAATGTGCCAGAAATGCTCATTGCTTTGAATAAATGGTCTGAAACTTCTCAAGTTAATAAATATTATGATTATGATGATATCCAGACACCCAATGGGCCTGCCTGGCATAGCGCCACCACCTGGTCAAGCAGGAAATGTGCCAGAAATGGACAATGCCTTAAGTGATTGATCTGAAACTTTATAAAATATCAGATATCATTATTGTGATGATATTCAAATTCGTAATTCACAGGCCTAGCATAGCGCCACCATCTGGCCAAGCAGGAAATGTGCCAGAAATGCTCTTTGCTTTGAATAAATGGTCTGAAACTTCTCATGTTAATAGATATTATGATTATGATGATATCCAGACACCCAATGGGCCTGCATGGCATAGCGCCACCACCTGGTCAAGCAGGAAATGTGCCAGAAATGGACAATGCCTTAAGTGATTAATCTGAAAGTTTACAAAAAATGTGGATATCATTATTGTGATGATATTCACATGTGTAATTTCCATGCCTAACATAGCGCCACCATCTGGCCAACCAAAAAGTCTATCAGAAATGTTCTTTGCTTAAAATGAATGGTCTGAAATTTCTCAGGTTAATATATATTATGATTATGATGACACCCAATGGGCCTGCCTTGCATTGCGCCCCCACCTGGCGAAGCAAGTACATGTGGCAGAAAATAAAATACAAAAACAAATAGCACACACATCAAATATGTACATTTCACAAATGCACCACGTCGGTGCTTTGTTGGATTCCGACATGTCACGGGTTGCGGCCCGCAGGTGCTCGGGCCCGCCATTGCCACTTGCGGCTATATTTATTATTATTATTATTAGGGCCCGAGCACCGACGGTGCACCGAGAGGGGCGAAGCCCTATTGTTTTTGAAAGGATTATTATTATTATTTGTTCACCTTTTTGCTATTTTTGAGGTGGTTAGCATGGATGAAAAGTCTTGGAATTTGGCACACACATCTGGTATCACAATGGCTACACAGGCATAAAGGCTTGGCCCCGGGCGTGACTCAGTAGCGCCCCCTTAGGTGATTGATCCAGTGGTTGGCACATACTTTCAGCTAGACGCATCAAATTTGGTAGGTGTGTGTATCTCCCCAAGATGAACAACTTTCGTATGTACAATGCATTAGCCACGCCCAACAGGAAGTGAGGTATTTTGGATTTTGTGCGGACTAAAATGTGATGAATTGTGATGCCAAAAGAGGTGCTTCCCATCGGTGAAAACGCATGAAATTTGGCACACACGTCAAGAGGTACTGT
Organism: Alosa pseudoharengus; assembly: GCF_046254945.1. Lineage (NCBI taxonomy): Eukaryota > Metazoa > Chordata > Actinopteri > Clupeiformes > Clupeidae > Alosa > Alosa pseudoharengus. The sequence continues at coordinate 33,184,107 of NW_027468564.1, read as the reverse complement.
AAATACACAGGGGAAAAGCCTTGGCACCGGGCGTTGCCCAGGAACTCCATAGTGCCCCCTTATGTCACTGTGACTTGTGGTTGGCATATAGTTTTATACACACACCAAATTTGGTGGGTGTGTGTAACTCCCAAAAACAATCAACTTTTGTATTAACATGCCATTAGCCACGCCCACAGGAAGTGAGGTAATTGGGATTTTGTGCGTTGATCAATTTTAACGTACTCCTCCTAGACGGTTGATCCGATTCATGTCAAAGTTGGTATACATGACGCCGAGATGTTTCTGATTCTAAATTGTGAAGCTTTTTTTGATATGTTGTAATTTGACGAAATGGCGAAATTATTAATTTTAATACCCTTCCACATAAACAATAAATGTGTCATAATTCACCATGCATGGCTTGAAATGTTTAAAATTTCACAGGTCATTGAAGACCATGTTAATGATAATATCCACATGCCCATAATGCATGTTTGGCATAGCGCCACCAACTAGCAACAGACAGAATGACAATTATACTGATGGCACATGATCAATTTTAACATACTCCTCCTAGACGGTTTGTCAGATTCATGTGAAATTTGACACACATTATGCCAAGATGTTGCTGATGTTAAATTGTAAAGGGATTTTTGATATGTTGTAAGATAGTATGGTTTCAATATCTCACCATATAAACAGGAAATGTGTCATAAAGTCACAGTGCATTGAATGAATGGTCTGAATCTTCTCAGGTTCATAGATATTATGATTATGATGACATCCAGACACCCAATGGGCCTGTCTGGCATAGCGGCACCACCTGGCCAAGCAGGAAATGTGCCAGAAATGGATGATGCCTTAACTGATTCATCTAAAACTTTATAAAATATTGGATATCATTATTGTGATGATATTCACATGTGTAATTCATATGCCTAGCATAGCGCCACCATCTGACCAATCAGGAAATGTGCCAAAAATGTTCAATGCTTTGACTGATTGATCTGAAATTTTACACAAAATGAGATATCATGATGATGACATTCATATGTCTTATTAACATGCCTTGCATAGCGCCACCAATTGGCAAGAGAAGGAATGTGTTTTTTCCACGTCTGTTGGATATCACAATCAGATACATCAGATTAATCAGATTAGGTGTATATGACATCCAAACACCCAATATGCCTGTCTGGCATAACGCCAACAGCTGGCCAAAGTCAGAATAGTTTTTGGAATTTATTTACAAAATGTTAATTAAATATCATTATTTTGATGATATTCACATGTGTAATTTCCATGCCTAACATAGCGCCACCATCTGGCCTACCAAAAAGTGTATCAGAAATGTTCTTTGCTTTAAATGAATGGTCTGAAATTTCTCAGGTTAATATATATTATGATTTTGATGACACCCAATGGGCCTGCCTTGCATTGCGCCCCCACCTGGCCAAGCAAGTACATGTGGCAGAAAATAAAATACAAAAACAAATAGCACACGCATCAAATATGTACATTTCACAAATGCACCACGTCTGTGCTTTGTTGGATTCCAACATGTCACGGGTTGCGGCCCGCAGGTGCTCGGGCCCGCCATTGCCCCAGACATTCCCAAGACATTCCCAAGTCTCCCGGAAGTTCCGGGAGTCTCCTGTATATTGATAGCTGCTGCCCTGGCAGCACAACATGTCTTAAAATGTCACAACATGAGGGACATGGTATAGAAAAAAACCCCAAAAAAACAAAGACCTGTCTGTGTTAACAGACACATACATGTTCCTGTGCATAAATATATACTTATACATATGTACTCACGGACCCACGCGTGCGTACACGTACACACACACTCACTCACTCACTCACTCACATGCTATTGTTGATTCTGTGTTCACATGTTTACCTGCATTGCTGTATGTCTATTTTCTTTCTTTTGTGACACTACTGTGTTATCTGTGACACTAGCTTTGGCAACACTGTATACAAACTCATGCTAATATCCTTTGAATTTAAATTTGAATTTTATAGCGCCTCGCTGGCACCTGCAAACTAGATAAAATCTCCTGGAATCTAGAACAAGTAAGCAAGAACACGCACGCGAGACCAAAACTTCAAATGGCGTGTGCATCTGAGTGTAGCGCACAGATGATGGAGAGGGAGAGAGAGAGGGGTGGTGCGTATGTGCTTGAAACGCATCCAAGACACATCTTGACCAATCAGTTTTCAGTGTAGGCAGGATTTTATCTCTTTTATCCCGAACTAAATCAATAATTTCAGTGTGTCTAGGAACAAGAGCCAGTGCCCCACAAAAAGGAACATTTAAGACCCATTCAGACTGCACAAAAGTGTACCCTTGTCTTAAAAGAGTAAAAAATAATGATAGTCTTGCACGCTGCACTGTTTGTAACAGTGCATTGCCCATGGTGGGTTAAATGATTGCAAAAGACATGTTGAGGTGAGTTTAACAAGTGTCATTTATTATGAGCCTAAGAGTGTGCCTCATCTGTAATGTTCTAGATAGAATTGTCTGTCCAGACAATGTCATACAGTAGTAGGACAGTGGAAAAGGACACTATTATGAGTCAACTCAGTGTAATACAAATTGTGATGCAATGTAAACTATTTGAACTTACCCATGCATTACCAAATCAATCTGCTAGCAACTGCTCACATGAGAGTGAGGTATTTCTAAAATGTTTTATTGTCAGTGCTGTTCCTTGGCACTCACTCATAGTGCAGTGCAAAGCCTAAGTGTCTGGATTGGCAAAAAGCCAACTTGGTTAAATACAACTCAGAGATAAATGGACACCACTCTGAACCGGTTGGACTGAGCACAGATGTCTGGGTCCCATGGCCACTGTTTGAAAATCAATTGCCTCATGTCTCAGGGTCTGATCTGCTATAAAAGTGGAGACAGACGCGAGAAGTAGCTCATATTTTGCAAAGAGGACAAAAACACACTCACCCAGCACTAATATGATGGTAAGTGGATTTTAAAGTCTCTTTCTCCCTCCCTCTCTTCTCTCTCTCCCTGCCTCTCCCTCTCTCTTCAACAGAAGTTATCGTTCACCAAGGATATGATTTTACACCAGTTTCATAGTGTACGTGCATTTGTGTATGTCTGTGTGCATGTGAGTTTGTTCATCTCCAACTCGCAATCTGTCTGTCTGTCTGTCTCTGTGTGTGAGGTGAGTGTGTGTGTTTGCGTGTGTGTGTGTGTGTGTGTGCACGTGTGTGTGTGTGTGTGTGTGTGTCTGTTTACCTACTTTTTTCTCAGGTCTTGTTTATCCTACTCGCGCTCGTTCCGAGTTGTCTATGTTTTACGTCGCTGCTTCCTCTGGACTGTTCGGAGATCCACTCCCATGACAGCACCAAGCCCAGTGGGGTGTACACCATTTTCCCTGGGGGGCCCGTCTCCCCCCTGCAGGTCTACTGTGACATGGAGACCGATGGGGGAGGATGGACGGTGAGTGCCACACTGAGTAAGGGCTAATTCAGACTGCCGACATAGCATGTGGATTGCTTGTCTGTTCTGTGGCTGCTGTGTCGTGTTTTATATGTGCATTCATACCAGAAATGTATCTGATGCGCTGCTGCTGCGGCCTGTCTGCCTATTAAAACGTCTTACAAATTCGAACTTAAAACATCTAGTAGCCTGGCCACACTCACCTAGATCTCCTTTCAAGGAGATACTAGTCTGGAACACCATAGTTTCGAAATCGAAAGTGGCTGTGTTAAACGGTAGTAACCATGGCCGCAAATATCAAAAATTGCAGTCGGAAGAATGTATACATTTATTTACACCAAAGGTAAACCCATTTATGATGTTTCACGACAATGCCAATGCTTATTATTGTCAGGCTGTAAAGTTTAGGTGAAGTATAAAGTAACGTGATGAATCCCTGATCAATGTGATTTGTTAGGCTGGACAAATGATTTTCAAAGTTAGCGCAAAGTCTACCTGTCACAAAGCAAGTGTTGGAAAGGTTTCCCTGTCGTGAGTGACCAGACTTTATAATGAGTTTGGTTTACTAGCCAACTAAAATAGGGCCTAGTTGAAAAGTACCATTTCTAAAACTGATAGTTCCGGTCCTTGATTGTGATTGGCTGAATCGCATTCGATGCCGTTGTAAAATCCAGCATAAACATACACCTTGACCGCATTTTGTTATATTACTGTGCTACCACAACTTGATACAAAAGTTAAAGCAAAGATCATTGAACCCTCTCTGGTTAAAGTAGCTGCATCTCGACGTTGCTTGGCAACCATTCAGATAGAGGAAATATATTTCTTGGCGAAAGAATGATTATCTAGGAATATCTTGTTATATTTTTAGTTGTTGTATCTTTACTTTATGAAACTTTGCCAGGTATTTATAGTAACAGTTTTAGAAGGCTGTAGGTTACACTGATTCTACAACAACCAAGGGGGGTTATATTCCCCTCCACTAGCGCGTCATGCCTAACAACGCCCCTTAGCTGTTGTAGAATCAGTGTAACCTACAGCCTCTCGGGACTTATTACTTAAATTCTTCATTTTATGTACTTCTCCCTATGCCTTCATTTTAAACAGTTTGTGTCATAGTATTCCTTTGTTAATTCCAAGAGTAATGTACTCTGGCCAATGCTATGTATAAGGTGTTCCAGAGAAGACTGGATGGTTCTGTGAACTTCTACAGACCGTGGGATCACTACAAGAACGGCTTCGGGAACAAGGATGGGGAGTATTGGCTGGGTACGTATGGACACACACACACAAGCTCACACGTGCACACACACCCACACACACACACACACTCATCTGTGTCATGTCATGTGTGAATGTTCAGGACTAGAGTGACTCCACAAGGATGGGGAGTACTGGCTGGCAGGACTGTCACACTGGGGGTAAAACCACTACTGATTATAGGGGCCCAAGGGTAGAGAGGGCCCTTGAAAAGTCTGGAATATATTTTACTGTACCTGGGTTGAGGAACATGGGGGCCCATCAGGACTGCCTATGCAGGGGCCCAGGACCTTGTGCTACGCCCCTGCTGGCTGGGTATGTCCCACAGCAGCCACTATACCCCTTGGCCTCCTTAGTCTCTCTTCCTCTCTATGTCGTCATCGCTGTCAAAAAGCAGCTGAAGATGAGCGCTTCACTTGTACCAAAACGTAAGAAATACAATGTACGTGAGTGTTTTAAGCTTCTTAAAACCACACTGCTCTGTGCCACTCTGCTTGGTTTCAAAGATTTTTAGCTTCCACCTTTTTTCTAAAAACGGCAACAAAATGAGGGCAGGATTTTCTGTGCCTGAGCACCCATTTTGGTACAACTAAAGCCCTCATCTTCAGGTGAGTTTTAAAAATACCTAAAATATGCAAATGAGGTGATTGTAAAACCCAGCTTTTGTTGAATATACACATTGTGAGAGGCAAGTTCAGCTGTAGCTGCAATCATTAATTTCAAAGTTCAAATTCTTTAAAATAAAATGACTGAGCAATCATATCAATACATATCGATTTTTTTCCAAACAATTCAAGTTTACATAAAAAAAAAAAAAAACAAGACAAATACCCTACCTATCCCACCCACCCTGAGAATTTCCTGTTATGTAACAGGATTGATATAGAAAAACTCAGCCTACTCTGTCAAGATATTGGGGAAGGGGAGACCAGATCTTATTACAGTGTTCTAATCAGGAGGAATTTAACCATTTCTTCTAACCACATTTTAACATACGGGATCGCAGTAAACTGCAAACATTTCTTTACTTCTACAACCAGAGCATATGCCCACAGTTTTTTTTGACATGTTGATAGCACGTAAAATGTATCCAAATTATGGAAAATCCAAAAAATTTACTCCAAGCACCATCAGGAGTGAGTCAGGATAGAGTGTTGTGTCATTATTCAAATTTAACAAAGTAATCTTCCCCTGGTCTGTGTTCTGACCTGTCTGCAGGGCTGGACAACATCGTGCTGCTGACCATGAGGAAGAGGAATGAGCTGAGGGTGGACATGGAGGACTGGGACGGGGGAAAGGTCTACGCTCAGTACACGTCCTTCTCCGTGGACCCTGAGACCTTCGGCTACACACTGCGAGTGGGCAGCTATGTTGATGGTGGTGCAGGTGAGTGGACAATTCAAGGTCAAATGCACAATTCAAGGTCAAATGGCTTTACGTAGCTGGCCAACTGTCACGGTTCAGACAGACGACCAGAGGACCGCGTCACACCAGAAAGTTTATTAAACTTAAGGGAAAAGGGAAGTAGGGAGTGAATAAAGGCTCCAGGGGTTCCAGGGGTAGCCGGGAACGTGCTGTGTCTGTCCCCCCCCCAGTGGCAGCGAAGCGTCCTGTGATGCCGGTGGTGGGTGGTCCGGAAGTCCTGGGGGGGAACACAGATACAACAGGGCGGAATGAAACGAGGCAGAAGTACAGTTCAAGGGAAATCCAAAATTCGTAGTAGCAAGGCAGAAGGCTGGTCGGAGTTACCGGGATTGAAGAGTAGTCAGGAGTCGTTACAGCAGAAAGCAGGTCTGGTTTTCAGGGGCAGAAGAGTAGCCAAGATTCAGGCAGGTCCGTGGTCACAAAACAAGAGTCAGCCAGAAGCGCGAGCAAACAGGTTCCGGGTGTGAGCTTTGCAGACGATCTGACAAAGGAGAGCTGAAAGACAGGGCTTTAAATACTGGGAGAGGTTAGTGGGTAATGCAGCGCAGCTGGCAGAGTAATTAGAGCAGAGCAGATCAGAGCAGGGACAGGTGGAGCTAGTTAGGCTGAGTAGAGAGAGTGGTGAGCAGAGTGGAAGATAATGGAAACCAATTAACCCTTTCGTGCCCGTGCCGAACATTCCATTTTTGGTGCTGGATGACCTCCTCACACAAAAAACCTTATTTCTTGAGTATAATACATACCATCAATGGGATATACATACCATTGTAATCAGAAGGATCAGTTCTATGAAATGATGTAAAATACATATGGTAATGTTGATATAGTAATGAACAGTATTTGAAAATCCTCTCCAAATGTATATCCGGAATTTGTCAAAATTTAATTTCATTCACATAAAAATGAATTTATCATATTTCTCTACAAGATAGAGAAAAATATAGAGTGTATGAGCAAGTGTTCAGCAAGTTGTGGGCTATTTAACAAAAAAGACTGTATTGGAATATCATTAACCTTTCAAAAGTTATGATAATTTTAGTGATCAGTGTAAAAAAATGCAGGAAACGGGATTTAGAATGTTGACAGAATTCACATTCACTTTCTCAACAACAACATAAAAGTATGCATAAAAACTAATAATCAAGTCAGAAACAATGGTTTAGATGTATTTGGTCTATAAGAATAAACCATTTATTTGTATATAAGCAAATGCTACAGTCAATAAGAATGACATTAAAAAAAAACATACTGTACCTTACCAGTAATACAGGAAGTAAGTATACTATATTCATTGAAGACCATTTCGGAAAAGAGACATAAAATACATTTGATTCAACAAATACAACTTCCTTATATAAATCAGTATAATATGAAAATTATATACATATATAAAATGTATTATTATTCATGAAATGCTAGGAATACAATCAACATCACTCAAAACTCAATGTGTTCTAAACATTTGAAAGTGGATTACATACTTAGAACAAGCCTGTGGAGAATAAACACATACACACATATACACACAAACTCCACACACACACACACTTACAGAGGAGGATAGGGAAAGGTGGGGTGGGGAACCTGAAGGTTGAACACAGAAGAGCTATGACTCATTACTAAACGCATCCCCTTTTGCAGAATGCCAAATCTGACAGCAATTTGTTTATCAATAAAACAACTTCGCCTACCGTTACACTCCAGGGCCATACAAGCTACTTTAGTTTTATTATGTAAGTTTTTTATAACAAGCTCCTGCTGTACAGGAATATGTACTTGATGGAAAGACGACAGAGTAGTAGTTGGAGCAGCTGAAGGTGAGGCTGAAATTTCAACGAAAATGCCTACCAGCTGTTGTGATAGATTTCCTCCAAATTCTTTCTGGTTGTAGCTACCAAACCTAGGTTCAACACCAGATTCTGCATTGCATTGTCAAACTTGAAATAACAAGAAGCTACTGACAACGGCAATGTCAATGGAGAAAAAGTGCTTTCTGGTATTCTGCGTTTTTTGGAGTACACAATATGTATTCATCATTTGGTCAATGTCCCCTGATCCCTGCCAAGACTTGGTTCCCCAGTAGCAATGGATATTAGGGAGGGAAGTGAACCCCATGTAAATGATCAATCCCAGAAACCAGTGAAACTCTTCTGGGGTCTTTGTCCCATGCCCCTGCACTGTTTGCATACGATGGCCTACTAAGCACAAGCTCCAATTCCTTCCGGTTGGTAAAACCACATATGTCTGGGACAACAATGTGAGTAAAAAAGAACATAAGAAGTCTATTTCACACAGTTTTTTAGTCTGCACCATCCTACGCACGGCACATAAATCTATACCTTCTTCCTCCATCCCCTCATGGTCTTCAGCATTGTGAGCGCAAGCTCATGAGCAGTCAGCTACCTCTTCAGGCTTGCGAGAAGGTCTGTGTAGGTCTTGTCATCCTCCATCTGAAACAAGAGCGAAATCATACAAATACCTTTATTAATGTAAAAAATAAAATCACAAAACTACAGATTTGTGCATGTATGCACACAAAAGAAGAGGTAGCCTAAACTATTGAAGCATCCTCAGAATATACTCAAAATATTTCTAAGTAGGCCTATGAAAAGTCATTGTATTACACATGGGTTTAGCTACCCTAAATCTGATTGCCTGGCTGGCATCAAGATAAAGACAGATTACATTTCACCTAGTAACAAACTGCTGAAATGCAAATGACATTTCTGACAGAATATGTGATTTCACATCATGTTTTCTATAACTAAATATTGAGGAGTTGAGCTTCATCTATTTCAAGTCATGCCATCTTAGAAAATGTTGAGACAAGCACGTCTGATGTTTGTCATTTAGAGGTTAGCAAGCTAAAATAGTTCACTACAGACTGCACTACAGATAACAACTGGAGGAAAGGCAATAAGTTAATTACATTTCTGACAGAATATGTGATTTCTCATCTTATTTTCTACAACTAACGTTACATATTGAGAGGAGTAAAAATATCGTTCAACTTATTTCATGTAAGAGAACGCAACGTAGAAACGCGGCGCCCATTGATTTATTCAGCTTTGATTTGCTATACTGTCTTGCCAATATAATGCTTACCTAACAAGCAAATTTGTACTAGAAAACAAACTTAACTACAGGTTATATACTAACAGGTTTTTAAATGAATTAAATGAAACTGTCAAATGAAAATAACTGACATCAAAAGCAAACGATAATATTGCAAGCAGTTCAGAATTATACAGTTAGCTAAAGTTACGTGACGATGCACTAGCCAAGCTAAGCCATAATGTTGACGCTGATGAGAAAGCATATTACTGTCAAATAACATGATTTAAGGACTTCAAATTAAGATAAACCATAACTAGAACCGATGTAAAAACAATATTACCTCAGTTTATCCAGCTGTGTGGTTTCCAGTCGAGGTAAACTCCAACTTAAGTGCAGGTGGCATCCGGCTGTCCACGTCAAATGCACCGACTCAAGTGAAAATATTTTTTCAAGACTCATCTTCAAGTATCCAAAACATTTCGCGCCATAAACCCCTTAACCAATCATATCAAATTGAAGCTGATGTTGTCAGCATTACGGGGAAGATTTCAGAAATAAAATCAGTCATTGGACAGCTGAGATATTAGACGATTGGCCATCGTTACTTTTGTAACGAAATTAGAACGGTCGGGCTCGTAAGGGTTAAGGTGGTAACCCGGTGGAGTGAGAGGACTCATGACACCAACCTAGTGGGGGGAGGTGATAGTAAAACAATGTGTTCTTATCACATATGTTTTTCATATTTTATAATTTTCTTGCTAGAATATATATCTCTTAACTTAGTTCTCAGACGTGCCATAAGTGGAACAACATTCTAAGTTATTTTTATACATCATATTGTTATGTTGCATAGTCATATTATACACCATTTGAAGGCTTGGGCTCTTGGGAATCAATACATGACAACATTTTTCATGTAAAACATGTGTAGTGCTTTACATGATCAAATTTATCTTACTATGTCTCAATTAAAAATGGCCGACGGCCCCCCTCGCCCCCCTTCATGCTTTCCTACCCTCTATCCCTTGTATATCATTAGGAATATGGAGATGTAGCATATTGGGTCTTGAAATGTCCACATTAATCCATAGAAATAGAATATCTATGTTGTTTCATCCAATATGAGTTGTGTAGATGTATAGTCCATCTTATACATACCAATTGAACTACCAGAAAATTGCAAAAATAGATATTTGTGTGTAATTATTCCATATTTAGTGTAGTCATTCCATATCAGAACCTGCTGACATACAATCCAAATAGAAGCATGAAACTTCATAGTGTTACTTTTCATTTGAGTCCAAGATTATGCTTCTACACAAAGGGTTTCATATGCAGTAACCCTTTTTTTTGTCAGTATGCATTTTGGGTAACCAAAGGCATTTTACAAAACGCATGGGCATACCTTTGTAAATAATTGGCTTAAGTACTAATCTTTTTTCTATGTTAATCTACTTTTACACCCAACTTCACAAGATGTGGTTCTAGGGCTCAGTTGTGTTTCTAAATCATATCAAGTGACCCAGAGGGCTGAAATGTGGTCAGTTCAGAGATACTTGTAATCCGGCAGAAATAAAAAACAATACTCTAGCCTCTGTAACTCGGTGTCAGTACTTCACACCACAATTCTGATTCCCAAGAAACTACAGCTTTCCAAAGAGGAAGCATTTGATTATAGGCCAAACTAAGTGGGAACAGTGGCCTCTGAAGTAGGCTGAAATAGATATTGAGAATTAAGTTGTTAAGCGCATTTTGATGGTGAACAAATTTGTAATGGAGAGAATCACATAGCATAGCTGGTAGCATCTGACGGCGACTCAGAGACATCTTGCGAGAATTGTGAAACATTATTACTTGGTCAGTAGCTCTTTGGAGATCGTCTTCATCTGTTGCTCATCATTCGGCTCAAAAAACAAATGTGATGTCAAGCTGTGAGATGTATCTACAATGGCAAAGTTAAATATAAATATTCTGCAACTCCAGAAGGAGCTATACCTAAAATACCTGAAACTACAGCACTGTAAAAACAAACTGTTTGCACACAGAAATTGCTTGCTTACTGAAATATTCATATACTATATATCCATTTCTTTGAAGATTTGTATTCCAAAAACTGTACCTTAAAATACACTTCTTCAGCAATTAAAAGACAGATGAGAAAGTGTCTAATATAAGCTGATGTTTGAATATGTACACAGATTCACACTATCAGACAGAGAGAAAGATTGTGTGTGTGTTCAATTGAATCCTAACAAAAATATGAGAAAACATTTCGACACAATAGAGCAATATAATACTGTGCATCTCCCCCTAGGTGACGATTTGACGTATCACAACGGCATGAAGTTCACCACTTATGACAAAGACCAGGACCTGCATGGGGACAATTGTGCCAAAATCCTTTTGGGGGCATTCTGGTATAATGCTTGTCAATATGCCAACCCAAATGGCCTTTATGCTGAAGAGTCAAGCTCTCCATTGTCAAAGGGCATATTTGTTCATTGGTGGAATTGGAAAGGATATTCCTACTCCCTCAAGGGAATTTCCTTAAAGATGAGACCAGTTTAAAAAAACACACTACAGAGGTGACCATGACGAGTATGATGATTATTTTCCTGTCTTTGATGAAGATTCAGACATATAAATAAACATGAAATGAAAATAATTTTTTGATATGGATATGTTTTTTTTTTTACCTTCGTTTTTTTTTTTTCATGTCACCTCATGGGCTCTGTAGGTTTTTACTAGGGTTGTCAAGCGATTAATAAAATAACTAATTCATTACATACTCTGTGATTAATTAATCAAAATAAATCACATGCAATTTTTGCTATGAACATATTTAAAAAAATATTTCAAATCAAATTATGAAAAGAAACACCTCATGTCTCAGAGTCTGTTTTGCTATAAAAGTGGAGACAGAGGCGAGAAGTAGCTCATATTTTGCAAAGAGGACAAAAACACACTCACCCAGCACTAATACGATGGTAAGTGGATTTTAAAGTCTCTTTCTTTCTCCTCTTTTTTTAAAGTCTCTTCTGACTCTATCCCTCTCTCTTTAACATAAATGAGTGATGAGCGACCCGAGTCATTTGCTTATATTTTCGACCCGAACCCTGCCGAACCTACGGGTCCCGTCGGGTTTGTCGGGCCGACCCGACCCGTTGAGAACTCTACTCTGAAGTAGGTTGAAATAGGTATTGAGAATTTAGTTGTTAAGCGCATTTTGATGGTAAACAAACTTGTAATGGGGAGAATCTTGCACATAGCACAGCTGGTAGCATCTCACAGGCAGAAAACCACCCTTGCTATACAGCTGATGGCGACTAAGAGACATCTTGCGAGAATTGTGAAACATTATTAGGCTACTTGGTCAGTAGATGTAGCTCTTTGGAGATTGTCTTCACCTGTTATATAGGCTATATATGGCTTGGTGGTTAATGTTTATGCTGTAACAAACTCAGAATGCATCATTGCATTGTTAAACATGCTATATTTCAGACATATACAAGTCAGGGAACAGAGGATGGTAGTTGGCTGGTAGATGAAAGTGAAGTTACTTCTGATGAAACACTTGTCAGTGAGGGTGAAGATTTTGTTCAAGTCATTGTTGATGAGCTTGGATCTCTATTACTTAAATTAGACTGCATCTTCAACGTCTCTAATAGGTGTATAGATTAGATTGTAGACGAGCTTCCGTTCATAACCAGTACAGCATCCGCACCTATTATTAAAAACATTGTCCGTAGCACATTACAAAATCAACACTGCAGAATTGGTGATTACAGACTTGGTGAATAACATTAGCCAGTTAAATCCTCTCAGTGCAGCCTTTAGTAAGGTGGGGCCTCTTGGGACAGCATACAAGAGAAATAGTTATTTAAAGGAACATTTCTCTATTGTTGAACTGTTGGAGTATATACTTGATGCGAAAGAGGGAAAGACATTCCAATATATACCAATTTTGCAAACCTTGTCACATGCTCTGAAAAATAGTGACATTCACAAAAAGGTTTTGAAGAATACAAGGCATTGTGGTTCTCCAGGTCAATATACTAGTTTCCGTGATGGTTCTCACTTCAAAGAAAACACATTTCTCTCTGGAGATTAGTTAAGACTTTCCCTTCTTCTCTACTGTGACGATTTTGAAATATGTAACCCATTAGGAACCTCTCGTAAAAAGCATAAGGTGACAGGTATCTTACTGGGTGTTCGCTGATATTCCATCAGTGTTAAGGTCCACATTACCATCAATTTACTTAGCTGTTTTGTGCAAGGCAAATTATGTTAAGGAATTTGGTTATTCTCAAGTGCTAGAGCCATTATTAAGGGATTTGAGAAGCTTAGAAGATGATGGTATTTTTGTGCACTGTTTAGGAAAAATCATAAAAGGCACTGTATTTTCTGTCATTGCCGATAACCAATGTTGGGCAAGCTACAGTACTTGTCCAGTGTAGTGAGCTAAGCTATCAGTTACTCAACAATAAATTAAGCTTCACTACACAAAAGCTACACTGTAAAAAGTTTAACGTAAAATTTACAGCAACTGGCTGGCAGCAAATAACCAGCAAGTTGCTGTATTTCACTCTACAGTACACCTACTGTATATGAAATCACAGTACCTATGCCTGATACTGTAAATGCCAACTACAGTAGTACTACCAGTGCTGTAATGTATACAGTATTGAATTGTCTACCGTATTTTTAATCACAGTACTTATGGATCGATCATACTGTAACTAAGTACAGTAGTAATACCAGTGCTGTAATATTATATACAGTAATTTTGGGGAAATCATATCCTGCTTTATCTACAGCCAGGATACATTTGACTAGGCCTAGATATGGTTTAGGTTACACAAACTTGCATAAATAACCATTGACAACTTGTTATCAGTTTGAAAAGCAAGCTACATTTATTCGCTTTTTTTCCGTTTAGAAATTCTCGTGTGCTGCATCCTAACGTTAGACCAACGGTTGCAGTCAGCCTGATCCACTACCAGTAGCAGAGTGAAGCAGCACCTAGCAGAAATAGAAGAAAAAAAGATAAACAGTGTTAGATAACAATTTTCAACTGAAACTGAAGGCTACTTACAAGTGAAACTTTAGAATAATCATTTATATATATATATACTGTATGTTTTTTGAGTTTACTGTCAAAATGCCAGGCTGAAGATGGTGTTAGCATAACTCAGTTTCGCAAGGTATATTTAACGTTAGTCAGCTGGGTGAGCTCATTTGATGATGTTTGCTTGCAGCAACAGCCATTCGCGCTGTTCGTCCAAACAACGGTTAATGATAGTCAGATGTGACTTAAAGTTAACTTATATCAATATTGCTAAAGTTAGCCTATTAAACTCACAAAACCGTACATGATTACGAGGAGTTAACGTTACATAAGTTAGCTGGTAGCAGCTAAACCTCCACGTTAACGTTAACCAGCAGCACATCATCTTCAGCCTAACATTGTGACAGTAACATACTAGGCCTAGCACTACTAGCGAATGTTTTATATAAATTATATGAATATAATAAACTGTAACTTACTGAGAACTAAGGTAGGCCTAATATAAATGAGACTGGCAAAACGTTAACGTAACATAAAACATTAACGTTAATGCCACCGTCACAGCAACACCAACTATGATAGCTAGCCTAACGTTACTTAGTTGATCCACCAAGCATGGATGAGTTTGTAAGTTAGACAGTACAACGTACATAGACTGTACACATGCCCGAATTTAATGTAGTACAATTTCACAATGAAACATTAACGTTACATAAATAAATGCTTGCTTACCATTAAGGTGGAGCTGCGAACTTGACAGAGTGCTGAACACCGTTGGTCTGACTCTGAACTGTTGCTCAAAAATGATCTCCCGCCGCCGGACAGTTCAAACGCAGTCGCGCGGTGCACGTTTCAATCATCACATCAAAATTTCCCAGTAAACCATAAATCCATGACTTTTCAATATCTTTTCAAAATGATGATTTGGATGGAAAATCAACATAATATCAATGTCACCTTGCTATCTGGGAGCTTAACTTTCTATTTATGTGCAAAAAGAAAACAGAAAACCCCAACTGATTTTCCGCCATGTTTTTTCAAAAATTTCAAAAAGCTGACAAGTGAGGGAGGAGTCAGATTTATTACTGTGTTATGATTCGCAGCAAATTTTTATTACTGTATATTTTTATTACTGTATATTTTATTACTGTAATTCATAGCGAAACCACAGCAACATACTGTATTCACAAATACAGTACACATTTTTTTCTAAAACAGCAGTGATGCTGTGAAAATCACAGAATCTTGTTACAGTGTACCACCTATAGAAATATAGCTAAGTTACACAAATGTGTTAAAAGTAGCTTAACTACATCAGAAGCTACTTAACGTTGTACTTTGTAGGCCAAGGACCTTGAACATCACTCATGTCTGAATAACTAAACCTGATAAAACACCAAGCTAATCAAATTTTACAATTATAAAAAAAACACTACTGCCTAGCCACTTGGCTAGTCCCTTCCCACCACACACTGCTTGCTAGTTAGCTGGGTACATGGTTCGAATTACAGGGGGTATTGGGGGGGTCCGACCCCCCTAGATGAGACTTGGACCCCCCCAAAAGGGATGAAAATAATAGTTTGGGGGGTACTGAAAAAAATTAATAAAATTTAATGTTATCCAATATTGCATGTAATTAAATGCAGTATTACCATCACATTCCAAGAATTCAGGATATAATCTAATTAAATACGATTTTCAAACCCTCACCCCCATTGGGCTGTACCATTTCTCTGGTACGTTCAGACTGTATTGTTTGCTATGATATAATACTGACGAATTAAAACAAATGCACAGTGTAGTAGGCTGCAAAAGCCTGAAACGAATGGGTTGACAAGCGGTGGCCAACTGGCCATACATTTGTCTAATATTTCACTGCCTTTGTAACATAGTGATATTAGCCAACCTTAGAAAAACATTGAGTAGCAAGATCGCTATGGTTTAACCGTAGGTCTCCCTTCCACTCAGCGGCCACGACCATCGCTGCTTCTTCAGGCCTACAATCACACGCCATAGGAGGAGTTCCATAGATATACTGACACGGGGAGAGGTTTAATGAGGCAATTTATCATTTTGTGCAATTTCATTCTTAATATCTTAACAAGAGGGAGTTTGCTCTAATATTCAGGGAATTTCGCATGTACTGCAGATTACCTTTTTTACGCAAATGTACATAGGCCTACATCTATAATTGCAACGTTAGCTAGAGTTTGTTTGAAACTCTACGTGAACATATAATAATCAATTGGACGTGAAATGTCTTTCCTCGTTGCCATTATTAGAGATCAGCCTTTCTTAAAAGTGTATTGCTGCACAAACGTTTTGTGATATAACAGACATCCCAACCTGCAAAAAGTCATTTCAGGGAGGTATCCCTAAACTTTATCCTACTTAGATACTGAAATACAGATGATTGTGTTTCTTCAATAATGTCAGTAAACCAAATAAGGGAGGCCTATAGTTAGGAATTGGGATAATAAAATACGTAGATTTTGGAAGTTTGGTCTTTTTATGTAGCCTTGGCAACTAGCCATCTAATATAGGCCCAAATAATATACATGAAATGACACTTGTTAAACTCACCTCAACATGTCTTTTGCAATCATTTAACCCGCCATGAGCAATGCACTGTTACAAACAGTACAGCGTCCAAGACTATTTTTTACTATTATGAGACAAGGGTACACTTTCGTGCAGTCTGATGTGAAATGGGTCTTAAATGTTCCTTTTTGGGGGGGCATTGGCTCTTGTTCCTAGATACACTGAAATTATGAATTTAGTTTAGAGATAAAATCCCGCCTGCACTGAAAACTGATTGGTCAAGATGCGTTGCAAGCACATACGCACCACCCCTCTCTCTATCCCTCTCCATCATCTGTGCGCTACAATCAGATGTACACGCCATTTGAAGTTTCGGTCTCGCGTGCGTGTTCTTGCTTGCTTGTTCTAGATTCCGGGACATTGTTCAAAAAACTAACAAGTCAAAGAAAATATTTCTGGGATGAGATCATAGACGAGATAAGTGTCTCGCAATGTTCATTTCTATGAGTATGGAAATGCACCAGTTTATCTTTTATTTCTTTGCATTGTGCAGGCTACATTCACAAATTAGCCTACATAAACAGAAGGAACAGGAAAATGTCAACAAATCCATTGTTTATTGCGACTGCAAGATTGGTAGCCCAATTAGCCTAAGAGTCAGTGATGGTGACATAGCCTATGTGACTGTCCGTGCGTCACACCCTTATTCAACATGACTCCTAACTTTGGTTGAAAGATTACAGAAGCTAGGTTTAGCTGTGACAATATCCTGGGTAATATCCTAACAGCTAATGCTATTTTACACAGTAAAATCCGCATTTGAAAGCCTGGTCACCAGTTGCCAGTTTGTATGGCTAATTATTTTGCCTGGACTGCAATGAAAAAGCTTCGTATTTTTGGGTGGCATAGCTGAACTACAAACCACAAAAAGGGGCAAACATGTACATGCTGAAGGGCAAAGGGAATATCACAATGTTTTACTCTGGCCTTTTTTGGGATAGGCTATGTATTGGCAGACAGCCCAAACTTACCGTTGTCGTTGACACACCCGCTCGCTTGACTGCCGGTGCAAACAAGTACAGTAGCCTGTGCTTTGTCACTCTCCGTGCGTGTAGGCCTACTGTAGCGTGCATGTCAGATACTGTAACCCTTTCCCCTCCCCCTCTGTTTTTCGGCAAATCATATGACGACGTTTCTTGTACTGTTGTGCTGGCGGTCGGAATGATCAGCAGCACAAATAAGTTTGCTAAAATATTGGTGGGGACAATTGTCATCTTAAAATATTGATTAGGACTAGTCCTTAGCGTCCCACCCTAAATCTACGCCCATGAGACAGACTAACTGCTTCCGTAACATTTTGAAGTCTATGGCAAAAAAACATCAGTCCATGATTGCATACCATCTCCATAGTTCAAATGTCAAAAAACCTGCTGTGTCTGTGTCAAAGATGTCCGGAGTGCCATTAGAAGTTGTAAATGACAACATACGAGAATTTCTATTACAGAAATCTCCTGAAGAGACAGCTGTTAATTTGACAAAACAGGCAGAATTGCGGGGCACCAGTTACGGTATTGGCATGATCCTGGTATATGGCCACACTGGTGGATTGCCCGACTTTGCTGAAATACTGCAAATCATCATTGTTCGTGACAGCTTAGTGTTTGTGGTGAAATTGCAAAGTGCGTGGTACCTTGAGCATTTCAGATGTTTCAAGTTAGAGTCCACAAGCATAGTCAAAGTGATTGAGCACTCACAACTCACTGACACACCCATTGGCAACTTATTCATTGCAAGGCGATCGAATGGTTTCTCTGAAACACCACATCTGCCTGTAAAAATAGGTAGGCCTAAAGCAGTGGTCGCCAAACTACGGCCCGCGGGCCGGATACGGCCCGCCACCTCATTTTGGGTGGACCCCCAAGACATGTCCGTAGTATATAGCATCCGGCCCGCACGGGAGTACAACATCGTCAAACTAAAACCTCCGCAATTTCCCCCATTCATTCTCTATGGCGAGTCAAACAGTACACATGTAATACTCTTTTTGTCCACCGGTGGTTGTTTTGGGGCTGTTTTGCGTTTGCCATCGAAAACGGAATGAAATGTAGGCTACCTGCAAACAATGTAAGAGGCCTATGCTGACTGCATCAGTGCTCAAAGTATTTTAAAAGTTTATCAATTAATTGTTAATAACCAACTAACTCCTATTCAAGTCATATTTCTGGGACTTTCTGGGATAATTATTTCTATTTTTATTCACTCGTTCAAATGTTCATACAAAGAGTTCACATCAGGTGACTGAAAGTTAGAATGGTGGTCATTTCAGACCACTTCAGCACTTCATAAAATTCTCATAGTTTGAGAACTTTAAATTATTTGTAGGATATTCACAACTTGAGCTGTGTATGCAAAGACACAGAATTCAGAGTTCACACATTTTTAATAAAATATACTTTTGGGACTCCCTGCTAATACTTTTTGGAATGCAAACGTTTTTTTATTAGTATTATTTAATTTTACACTGATATGGCATGATGACAATATAAACACAGCTAACAATGGTATTAAATTGCAATAGCCTATGATTAAATGTAATAGAATATTCAACTAAGGTAGACTGCTGTTGTTCACAGCACTAAGCTATTTATGGTTACTGATATAGAACTACTCCGAGTCTCTGGCCCTCTCTTGGAGCCAGGCATAGTGAGCTGGCCCTCGGAAAAAAAAGTTTGGGGACCACTGGCCTAAAGTATAATTTTAAATGGTGTGAATCCATCTGGTTTGCATTACAACTTCATTGGACTTATTAAAAAGGGGTTACATTTGTTTGTTCTTGTAGTTCTGCTTGCCCAAGATTATGTCTACCCCAACTCAACTACGTGTGATTATTGAAGAGACTCAAGTTCACAAGTTGACCCTACCAAATGGAGTCCCTAGCACTTTAGATGAACTTTTAGAAGTTGCACAGGGTCATTTTCAACTCCAAAGGAGCTTTACTGTTATGTACATGGACAAAGACTTTGATAACCAATTCTTCACTCTAACATCAACAGATGTGGTTAAGGACAAAGACACAATCAAACTAGTTAGAATGGACGAGTCTGTGATTCTGACATTGACTCCCATCAACGAGTCAGTTGCTTCCTCTCCTCCAGTGTCACTGGATGTGTCTTTGCAGGATGACAATTCTGGAATTAGCTCAGCTGACACCATCCTTTTACCACAGTCCCCAGAATGTCGATCAGAACCATGGCCAACTAATTTTCAGATACCCACCTTTTCATACGATGTTGAAATGCTCCTTAATGCTGGAAATAAGGCTTATGAAAGTGATGGTTCATTCCTTCAGAATCCAACCATGAACTCAAGCATACTTAAGAAACTTGCTGACACTGTGTTCTACTACACTGCTTATCCCACTGGCCTTCAAACAGTGGCAGTTGTAGAAGCTCTGTTAAAAAAGCATCTATGCCTAAGGGAGCCTGATACCTCATTTTCAGGCATGTATGGGTGGCAGCAGCGTCTTACATACAAGATGGCTAATTACCGTAGCAAACTGAAAAGGCTTGAAGTACCTTGTCCTAAGCTTGATGTCAACTCATTGAGAAGGAAACTCCCGGGTGAGTGAAATCCTGCAAAAAATTGCAAGAGACCGAAGAAGGCAGAGGTGAACTACCTTCCTCCACATCCAAGTGGAGAAACAAGCGACAGTCTGGAGATGGAAAGACAGGAACTTCTTAATGAGGTAAAGAAGAGTAACAACACCAAGGTGATTCAAGAGAAAATGGCCAAAACATTCTCGATTCGAAGGCTTGAGATTGTGAGTGAAAGTCCAGCTGCTGATGACTTCAGAGAGAGATGGCCTGCTTTGTTTTGTGAAGATGGGGTAGGTGAATCTATACTCTTACAAGTATGACCTGTTTCATTGGGCACTAACAATGTTTCTATAATAAATATAATTCCATCATGAATATCTATAAGGTTTAAATTCTCTCCTCATAATTTGAATTTTCATTTAGCACCAGATTATTCATCTCCTTACCTGATATTGTATTTGTGATTTATGTCAATGCAGATCAAGGAGGAATTCAGGAGAATAACCACAATGTCCCTGGAGCAGTGCTTCATGTACAAACTTGACCACTACACACCAAAACGTATTACCCTGATGAAGGCGTTTTGGGGACCACGCTGAGACCGTTCTTGTACAGACTAAGTCAGGTGTGCTTGCTCACTTTTTTGTAGGAAGATAGACCTTCAGTTTTTCTGACTCTCATTCTCACACACACATATTCGTAAGCATATACAGCACAAATTCTCACACTCAGTAGCTTCAACACTCTGTGGCTCACATGACTCCTCCACATGTACACTAAATTGCCAAAAGTATTGGGTCACCTGCCTTGATGCAGGCCAGTCAAGTTCAGCCACACCCTCTGTCATCCATGTCTTTATGGACCTTGCTTTGTGCACTGGTGCACGGTCATGTTGGAACATGAAGGGGCCATTCCCAAACTGTTTCCAAAGTTGGGAGTATGGAATTGTCCAAAATCTCTTGGTTAATGTTGAAGCATTCAGAGTTCCTTTCACTGGAACTAAGGGGCCAAGCCCAGCTCGGGATGGCCACTTCCTGTTTGGTGTGGATGAACTTGACCTCAACCCAGGAGAACACCTTTGGGAGGAATTAGAGTGCAGACTGTGAGACTGTCTCCTCGTCCAACATCAGTGTGTGACCTCACAAATGCGCTTCTGGAAGAATGGTCAAAAATTCCTATAAACACACTCCTAAACCTTGTGGAGCCTTTCCAGAAGAGTTGAAGCTGTTATAGCTGCAAAGAGTGGACTGACGTCATATTAAACCCTATGGATTAAGAATGGGATGTCACTTAAGTTCATATGCGCATCAAAGCAGGTGACCCAATACTTTTGGCAATTTAGTGTATGCTCTTGTGTTTTCAGCTCACAATCAACTTAATGATTTACTTTCTGGAAATGACGTCATTATGAATGAGGAAATTCTGATTTGTCGCTCAATAGAATTGTCTTTTTTCTTGTAAAAAACACATTTCCCTAATGTGCCGAGTAATGTGCCGAAGCTTCGAAACATGGAAGACAAGGAAAACACAGCGACATCTGGTGGTTTGCATAAATTATCGCAGCCACAAACTATTGAAAAGAATGCCTACAACGTTCAACACAATGCCAAAGCTTTGAAATGTTCTCATTCATTACATTAAAAGTGTTGCAAGAAATTTGCATTTCTGTTTGTCTCAATTCAATACAATAAAATACGATTAGGCAACATAATGCCGTCACTCGTTATCACGTGAAGATTGGTGTTTCCGTGGAGGTGTTATCCCAGTCAATGATCCAATCAGTCTACCATCCACTTAACGCCCGCAGTAGACACTACTTAGCTTCTGAACACACATACACACTTACATTGATTATGGACTGATTATGGACTTTATAAAAAAAAAAAAAAAAAAAAAAAATTGGTAAAATTGTTCAAGAATGCTCATGTTTATGGAATCTTATGTTAAAATTCAAGTCATTCAGACTTGAAAAGGGGGAATTGATAGCAATAAATTTATGGTTAAAATGGATAATAATTTAACTTCAAGACTACTTTTAGTTAGCCATGTAACCCTTCTTGTTTTTAAACAAAGACACTATCCCCTCCCCCAATCAAATGCTAATGTGCTGGTTTAAGGCCTATCACTTACACAAGACAAAGGATGCTACCTTGATATAATGTATCCATGTGTCATGAAATGTAAATGTATTCATGTTTGGTATCATTCTGATAGTCTCAGTACAAGGATTGTAATGATTTGATTGTGAGAATGTTTGGAACATTCTATAAGTGATATTTCTGATATATATGATATCTCCCCTCATGCTATTCTGATAAGAATGAAATAGGTGTGTGAGTAGGTGTGTCTGATGCCAACTGGAGAACCAATCATGTGGGCTTGTTCTTGGCGCCATTTTGTTCTTTGTTTAAAGCATTTAAAAGTAACTAAACTGAAATGTTTGTCAGATTTTGGATTGTCAGACTAAGGATGTAGAGCGGAAGAGAGGATAAGTTGGCTATAGGTCAACCTAGGCCTTTCAGGCCTGGGCTAGGCCTACATAGACCATAGACCATTTTTTTGTACCCTCACTGCTTGTAATAGAATAAACTTGATTCCTGAGTTTTTCCTGAAGTTCGCCAGTCTAAGATTAATTTAATTCAAACGTGTGCTCGTCCTCCAAGAAGAGGCGACTCGGAGCTCAAACACGCGCGACAGCACTTTACCTTTAGGAAAGCCACCTTGCCTCGCTGTGAAACAGTACAGCCTTTTGGTCAGCTACCATCTCTTCGCAAAGTGCGGAGAATAGACGCGCTTTTAAGGGCCGGGTTTTGATGAAATTCACCACTCTCACATCAACGTTCAAAATCTCATGTAAGTCGGGACTAACTAAGCTGCCTTGACACGAGCGCTTCCCTGTGAATAACACAGTGTGTCCATTGCGCATCGGGTGCTACCTGGGCCCAGGCTACAGATAAAAAAATAAAATAAAAAAAACTCCTGTTTTTCACGTCAGTTCGCGCCCCACCTGGCATGTCTCCGCGACCCACAGTTTGAGAAACGCTGGCTTAGTTAAAAGCGCGTCTATTCTCCGCACTTTGCGAAGAGATGGTAGCTGACCAAAAGGCTGTACTGTTTCACAGCGAGGCAAGGTGGCTTTCCTAAAGATAAAGTGCTGTCGCGCTCCGAGTTTGAGCTCCGTGTTTGAGCTCCGAGTCGCCTCTTTTTGGAGGACGAGCACATGTTTGAATCTGCAAGCACGTTCACTAATGAACTTTTCTTGACGAAGCTGGCCTATTTTAGCGATATATTTGATATATCTTAGCGATACATTTGAGTTAAATGTCCAGGCGCCTCGATCGCGACAGTATTATGCCTTTGAGATTTCTGAGCGAAATCGCTGAAACGTCTGATTGGGAGCCACATGTATTAAACAGTAGGCCTACATCACATCCCTGCAAAGTTTATAAATATTTCCCAACCAGCAGTGCTCAGTATGACTGGATTATGGATCCATTTAATGCAGCATGTTGGTATTTCATTGAATATATTGTACAATGCTGTAAAATGGCCTATGCTTCCTAATATGTTGCTGGAAAACAGAAATATGTGTGTTATGTATTTATTTCTTATTATATCTGCAGCACCAGCTGATTTTAACTCTGTTGAAGAGGATATATTTAGAACTTGTCATTATTTCAATAAATTTGACAATTTTAAGCTTGACCTACCACTTTCTTAGAGCGATGAGGGACAGATGGGGCTCGAGAATGCCCCCTTGATCAGAATGAAAGAAAAAGTTTGAGAACCACTGATCTAGTTTGTTAACTACCACAGTCACGAGTTGGGTCGCGATAGTCTGTCATTTTTAAAAAGTGGGTCCCCAGAAAAAAAGTTTGAGAAACACTGATATACGAGTTACAAATATGTTTTTTTTATTTGTAGATATCAAAACACACATGCAAATCAAGAAATATTTGTGGATCCCCCTCTGCGCATATACAAATATTATTGAGACAAATTTAGCTCCATAAAGACCAGCCAACGTTTTCCATAGTGGTGGAAATTGGATGAAGCAACATTTCAGCTCTTACTATCCTGTAGTTTTTATGAGTACCATGGTTCAACAAATGTGTACAGTAAAGGTTATATAATAATTCACTTTAACTGAGAAGTTAAAAAAATATTCCACTATTCCACAAGTTAACAAAAACAGAAAGAAAGAAAGAAAGAAAGCCTTTGAAATGTAGCCTATCCAACACTTCCACAAAGAGGCATATTAAACTAATATTTAGGCCACATTTATACAAAGCCGGGTATTTAGAGAAACAAATATTTCCCCCCCTCCGTTTTCAATAATAACATTGTGCACACAACATTGTTTTCAAAAAACTTGTCATTTACATCAACC
Source organism: Alosa pseudoharengus (assembly GCF_046254945.1). NCBI lineage: Eukaryota > Metazoa > Chordata > Actinopteri > Clupeiformes > Clupeidae > Alosa > Alosa pseudoharengus. Next base: position 33,159,322 of record NW_027468564.1, on the reverse strand, counting down.
CGCATAAATACGCTGTCGAGCACCATAATAACTATGCCAAACCTATGGGTGGCAGTGTAGGGAAAGGAATAAAGCCATGTTGGCCATTCAAAATCCTCAGAATCGACACCAACGACTAACACGAGCGACTTCCGGTTCCTTTCAAAACAGCAAACATGGCGCGAGGTTCATTTGTAAGACAGACAGCGAAGTAGAGTTACTCCTTCGTGTAGCGTTAGACTACAAAAAATAAGTAAAAATTAGTAGCACCTTAACAGCATCCATGATAATCATGATCAGTAGCCAAAGAAACTGTAAACATAGGCGCTCACATGATGTTAAGGATTTTCTGGCGCATAATGTGACGTTTAAGAAGCTAAAACGCCGTTTATCCCTGTTGACACGGCAGCACATAACCGGCGTTATCAGAAATCTCCACTTTGGCCGGAGGTTTTAGAAATAATCGCTTTCTGTGATAAACGGGGTTTTGGTGTAAACGAGAGGCCAAACCGCAGGGAAATATCTGTGTTTTCCCTTCATGTAAACGGGGTCTTAGGCTACATGTTTTTTGCATGGGTAGGCTATATTGTTGTTTGGTGATTTAGCCTACTCCTTTACTACACCCTCTTCTGAGCAAACAAGGCATATTCATTATGTAGGGTAATTGCTCTTTCTTACATTAAATAACTTTAATTTATCCTCTCTACTTGTCCCTGTAGTCATGGCCTCCGTATCTCTAATTTCGGGCTCATCATTTTCAGTGGTCGACTGGTTGATCTGCTGCTCAGTCTCTCCTGGCCTCTTTCTACCATCCATCCTTCTGACGCTTGTGTCTACTGTAGGGCCAGCTCAGCTATCCTTATCTGAGAAAACTTTTTGGAAAAGACGGGCTATATGGACCCAACCAACTCTTTTTGGGAGGGGAGAACTCCCTCACGTAGGCTACAACCCATGCAGAGGCATTGCATTGGTGTCATGCACAGAATGCGGAGCGTGTCCTACTTTAAAGATAGACTAACGTGACAAATGTCAATATTTTTTTCCTCGACCGGCCCAAAAGTGAAGCGGCCACCGGGAATTCTCCCGATTACGGGCCTGATTCAGTCTTGCTCTTCTTGGACTGAAGACAAGTCCTGCAATGCTAAATAGCCTTTCACAGGCCGCTGAGGCAGGTAGCGGAGTGTTCAGCTGCACAGAAAGCTGCCAATGTACAGAAACTTCTTGCAAATACAGCCACGGGTGTATGCCGTTATCTTCACCACTACCCTGTTCACCGAGTTCACCACTATCGTTGGGGTGGTCGTCTATGATAACGGGAGGTCCTCCAGTACAGTAGGTGCTTGTGCTTCCATGGCGGTTTCAGTTGTGCGTCCTCCTCCTTTAGCAACAAACAAGCGGTGAAATAGAGCGTGCGGAGCGTGCGTAATGCAATCTAGGAGCAGTGATTCGCCAAACCTCCCTTATTGCAGTCGCACACATTTCTTCTAATTTTATGTTTTAGTAACGAGTAACGAAGATGCTTAGTGGAAATATAACAGAGTAAAAGTATACATTTTATCTAGGAAATGTAGTGGAGTGAAAAAAAGTGAAAGTTGACATAAATTTAAATAGCTAAGTAAAGTACAGATACATGACATTTCTACTTAAGTACAGTAATGAAGTATTTGTACTCCTAGTGATGTGCCCAATGAAGCGAGGCTTCGGAGCTTGTGTCGAGCAGAAAGGGGCGTGCCAGATGAAGCCCCGGTTCGAGGCTTGTGTCGTTTCCATAAAAATCACGTGACTGATGACAAACGAGGCCTCGGTTTGTGAGTGTGACATCTGAAGCTTCGTTTGGGACACACACCCACGTGACTGCTTCGGAATCTGACTCAAAGGCTTTGAATTGCGCGAACCAGGGCACCCGTTCTAGTGTTGGAATGAGTTGTGTTGCATTGCAAGAGTCAGGCGAAATTTGTGGGTAGCCCTGTTTTATATAGGATGCTTTCTCTGTTTGGGAATTTACGTTCTTTTCTTTCCGGAAAATGTCCATAATCCATAATATCATGCAATAAAGAAGAAATAGCCTAGGCCTAGTCTAAAGCTTTGCCATTTAGAACAATGACATTAAAACGTGTCTGTGTTGCAATCTTGTCTCAACTTCAATCATGTAATTTAAAAGCAATACAGGCTAATAATTTCTATGTAGGCTTAACAATAATGGCTGACATAATATTTTCCTTTTATTGAAAGTTTGATTCATGAAACCTCAATGTCGGGCAATATAGGGTTTAGTTTAATTAGGTGCCTGGTCGTTTCCTTTTCACTCTCGTCCATAGCGTGTTGAGGTTGATAATACTTCGTTCTGGTTCAGAAGCTAAGTAGTGTCTACTGCGGGCGTTAAGTGGATGGTAGACTGATTGGATCATTGACTGGGATAACACCTCCACGGAAACACCAATCTTCACGTGATAACGAGTGACGGCATTATGTTGCCTAATCGTATTTTATTGTATTGAATTGAGACAAACAGAAATGCAAATTTCTTGCAACACTTTTAATGTAATGAATGAGAACATTTCAAAGCTTTGGCATTGTGTTGAACGTTGTAGGCATTCTTTTCAATAGTTTGTGGCTGCGATAATTTATGCAAACCACCAGATGTCGCTGTGTTTTCCTTGTCTTCCATGTTTCGAAGCTTCGGCACATTACTCGGCACATTAGGGAAATGTGTCGAGTAGCGCTCGAGGCTTCATTTACCCATCACTATGTACTCCGTTACATTACTGCACACACGCGACAAACAGAGAGACAATCTGACAAGGAACAGATAAACAGGAGGGTAGATATACGCATGCCAATTAACAGAAAGACAGAGGACTGGACGAAACCAACGAGACAATAACAGGGAACAGGTGAGGAGGCAGAAATGGAGGGAAAACAAACAAGACAGGAAGCACAGACCAAATAAGGAGATGGGGCGGAGACAAAGACAGGTGACAGGCAGGCAACACAAAGCACATGGGGAACAGGCAAAAACAAACACAGGACAATACACAAAATGGCCACCAGGGTGGCACAAAACTAGATGTACCGCAGAACGGTCCATGTGGGGGTACATGCCCACCAAGTTTTGTGTACCCCGGTCTTTCAGTGTCCCGGGAATCCTTGTTGGTGTACGTCACTAAATGTACACATAAATTATTTTATTGTAAGGCCCCCCATGAACGAAAGTACACAAAACTTGGCATGCATTCGGAGGGTGTCATAATGATCCTACACGTTTAATTCCGTGCAGTTTTGACCTTGTCAGCCAGAGATATTGTGATGAAAACACCTAATTTTTTGCTTTTTAATTTTTAACTAGGTGGCGCTATACATGAAATAAGTGGTAATGGGATGGGTTGACATGCCCCCTTAAGACCAACATACAAAAAAAAGGTGGACCTCCTAGGCCCTACGGTTCTCGAGATATTCACAGAAAACTGTCTCCGGCCACCTACAGGCCAGTTGGTGTATAGTAACATAAATTAATTTATTGTGTGGCCCCCCATGAACGGAATTCCACGTAACTTGGCGTGCATTCAGAGGGTGTCATAATGATCCTACACTTCCAATTTCGTGCAGTTTTGACTATGTTAGGTCACAGATACCTGCGATTTCAACACCTCATTTTTACTTTTTTGTGTTTAACTAGGTGGCGCTATACATGAAATGAGTGGTTATGGAATGGGTTGACATGGCCCCTTGAGATCAACATACAAAAAAAATTGTCCTCCTAAACCTTACGGTTCTCGAGATATTCACAGAAAACTGTGTCTGCCCTACCCTCCTTTCGGGGGGTGCAGTCCAGCGGGGGGGCTACAGATCAAAACGAAAAACAATGCTTCCATGCTATCCATGTGGGGTTACATGCCCACCAAGTTTCGTGTACCCCGATCTTTCTGACTAAATTCTGACTAAACCTATATGACCGCCGCTTCGCTGCGCGGCAGTCATAATAATCAGTCCAGTCCAGATCCTGACAGACCCAGACATCTGTGCCATCAGGTTTAGAGTTATGTCAATTCCAACATGGGGGTCAATATTATCTTGCTCTCAAAGACAAACACACAACATACAACACAACACAACATAACACGACTTAACGGGAAGTCAAAAGCATTTGACAAAAACTTCCAACAACTGGTTGAGATGGTGATCTGGTGAAAGCATTTAAGCCAGCAATTTCAACTTTAAAGCTTGTATTTTTGGGGACAGCTTAATGCCATCCAAATCCAAGAAAAGTTTTTGGAAAACTTCAAAAGTGTATCGAAGTGCTGGCGGATATGCAAGGTTGAGGGCATAAATGAGTCCCATAAGCAATGCGCACGCTTTTGCGGTGCATCCACATCCTTCGATCATCTCCTTTCCTTCAACAACGATGGCCACATCAGCTGGATCCTCTGCACCATGAACCACCAGGATTTTGAGGAAATGTTGCCTGGCATCACTGCAGCAGTCCTCCTGCATACAATTTACAAGAAAAAAGACAATTCTATTAATAATAATAATAATAATAATAATAATAATAGCTCTACATTAGCGCTAAACCATCTACCAATCTCCCTCCCCTATCACTAGTTCACTGCCTGCATGATATTAAGACTTGGATGGCCACCAACCTGCTCAAACTCAACAACAACAAGACAGAGCTCATGGTGGTGGCCCCTCCGTCTCTGTCCAAGAAAGTTGGGGACGTCTTATTAAACGTAGATGGCTTTACCATCAGGCCCTCCCAAGAAGTGCGTAACTTGGGTGTGACTCTGGACTGCAACCTCTCACTCCAAGCTCACATCAGTAACATCACCAAATCCGCCTTCTTCCACCTCAAAAACATCTGCAGACTCCGGCCCTCACTGTCAGACACTGTTGCGGAGACTCTGATACATGCCTTCATCACCTCCCGTCTGGACTACTGTAACGGTGTCCTTTATGGTCTTCCCACCAAAGCACTGGACAAGCTACAGCGTGTCCAAAACTCGGCTGCCAGGATCCTCACACACACAAAGCGATGGCAACACATTACCCCCACACTCAAGCAGCTTCACTGGCTCCCGGTGAAGTCACGCATCACCTACAAAATATTACTCCTTACCTACAAATCCCTCAATGCTCTTGCTCCCCAGTACCTCTCCGATCTCATCCAGCATCACTCCCAGCCAAGGTCCCTGAGGTCCTCTGGCAAGGACCAGCTTGTCATCCCTCGTTCCAGGCTACGGACTTTTGGTGACAGAGCCTTCTGTGTTGCTGCCCCCACCCTTTGGAACAGTCTACCTCTCCATATCCGCCAAGCCCCCACACTGGCTACGTTCAAAAAGCACCTAAAATCACACTTATTCACTGAGGCCTATGGTCCTTAACCACCCTGCCCCTCAACCCCACTTCTACCCCCTCCTCTCTTCTCCTCTCTATTCCCCTGCCCTATCTCCTTTGTAAAGCGACCTTGGGTTACATGAAAGGCGCTATATAAAACCAAGTTATTATTATTATTATTATTAATTCTATTGAGCGACAAATCAGAATTTCCTCATTCATAATGACGTCATTTCCAGAAAGTAAATCATTAAGTTGATTGTGAGCTGAAAACACAAGAGCATACACTAAATTGCCAAAAGTATTGGGTCACCTGCCTTGATGCGCATATGAACTTAAGTGACATCCCATTCTTAATCCATAGGGTTTAATATGACGTCAGTCCACTCTTTGCAGCTATAACAGCTTCAACTCTTCTGGAAAGGCTCCACAAGGTTTAGGAATGTGTTTATAGGAATTTTTGACCATTCTTCCAGAAGCGCATTTGTGAGGTCACACACTGATGTTGGACGAGGAGACAGTCTCACAGTCTGCACTCTAATTCCTCCCAAAGGTGTTCTCCTGGGTTGAGGTCAAGTTCATCCACACCAAACAGGAAGTGGCCATCCCGAGCTGGGCTTGGCCCCTTAGTTCCAGTGAAAGGAACTCTGAATGCTTCAACATTAACCAAGAGATTTTGGAAAATTCCATACTCCCAACTTTGGAAACAGTTTGGGAATGGCCCCTTCATGTTCCAACATGACCGTGCACCAGTGCACAAAGCAAGGTCCATAAAGACATGGATGACAGAGTTTGGTGTGGCTGAACTTGACTGGCCTGCATCAAGGCAGGTGACCCAATACTTTTGGCAATTTAGTGTACATGTGGAGGAGTCATGTGAGCCACAGAGTGTTGAAGCTACTGAGTGTGAGAATTTGTGCTGTATATGCTTACGAATATGTGTGTGTGAGAAAGAGAGTCAGAAAAACTGAAGGTCTATCTTCCTACAAAAAAGTAAGCAAGCACACCTGACTTAGTCTGTACAAGAACGGTCTCAGCGTGGTCCCCAAAACGCCTTCATCAGGGTACTAAGTTTTGGTGTGTAGTGGTCAAGTTTGTAAATGAAGCTCTGCTCCAGGGACATTGTGGTTACTCTCCTGAATTCCTCCTTGATCTGCATTGACATAAATCACAAATACAATATCAGGTAAGGAGATGAATAATCTGGTGCTAAATGAAAATTCAAATTATGAGGAGAGAATTTAAACCTTATAGATATTCATGATGGAATTATATTTATTATAGAAACATTGTTAGTGCCCAATGGAACAGGTCATACTTGTAAGAGTATAGATTCACCTACCCCATCTTCACAAAACAAAGCAGGCCATCTCTCTCTGAAGTCATCAGCAGCTGGACTTTCACTCACAATCTCAAGCCTTCGAATCGAGAATGTTTTGGCCATTTTCTCTTGAATCACCTTGGTGTTGTTACTCTTCTTTACCTCATTAAGAAGTTCCTGTCTTTCCATCTCCAGACTGTCGCTTGTTTCTCCACTTGGATGTGGAGGAAGGTAGTTCACCTCTGCCTTCTTTGGTCTCTTGCAATTTTTTGCAGGATTTCGCTCACCCGGGAGTTTCCTTCTCAATGAGTTGACATCAAGCTTAGGACAAGGTACTTCAAGCCTTTTCAGTTTGCTACGGTAATTAGCCATCTTGTATGTAAGACGCTGCTGCCACCCATACATGCCTGAAAATGAGGTATCAGGCTCCCTTAGGCATAGATGCTTTTTTAACAGAGCTTCTACAACTGCCAGTGTTTGAAGGCCAGTGGGATAAGCAGTGTAGTAGAACACAGTGTCAGCAAGTTTCTCAAGTATGCTTGAGTTCATGGTTGGATTCTGAAGGAATGAACCATCACTTTCATAAGCCTTATTTCCAGCATTAAGGAGCATTTCAACATCGTATGAAAAGGTGGGTATCTGAAAATTAGTTGGCCATGGTTCTGATCGACATTCTGGGGACTGTGGTAAAAGGATGGTGTCAGCTGAGCTAATTCCAGAATTGTCATCCTGCAAAGACACATCCAGTGACACTGGAGGAGAGGAAGCAACTGACTCGTTGATGGGAGTAGTCAATGTCAGAATCACAGACTCGTCCATTCTAACTAGTTTGATTGTGTCTTTGTCCTTAACCACATCTGTTGATGTTAGAGTGAAGAATTGGTTATCAAAGTCTTTGTCCATGTACATAACAGTAAAGCTCCTTTGGAGTTGAAAATGACCCTGTGCAACTTCTAAAAGTTCATCTAAAGTGCTAGGGACTCCATTTGGTAGGGTCAACTTGTGAACTTGAGTCTCTTCAATAATCACACGTAGTTGAGTTGGGGCAGACATCATAATCTTGGGCAAGCAGAACTACAAGAACAAACAAATGTAACCCCTTTTTTAACGGGTGTGCACACTCAGCACAGTAAAGCTTAACTTAGTTACACTAAATAATGGCGCGACAGGATCCTGAATTCTCAGCGGTGGACTAGTGAATTGGCTGAGATTCCTGATACCATAAATATAAATGTATAGCTGTGTAGTAGGATTATAAATGGTAAATATGAATATGAATAATTATAAATACAATTTAGTAGCACGGTGCCTCCACTGTAAAAATACTAAACTTAGGCTAGTGTAGGCCTATTATGCACTTCTACAGAATTTAAATAACAATGTGAAAATAATAATCAGACTAGTGAATGTAGTTAAATGAATTGCCAATACACCCTGGATATAAAGAAATATAATAATTAAATATTTATTTGATAATAGCCACGTCGTGGACGTGACAACCCAAAAGCTGACAAATGTCAGGGAGCGAACAATTCACTCAAGGGTAATGTTAGGATAAAACCGGACGTTAACGAATGGTAATGTTAAAGATTAACATATATGCTATGTTAGCTTAAGCTAAACAGACACCAGTGTGGAAAGAAACAAACAGTCAGCGATACATTACAAACAACATACCATATAATCACAAGAATATTAATATAGTATTAACCCCATACTTATTATTGTGCACCACCGAGCTCCAACGGCCCACCTTTTCGCTGGCCGTTGGAGCTCGGTGGTGCACAAGTGGCAGCTCTATGAGCTGCAGGCAGGACAGCAACCGCTGAACGGCCCTCTAACTCGCCGGTGATCCAAACGAGAATGAGAGAACGTGTGTGCGTGTCAGTGTAAGTGTGGGTTCAAGTTACTCACGATCCACCGTCCCGACCTGGCGAATCAGCTCGCAGCCGACCCTGGGGTTGGTCACAGCTCAGTCGTCCTCAAAGCTAGCCGTTAGCAGTCACAGCCAGTGGTGGCTCTCTGGTGGGCCCAGCACCAGAGAACAGAATGCGCCCCTGCAGCGTTGGCTAGCGACAGTGAGATGCAACCTCAAACAAGGATCCTCGACGACGTCAGCAGTGTAGCAGCAGGAGATGTCCGTGATGGTTGTCGACCTCCGGTGGGCCCAGCACCGGAGGAAGAAAACGAGTCCCGACAAGTATCAGGCAAGTCCCAGAGGTGAATTAGCTAAGGCGGCAGCAGCTATCTGCCCCCTAGCTAGCCGTCTGCCTTAGCTTGCCAACAGCCCAAAAAAACGCGAGCTTCTAAATGTCAACACTGCCGCAACACAGCAGTGGACAGAATAACAGTGATCCTGAGACCTCCGACAAAACGTGAAATACACAGATTCGCAATGGGCATAGCACTACACACCAGAATGGCATTGATGGAGTAGCCTATCAAAAACAGGACTTCGCTCCTCCGAACTCTGACTGAGAGTGAACTCTCAGCTCCTCTCCTGAGGCGTTCGAATGTTCAGAGAGCTCACCATTTCGCGGGCATTAAACATTTATAAATTATCATTGGACGATATAAAATTCAAATAAAAACACAGAGAATAAACAAATCTTATTGGTCTGTACCGAATTCCATATCAACATATTGCAAAAACATAAAGCATTATGGTCATTGTAGTAACAAAAATTAAACAGTGCGGTGATAACCACTATAAACATATTTTACAGGTGCTTACACAAAGAACAAAGATATGGTTCAATAAGACAAGAGCAGATATTCCATTTAACCACAATATCATATATTTAATGCATGTACTAGACCAAGGGATCCCAACCTTTAAAACCATACAAAATCTGAAATAAATAGGCTACACAAATAAGTCCAATGAAGTTGTAATGCAAACAAGATGGATTCACACCATTTCAAATTACACTTTAGGCCTACCTAGTTTTACAGGCAGATGTGGTGTTTCAGAGAAACCATTTGATCGCCTTCCAATGAATAAGTTGCCAATGGGTATGTGTCAGTGAGTTGTGAGTGCTCAATCACTTTGACTATGCTTGTGGACTCTAACTTGAAACATCTGAAATGCTCAAGGTACCACGCACTTTGCAATTTCACCACAAACACTAAGCTGTCACGAACAATGATGATTTGCAGTATTTCAGCAAAGTCGGGCAATCCACCAGTATGGCCATATACCAGGGTCATGCCAATACCGTAACTGGTGCCCCGAAATTCTGCCTGTTTTGTCAAATTAACAGCTGTCTCTTCAGGAGATTTCTGTAATACAAATTCTCGTATGTTGTCATTTACAACTTCTAATGGCACTCCGGACATCTTTGACACAGACACAGCAGGTTTTTTGAAATTTGAACTATGGAGATGGTATGCAATCATGGACTGATGTTTTTTTTTGCCATAGACTTCAAAATGTTACGGAAGCAGTTAGTCTGTCTCACAATCTTGTTAAAGAAGCTATGCTTAGCTTCAAACCTCATTGTCCATAAGGACACTAGTGGACCAAATGCTGAGCTGAGGATAATGCTTTAAAAAATGGTGTTTTGGAAACAATTTTTGTTGTGGAAAAACACTGCTAAATCTATGTCTATGCTCAGCAATCAGACTATCAAGGTGACCAATGCTTTCATCTGTGTGGGTAGGTGACATAACCACGGCAACAACATCTTTGAGTGACATCAACAACTGCCAGGCCTGTTCCCTTTTCTGGTACTTTGGTACCAAGCATAAGCGGAAGCAACCTCAATAAACACCAATTCTCAGTTGCGTTACCACCAATGGTTTTACAGGAGGCAAAGGTTGGTGGTATACCATGGGGACAATTTGTACAGTATTTCCACTTGTATGGGAACTGTTTGTTGATTCTATTGAGCTCTTCAAAAGAAAAGTATTTTTTCTTTATTAAAACCCCAAGACACAATGCCAATTCTACAGGTACTATACCTTCAAGTAAGTCATGGAGTATATCGGGTGGGTAACCTGTAGTCACATGAAAATTATTTAATCTTTGAGTAATTGCACAATGCTTTTTTACTCCATGACTAAGGGTGTTACTGTCCAATGCTGCTTCAATGTCCAACTCATGTTGCTGTTTTGTTCTACTAGGGAACGCTCCTACCCTGACCTCTAAGTCCTGAAACTGGGACCGCTCTCCAACACAAAATCTACAAATGTATGACCCACTAAAACTTTCAATAAACCCCCCGACTGAGTGGGCACCAAGGTTATCGGCAATGACAGAAAATACAGTGCCTTTTATGATTTTTCCTAAACAGTGCACAAAAATACCATCATCTTCTAAGCTTCTCAAATCCCTTAATAATGGCTCTAGCACTTGAGAATAACCAAATTCCTTAACATCATTTGCCTTGCACAAAAAAGCTAAGTAAATTGATGGTAATGTGGACATTAACACTGATGGAATATCAGCGAACACCCAGTAAGATACCTGTCACCTTATGCTTTTTACGAGAGGTTCCTAATGGGTTACATATTTCAAAATCGTCACAGTAGAGAAGAAGGGAAAGTCGTAACTAATCTCCAGAGAGAAATGTGTTTTCTTTGAAGTGAGAACCATCACGGAAACTAGTATATTGACCTGGAGAACCACAATGCCTTGTATGCTTCAAAACCTTTTTCTGAATGTCACTATTTTTCAGAGCATGTGACAAGGTTTGCAAAATTGGTATATATTGGAATGTCTTTCCCTCTTTCGCATCAAGTATATACTCCAACAGTTCAACAATAGAGAAATGTTCCTTTAAATAACTATTTCTCTTGTATGCTGTCCCAAGAGGCCCTTCCTCACTAAAGGCTGCACTGAGAGGATTTAACTGGCAAATGTTATTCACCAAGTCTGTAATCACCAATTCTGCAGTGTTGATTTTGTAATGTGCTACGGACAATGTTTTTAATAATGGGTGCGGATGCTGTACTGGTTATGAACTGAAGCTCATCTACAATCTAATCTATACACCTATTAGAGACGTTGAAGATGCAGTCTAATTTAAGTAATAGAGATCCAAGCTCATCAACAATGACTTGAACAAAATCTTCACCCTCACTGACAAGTGTTTCATCAGAAGTAACTTCACTTTCATCTACCAGCCAATACAAGACATACTTGTATATGTCTGAAATATAGCATGTTTAACAATGCAATGATGCATTCTGAGTTTGTTACAGCATAAACATTAACCACCAAGCCATATATAGCCTATATAACAGGTGAAGACAATCTCCAAAGAGCTACATCTACTGACCAAGTAGCCTAATAATGTTTCACAATTCTCGCAAGATGTCTCTTAGTCGCCATCAGCTGTATAGCAAGGGTGGTTTTCTGCCTGTGAGATGCTACCAGCTGTGCTATGTGCAAGATTCTCCCCATTACAAGTTTGTTTACCATCAAAATGCGCTTAACAACTAAATTCTCAATACCTATTTCAACCTACTTCAGAGTAGAGTTCTCAACGGGTCGGGTCGGCCCGACAAACCCGACGGGACCCGTAGGTTCGGGCCGGGTTCGGGTCGAAAATATAAGCAAATGACTCGGGTCGCTCATCACTCATTTATGTTAAAGAGAGAGGGATAGAGTCAGAAGAGACTTTAAAAAAAGAGGAGAAAGAAAGAGACTTTAAAATCCACTTACCATCATGTTAGTGCTGAGTGAGTGTGTTTTTGTCCTCTTTGCAAAATATGAGCTACTTCTCGCCTCTGTCTCACTTTTATAGCAGATCAGACCCCGAGACATGAGGCAATCGATTTTCAAACAGTGGCCATGGGACCCAGACATCTGTGCTCAGTCCAACCGGTTCAGAGTGGTGTCCATTTATCTCTGAGTTGTATTTAACCAAGTTGGCTTTTTGCCAATCCAGACACTTAGGCTTTGCACTGCACTATGAGTGAATGCCAAGGAACAGCACTGACAATAAAACATTTTAGAAATACCTCACTCTCATGTGAGCAATTGCTACCAGATTGATTTGGTAATGCATGGGTCAGTTCAAATAATTTACATTGCATCACAATTTGTATTCCACTGAGTTGACTCATAATAGTGTCCTTTTCCACTGTCCTACTACTGTATGACATTGTCTGGACAGACAATTCTATCTAGAACATTACAGATGAGGTACACTCTTAGGCTCATAATAAATGACACTTGTTAAACTCACCTCAACATGTCTTTTGCAATCATTTAACCCACCATGGGCAATGCACTGTTACAAACAGTGCAGCGTGCAAGACTATCATTATTTTTTACTCTTATAAGACAAGGGTACACTTTTGTGCAGTCTGAATGGGTCTTAAATGTTCCTTTTTGTGGGGCACTGGCTCTTGTTCCTAGATACACTGAAATTATTGATTTAGTTCGGGATAAAAGAGATAAAATCCTGCCTACACTGAAAACTGATTGGTCAAGATGTGTCTTGGATGCGTTTCAAGCACATACGCACCACACCTCTCTCTCCCTCTCCATCATCTGTGCGCTACACTCAGATGCACACACCATTTAAAGTTTTGGTCTCGCGTGCGTGTTCTTGCTTGCTTGTTCTAGATTCCAGGAGATTTTATCTAGTTTGCAGGCGCCAGCGAGGCGCTATCAAATTCAAATTTAAATTCAAAGGAGCTTTATTAGCATGACTGTTTGTATACAGTGTTGCCAAAGCTAGTGTCACAGATAACACAGTAGTGTCACAAAAGAAAGAAAATAGACATACAGCAATGCAGGTAAACATGTGAACACAGAATCAACAATAGCATTTGAGTGAGTGAGTGAGTGAGTAAGTGAGTGAGTGAGTGAGTGAGTGTGTGTGTGGGTGTGTGTGTGTGTGTGTACGTGTGTGTGTGTACGCATGCGTGGGTCCGTGAGTACATATGTATAAGTATATATATATGCACAGGAACATGTATGTGTCTGTTAACACAGACAGGTCTTTGTTTTTTTGGGGTTTTTTTCTATACCATGTCCCTCATGTTGTGACATTTTAAGACATGTTGTGCTGCCAGGGCAGCAGCTATCAATATACAGGAGACTCCCGGAACTTCCGGGAGACTTGGGAATGTCTTGGTAATGTCTGCGGCAATGGCGGGCCCGAGCACCTGCGGGCCGCAACCCGTGACATGTTGGAATCCAACAAAGCACCGACGTGGTGCATTTGTGAAATGTACATATTTGATGCGTGTGCTATTTGTTTTTGTATTTTATTTTCTGCCACATGTACTTGCTTGGCCAGATGGGGGCGCAATGCAAGGCAGGCCCATTGGGTGTCATCAAAATCATAATATATATTAACTAGGGCTGTCAATTGATTAAAAAAAATTATCTAATTAATTACATACTCTGTGATTAATTAATCTAAATTAATCGCATATATAATTTTTGCTGTGAAAGTATTTTAAATATTTAAATTCAAATGAATCATTGAATAATCAGCATTAGTGACATTAAATTTCAAAGACTCTTTTATTATTATTTTCAATGTTTTTTTTTCACTGTCAAGGCATTTCAGGCCACAGATATAACCTAGGGGACACAATGAAAATAAATTAACACTCCCCTCAATGTCAACACTTATTTCTTTGCATTGATGTGCGACTACAGAGTTGATGAACTCCGGTGATATGCAAATCCTTGCTGCAGACATTGCAGAGGACTTTATTTTCAACACTTTATTTTTTATCAACACCATCAGGCCGTTTTTTAAAAGTAAATGTTCCAATCAATGATCCAGTCAGCACGTTTTCTTCTCTCTCCTTCATTTTACAGTCTAATTTTTACCGACTAGAACGGCTCGGGGTCAAAGGTCACAAAGGTCGGAATCGATTAATCTGCACTAATTTTTTTAATCAGTTATTTTTTCTCAAATTAATTAATCGAAATTAATCAGTTATTTTGACAGCCCTAATATTAACCTGAGAAATGTCAGACCATTCATTTTAAGAAAAGAACATTTCTGATACACTTTTTGGTTGGCCAGATGGTGGCGCTATGTTAGGCATGGAAATTACACATGTGAATATCATTACAATAATGATATCCAATTTGTAAACTTTCAGATCAATCACTTAAGGCATTGTCCATTTTCTGGCACATTTCCTGCTTGACCAGGTGGTGGCGCTATGCCAGGCAGGCCCATTGGGTGTCTGCATATTATCATAATTATAATATATATTAACATGAGAAGTTTCAGACCATTTATTCAAAGCATAGAGCATTTCTGGCACATTTCCTGTTTGGGCAGATGGTGGCGCTATGCTAGGCCTGTGAATTACGAATGTGAATATCATCATAACAATGATATTTCTGATATTTTATAAAGTGATCAATGACTTAAGGCATTGTCCATTTCTGGCACATTTCCTGCTTGGCCAGGTGGTGGCGCTATGCCAGGCAGGCCCATTGGGTGTCTGGATATCATCATAATCATGATATCTATTAACCTGAGAAGTTTCAGACCATTCATTCAATGCACTGTGATTTATGACACATTTCCTGTTTATGTGGTGAGATATTAAAATCGCAGGGCTCTACAGTGCGCCCATTTCACTCGCATATGCGAGTAAAAATGATGACGTGCGAGTGCAAAAAAATATTTAGGCGCACTGGTGCGAATGACTTCTAACCATGTCAATGTTTGTCTACAAAATACACCGCAACATCGAGAAACAGTACTGGTGCAAACCATAGAATCACGTCGCGAATGCAGCATAAAACTACACCTCCCATCAACGTTAGCAGTTTCGCGTTGGGACTCGATAGTAGTAGTCGCTTCTATGAAATCCATGAGCGCGCAGTTAGACTAGCCAGCCAAGATGAAAAGATTGAAGAAATTAGTTCTTCCGCCTTCTATCCACCGAATTAATCGGATATAGGAGGAACAGGATAAGATTCTGAGAATGCAGTGAGAGAAGGAAAGGTAACCTAACATGCTTTTTAGCCCAGTTGACGTATTGGCTGCAATATGCAAAATATAGCTGTAGCGAACAGGCATAAAAGTAGCTTCCCGTAATACTCCCATTTTATTCAAAGGTAGAACGCTACTGACAACTCCAGGCTTCCACGCATGCTTGTTTGTTTACACCGAATACAAGCTTAAGTGCAAAACGAGTGTAGGCCTAACGTTTGGCTACTGCCCCCATCAATGCAGATATTTCAAATAAAAAAATAAAAGTATAAAAATATATATATATCCTTGATTAGACTATGTTTTGTGGAAGAGAAAATTGACTGTTTTAGTAGTAGTATTAGGCAGTATGCAGTCAGATAGGTCACATGGGCATATTTGGATTAGCTACAGGTGGATTCACAAATAAATAAATTAGCCTACATTTGGCAGGATACTTGATATACAGGCTAAATGCAAATATGGCAATGTATTATATTATTTTACATTAACAAAATGTAGGAAAATAAAACAGACTGAAAATAAAGTAGGCACTGATCTTTAAAATCCTGTTTCCTGTAGCCTAAATGTTGTCAGTCATTCTTAATATTCGCAATTGGCGCACTGGCATGTTTAACTGTTAGCTGCAGTGTAATGTTAGATTATGTGTAAGTTAAGTACAGAACTGACTGTGCTCCCAAATTTTTGTCTGTGCTCCTAAATTTTTTAACTTGGGGGCACAAGTGCTCCTGGAAAAAAATGTTAGTGTAGAGCCCTGAATCGTATCAAATATATTACAACATTCAAAAATCCATTCACAATTTAACATCAGCGACATCTTGGCATAATGTTTGCCAAATTTCAAATGAATCTGACAAACCGTCTAGGAGGAGTATGTTCAAATTGATCATGTGACATCAGTATAATTCTCATTCTTTCTTTTGCCAGTTGGTGGCGCTATGCCAAACATGCATTATAGGCATGTGAATATTATTATCATTAACGTGGTCTTCAATGACCTGTGAAATGTAAAACATTTCAAGCCATGCATGGTGAATTATGACACATTTATTGTTTATGTGGATAGGTATTAAAATTAATAATTTCGCCCTTTCGTCAAATTACAACATATCAAAAAAAAAAAACTTCACAATTTATAATCAGGAACATCTCGGCATCATGTATACCAACTTTGACATGAATCGGATCAACCGTCTAGGACAGGGGTGTCCAAACTTTTTGACTCAAGGGCCACATTGGGTTTTGAAAATTGGCCGGCGGGCCACACAACAAAAAATAATGTGTGTATATATATATATATATAACGTTTTATATAATTTAAATGACAACGTAATTTTGTTGTAGAAAATTAATTTCTCAAGAAATACTGTTAATTTGTTTAATTCATTGATAAATGGTGCACTGTCACTTTAAGACTCTTTTCCCAGCTCCACTCAAATATAGCCTATGGCTAGTGCTGTGCCTATGGCTCGTGCCCTCTCACAGTTTATAAGTGGTCAGTAGTGGGAACTACTGTTGCCATCGCAATTTCCTTTTAAAAGTTTCTTATTTAAAAAGTAGATATCAATTATCAACAATGACAAGCCAGCTGTCATTTAGCTTAATATGCACGTTTTTAAGCTTAATTTACCTTCATTTAACAGCTTCAGAGTCATTGGGATGGTTATATGACTTTTTTTCGGGTTGAATTGTGGCCGTCTTGCTTCCCCCTAGTGCCTGTGAGCGGAAAAACCACCCTTGCAACTGTGGGCCGGCGGGCTGACGGCCTCGGTGTCAGGAATAACGAGTGTAACGAATTGCTTTACTGCATTCAAATACACATACACGCCAGGCACCGGCTAGAAAAAGGTAGCGATGGAGTTTCTCAGACATTCGTCATGACAGAGCCAGCGAAAAAGAAGCAAAAACCGAGAAAACAGTAAGGAAATTGCCAATACTGCATAGTTTACCGTTAAATGGAGTAGCATAACATAGTTAGATCTGCTGCAAAGGAGATACTATGTATCTTGATGTAACAAGCTGTTTTGACATTGACATTGTAATCGCTCTCTGAGAAGAGCGTAAAGCAGTTTGCAGTAGCTTAAAGTTACTTACAACGTCGTCTATCGCTGGAAAAAAATAGCGAGCGGCCTATGATAACCTAATTAAACGCTCGGCAGGCCGGATGAAAGTGCGTGGCTGGCCGGATCTATGATAAACTAATAAATGCTCGGCGGGCCAGACTAAAGTGCGTGGCGGGCTGCAGTTGGCCCGCGGGCCGTAGTTTAGACACCCCTGGTCTAGGAGGAGTATGTTAAAACTGATCATGTCCACAATGCACAAAATCTCAATTACCTCACTTCCTGTGGGCGTGGCTAATGGCATGTTAATGCAAAAGTTGTTTGTTTTTGGGAGTTACATACACCCCCCAAATTTGGTGTGTGTATCTAAAACTATATGCCAACCACAAGTCACAGTGACATAAGGGTGCACTATGGAGTTCCTGGGCAACGCCCGGTGCCAAGCTTTTGTCCCTGTCTATTCACTGTACCACTTGATGTGTGTGCCAAATTTCCTGCGTTTTCACCCATGGGAAGCACCTCTTTTGGCATCATGATTCATCACATATTTCATCACATATTAGTCTGCACAAAATCCCAAATACCTCACTTCCTGTTGGGCGTGGCTAATGCATTGTACATATGAAAGTTGTTCATCTCGGGGATATACAGACACCTACCAAATTTGGTGTGTGTAGCTGAAAGTATATGCCCACCACAGGCTCAGTCACCTAAGGGGACGTAAGGGGGCGCTAGCGAGTCCCTAGGCCACGCCCGGGGTCAAACTCTTGTACCTAACTGCGTTGCGTGACACCTGACGTGTGTGCCAAATTTCAAGAATTTTCGACCATGTTAACTACCTCAAAAACAGGAAAGCAAAAAAGTAGAATAACAATAATAAATATAGCCGCAAGCGGCAATGGCGGGCCCGAGCACCTGCTAGCCGCAACCCGTTACATGTCGGAATCCAACAAAGCACCGACGTGGTGCGTTTGTGAAATGTACATATTTGATGCGTGTGCTATTTGTTTTTGTATTTTATTTTCTGCCACATGTACTTGCTTCGCCAGGTGGGGGCGCAATGCAAGGCAGGCCCATTGGGTGTCATCATAATCATAATATATATTAACCTGAGAAATTTCAGACCATTCATTTTAAGCAAAGAACATTTCTGATACACTTTTTGGTTGGCCAGATGGTGGTGCTATGTTAGGCATGGAAATTACACATGTGAATATCATCAAAATAATGATATTTAATTAACATTTTGTAAATAAATTCCAAAAACTATTCTGACTTTGGCCAGCTGTTGGCGCTATGCCAGACAGGCATATTGGGTGTTTGGATGTCATATACACCTAATCTGATTAATCTGATGCATCTGATTGTGATATCCAACAGACGTGGAAAAAACACATTCCTTCTCTTGCCAATTGGTGGCGCTATGCAAGGCATGTTAATAAGACATATGAATGTCATCATCATGATATCTAATTTTGTGTAAAATTTCAGATCAATCAGTCAAAGCATTGAACATTTTTGGCACACATGCTAGGCATGTGAATTACACATGTGAATATCATCACAATATTATCCAATATTTTATAAAGTTTTAGATGAATCAGTTAAGGCATCATCCATTTCTGGCACATTTCCTGCTTGGTGAGAGAAAGTGGAATAGAACATTATGTCCAATATTCCAATATATGGTTTAATGTTCTGCATTTTGTCCAATATTCCAATATGTGGTTTAATGTTCTGCATTTCTCATTAGTAGGTCACTTTGATACTAAAAGTATGATTCTATGTAATGACTGTATGATATCTGTACTGTCCCTGTGTATATCTGTGTGTGACTGTGTTTAGAGATAAGCATGAATATTATGACTTTGCAGTGTTTCACTGTTCTGTATGGCTGCGTCAGTAGCTATCTGCTCCAGATTGCCAGGCTGCCACTAATCAGGGTCTGATTCAGTGTAGTCCACGTGAGATGGGATGACCAACGCCATCTCCCGTCAGCCTGGAAGGATACTTAAACTCTAACTATTTCCTTGTCTAGTTAGAGCAGCTGATGGATCTTTAGGTGAAGTCATGCTGTCTCTCCCTTGATGCGCATCATTGTAAATAAACTCTATTCCTGATTTTTCATACTATTGGTCTGACTGGGTCTCTATTAAATCTATGGTATCAAAATTACCATCATTGGCCAGGTGGTGGCGCTATGCCAGACAGGCCCATTGGGTGTCTGGATGTCATCATAATCATAATATCTATTAACCTGAGAAGATTCAGACCAATCATTCAATGCACTGTGACTTTATGACACATTTCCTGTTTATATGGTGAGATATTGAAACCATAATATATTACAACATATCAAAAATCCCTTCACAATTTAACATCAGCAACATCTTGGCATAATGTGTGTCAAATTTCACATGAATCTGACAAACTGTCTAGGAGGAGTATGTTAAAATTGATCATATGCCATCAGTATAATTGTCATTCTGTCTGTTGCTAGTTGGTGGCGCTATGCCAAACATGCATTATTGGCATGTGAATATTATCATTAACATGGTCTTTAATGACCTGTGAAATTTTAAACATTTCAAGCCATGCATGGTGAATTATGACACATTTATTGTTTATGTGGAAGGGTATTAAAATTAACTAGAAAAGCATTTCCTGAAGGAAATACAGTGCATGAAAATGCAAAAATATGATGAGTTCATATGGTTAAATTATTTGCTTGGTAGATAAGGTTTACTATAGTTGGAATGACTGAACAGTTAAATAGGTTGATAATTGAAATGGTTAAATTATTTAGGCAGATAGTTGACGATAACTAACAGTTGGAATGGCTCCAATGTTTGCTAGTAGTTATGCTAACTATGTTAAAGATAATAATGGTAACCAAGTAACTATGCTAACTAGCATGCTAACAATATTAAAATGTTAACTATGCTAACCATATGACTTAGCTAACCTAGCTAATAATTTTTATTAGTTATGATAACTATGCTAATTAACATGCTAACATGCTAATTATGTTAACCATGTGACTTAGCTAACTTCGCTTATCATTTTTAATAGTAATGCTAACTAGCATGCTAACATGCTAGCATGCTAACATGCTAACCATGTGACTTAGCTAACTTAGCTAATCATTTTTAGCAGTTTTGCTAAAAAATGCTAACTAGCATGCTAACATGCTAACATGCTAACTATGCTAACCATATGACTTAGCTAACTTAGCTAATCATTTTTAGCAGTTTTGCAAAAAATGCTAACTAGCATGCTAACATGTTAGCATGCTAACTATGCTAACCATGTGACTTAGCTAACTTAGCTAATCGTTTTTAACAGTTTTGCTAAAAATGCTAACTAGCATGCTAACTAGCATGCTAACATGCTAGCATGCTAACTATGCTAACCAAGTTACTTAGCTATCTTAGCTAACTAGCTACAGTGGGTAGGAGTCATAGTTGATGACCATAGATATATACACTAGATGTCGCCTTCTGCTTCTCAGCATGCGTCAACACCGCCGCCATCTTTGTACAGGGATCTGAAGCGCTAAACTAGTTCTCCTGTATTGTCAGTGTTACCTATTTAGCGACGTTTGGCCACCCCCAGCGATAGAAAACCTTTTTAGCGATTAGCGACAAATTTGGGAACTTCTCACAATGATGGCAGATCGGCTTCTTTGTTGTTGAAACGTAAAACAATCACCTTTCTTATGGCTTTGTCATTTATGAATTCAGCTACATCTCGTTTGCCCATGGCACTGACCCATGATTATAAAAGTAACGACTGGCGTAGCCTATGTAGTAGCAGAGGTAAATGTTCTACAGATCTACAGCAACTTCTGGTGAGATTACAACTTACATGAGTAAACGAGACGAGGGGTATGTGGCCTCAACCAGAGCCTGTCTATGAAGAGCCTGTTTACTTTCATTGTATCGAACCTGGTTGCAGTTTACTCATTGTTCCTCTAGAGGCCGCCGCTAGCTAGTGCAGAATGAATGGGAGTCTATGGGGCTAGACGGGTAAAATGTATCTTTATTATCGTCTTAAGCTTAGTTTTCTCTAGACTCAACCATAAATACATGCCTGTCAGTTGGAACAACCCAAAAAACTAGATAATTGCTTGAGATTTTGACGATTTATGGTGATTTTATTTTCGCTAGATCATTGCCCAGATTGACGCTAATGTATTATAGAGGAGTGGATCACTGAATCAAGATGGCGTCTCGATTGACGCATTCGTTCCAATGAACAGCAGTAGTCAAGGCGACATCTAGTGTATATATCTATGGTTGATGACAAGTAACAGTTACAATGGCTGAACAGATAAAAGTTCAGTAGTTTAAAGGGTTAAATTGTTTAACAGTGAAATATTGTAGTGAGGACTTTTATTTTGAAACAGTTTTTGGCAGAGGAAGCAGTTGAACAGGATGTGTAGTCTTAATAGGGCCAGTTTGTATGCTTAAAGCCTGAGACTGGCAGTTGATGCAGCTGGCCCGAACACCTGCCATAGGATTCTAATTGCTTAACGGCTCTATTGTGATGTCATCAGCCCATGTTAAGTCTATGGGGAAATTTTGAACAGTTTTTAATTAATAGTTTAAAAAGTATAAAAGTTACAAAGCTGAAAAATACAAAGCACCCATGTCCTAAGTAAGACCTACGTAACATAGTTTGAATGAAGTTTCTACGTTAAGCGGTTGAAGCTGCATTAATTGCGTTAGAAGAAGAAGAATAAGAAGCCTAGGAAGAACAGTACAGTGCATTTTCATGCACTGTAATAATGTCGCCATTTCGTCAAATTACAATATATCAAAAAAAGCTTCACAATTTAGAATCAGAAACATCTCGGCGTCATGTATACCAACTTTGACATGAATCGGATGAACCGTCTAGGAGGAGTACGTTAAAATTGATCATGTCCACGACGCACAAAATCCCAATTACCTCACTTCCTGTGGGCGTGGCTAATGGCATGTTAATACAAAAGTTGATTGTTTTTGGGAGTTACACACACCCACCAAATTTGGTGTGTGTATCTAAAACTATATGCCAACCACAAGTCACAGTGACATAAGGGGGCGCTATGAAGTTCCTGGGCAACGCCCGGTGCCAAGGCTTTTCCCCTGTGTATTTACAGTACCTCTTGACATGTGTGCCAAATTTCATGCGTTTTCACCGATGGGAAGCACCTCTTTTGGCATCACAATTCATCACATTTTAGTCCGCACAAAATCCAAAATACCTCACTTCCTGTTGGGCGTGGCTAATGCATTGTACATACGAAAGTTGTTCATCTTGGGGAGATACACACACCTACCGAATTTGGTGTGTCTAGCTGAAAGTATGTGCCAACCACTGGATCAATCACCTAAGGGGGCACTACTGAGTCACGCCCGGGGCCAAGCCTTTATGCCTGTGTAGCCATTGTGATACCAGATGTGTGTGCCAAATTCCAAGACTTTTCATCCATGCTAACCACCTCAAAAATAGCAAAAAGGTGAACAAATAATAATAATAATCCTTTCAAAAACAATAGGGCTTCGCACCACTCTCGGTGCTCGGGCCCTAATAATAATAATAATAATAATCCTTACAAAAACAATATAGGGCCTTGCGCCCTTCGGTGCTCGGGCCCTAATAATAATAATCTTTCCAAAAACAATAGGGCTTCGCACCGTCGGTGCTCGGGCCCTAATAATAATAATCCTTACAAAAACAATAGGGCCTTGCGCCCTTCGGTGCTCGGGCCCTAAATATATCAATGTCATTAGGGATTTAAAATACCATACCAAAAGCCATTAGTCCATCAGTATGTATAATAGAATAGAATAGAATAGAATGAATGGACAAGAGTGGAAAATAAAATAGGCAACACCTGTCTCACACAGCAGGGTTTAGAGAGCTGAGGAATATTATGGTCAGGGACATGGGTCACATGTGAATAAAGCAGTTTTGTTTAGAAATGTCAGAACAGGAAAATATTTCAGGCAATATTTCAGTTATGTCAGAATATGTATGATATTTAATGTTTTTATTTGAGAGAGGTATAGAGATGTAGTAGTTCAGTTCATGCCCTAAGTATGTGTGTCAGAGAAAGTGAGTGACACAGAAGTTATGACATACCCCCCCCCCCTCTGTGTGTGTGTGTGTGTGTGTGTGTGTTGGTATTAGAAAGGTTTGAAAGTTTGGAAAGGCAACAGCTGCATTGCTGCTATCTCTCTCTCTCTCTCTCTCTCTCTCTCTCTCACACAAACACACACACAGACAGACAACCTTTGGAAATGTTCTCTTAAAACATCTTTGTATATGTTCTAGTGGGTTATTGGTTGGTGGTATGTATATTAGACTGCTGTGTTTGGATGGGACCTGCTGTTGCCTTTCAGCCAAAGAATGTTTTTCTCTCTCTGTGTCTGTCTATGTACAAATAGTGCTCAGTAATGCTAGTACAGTACAGTACAGGACAGTACAGTTTGCGCACACACACACACACATTTGTGAACACCAGACATCCCAAGTCTCCCGGAAGTTCCGGGAGTCTCCCGCATATTCTGCCCTACAAAGCAAAAAGGCAGTAACTGCATTTTTGGTCAAAAATGAGTTATTATCATTTTCATGACATTCAAGGCATCCTTTGTTATGTGACAAAACATCTTATCTCAAATGTGTGTCGTTTTGGAGAAAAATGGTAGTCGTTTGTACAGTAACTCCAAAAAGCCCTATGAAACAAAGCAAGAGTACAGTAACATCCATTACTGTATTCTTGTTATGTTTTACCTAACAAAAAATAACCGTGTTGCTGCGCAGTGTAGTTACTGTTTCCATGGTGAACACACACAGCTGATTTCGCGGCATCCTCACGGCGGGACGGTTTTAACATTTGCAATTATAATACCCATGTTGTGCGAAAATGTCATCCAAATCCGTAGGCTACAGTACTTTTCGAGTTATCTTACTAACGAACCGTATATATATATATATATGCTAACGAACATACAGAGACAGAAACAGCACCAAAAGATATGGGCTGAGGTAGCCTAAAACTTCTAGCAGCTAAAGGCATCAGGCTATCCCATAACATCCAAGCAGCCAGCGTGATCTTCTTCGCTCTTATTAGCCTATATGAACGGCCTCTTCTTTTTTCATAGGCTAATCATTCATGGCATTGTTGTCCAACAGGAGAATATAACTGTCCATAAACACAACTATCAGTGTAACAGTTATTCTTTAACGTGACAGGTGTCTGTTCAACTTAAAACACACTCTCTTCGCGGCCGCTGTTTGAAGGATGTCCGCTGTTTACAGAAGTTAGCGAGTTGTGAGCAAAACGGACATCTTTCTCTTTACTGTTAAGCATCCATGCTTTCAACAAAAACAAACTTCTGCAGTGCGAGCCGGCAGGTATTTACGCCCCCCTTAGCTCTCAGGCTCAAACACATTGGTTCCTGTTCCTAAGCATTTATGTAGGCTATTGCACGGTTTCTTCTTCTGAATATAAAATTATATATTTAATTTTGATTCCCCTTAATCTGGTATTCCCTGCCTGTGAGTAATGTTGTAAAGGATGAGGACTAATAGGCTAACCATATGAAATGTGGTGAAATGTGTGGTCTTAGTTATAATCATAAGAGTTTGAAAAGCCTTAGAAACACTTAGGCAAAATGATTTTGTTTTGCTCTGTTGAATTGGGTTTAACTTGCTTATATTGCTCCAAAGAAAAGTTGTTTTGCATTAACATTAATGGCATTTGTGGGTATAGCAGATACTATATACATTACAGATACAGAAACACCCCTAGACACACATTAATCTAATACTCAGACATAAAAATGTGGTCCTATTCAAAATGAATTGTCCCCATTTGGGCCTTGATACAGCTTAGCAATGTGAGACGCCGTTACAGTAGGCCTACCAGGTCAGCTTTATTGACCTAAAAAGGTCAAATTAGTTTGGGTTTGGTATATCCATGTTCAGGAAAACAAATGGTTCCAATTATTTCAAATACAGTGTATCTAACACACCCAGAGCCCAAGTTGTGGCAAAATAGTTTTTGGAGAATCTGTAGTTACTGCCTTTTTCCTTGGCATGGTGCCACGTTTTTGGTAAGTAATACAAAGCAAGAATACAGTAACTGCAAAATAGGGGTAAAATATAAAATTAAATATGAGGATTGATATGTACAAAAAATAAGCTAATATAAAGTAACAAAACAGCCACATGTCCAATAATCTACCTACAACTATTTAGGCTGGATGACAGGATAACTTTAAAGTCATTTTTCTCAGTTCTGCACTCTGCGTAGTTACTGCCTTTTTGCTTTGTAGGGCAGTATTGATAGCAGCTCCCTGACGCCCACAAATTAGATAAAATCTCCTGGAATCTAGAGCGAGCGATCAAGAGCGTGCATGCGAGACCGAGACTTCAAATCGCGTGTGTGCATCTGAGTGTAGCGCGCACACGACATGGGAGAGAGAGAGTGGTGCATGTGTGCCTGAGCACCAGTGGCATAGCCAGAAATGTTCAAATGGTTGGGCACAGAAAAAAAACAGGTGGTCCAAGCCAATTTTATTGAACATAAGATAGGCCTAGATTAGATGCATACAAACATTAACCATAGGCATATTGTATGTATGACATAAGATTAGAATTTATGGAATGCATTTGATCACAGATCATTTGTGATACCTCCCTGAAATGACTTTTTGCAGGTTGGGATGTCTGGAACACACACACATATTTTGCCATCATAGAAATCCTTTGCTGCCCCCTAGTGGCTATATTAGATCAGCTTGCTGTCTGAGATGTTTGACCAATGATGTTGGCATTCTATTACTTTGTGTGATTGTGATACTATTCTGTATGTTGTGGAGAGGCCTACTACTGTTAAGTGGCGTCTTCTCACTTGCAGCAGATATTTCAGATATCTGTCACTCCCATAAAATAGTGTGTTTGTCACCTGGTTGAGTGTGCTACACTACACTGAAATAACCATATGGATACAGAACTGACTGAGCACACACACACATGCGTGCGCGCGCACACACACACACACACACACACACACACATACATGCGCACACACATACATACACATTTTAATACCTTTATTTGTGTTCACATTTTACAATAGATTTCATTGAACACAAACAATCTTAGATACCAGCATTGTAAACCCAGTAGCCTATGCCTATGTGGCGACTGCCAATTATCACAGAAATTGAGCAGAATTTTGCTAGAGCCTTTGCTCTTGTCAGAGAGACCAGCAATCTGCAATCATCTGACTAGCAGTCTGTGGACATTACCTAGGCTTCCAAATATATACACCAACATCTTACATTTGTACCCAAGCTGTACAACAATGTCTCTGAGTGGCTGATACTTTAAAAGCTTTGTAAGGTAGGCATCCTCTAGACTGTAGTCAAATGCACAGCCTACTTCAAGAATGGTTACTTCTCTGCTGTCCTCATCAACAACAACAATATCTGGCTTTTTTGCAGCAACATTTGAAAACACATTATTTCCACTATTACAGAGTTTGAACATGCAAGGTGAGACGCATACATTATTGTAGATTTTGCATGGTGAAGCATATGGAATTATGTGTTCAACTAGTAAGTCAACAATTCTGTCATGTCTGGTAATGTACATTCCCTTATACACATAGCAGCCATTCAGAACATGAGACAGGGATTCAATAATTATCTGACTATCATGGTGCAAACAGTGGGAAGATAATGTGTTAGGGTACCAAAGAGAAAGATTGAGTCTAGTTGGAAGAATTAGTAATCTGGCTTTGGCTGCAAAAGTCACTATGTCTTCATCAACTGCAGAGTTTTTGAGTATTGAGGGAGACAGCATGATCTGCAGTAGGAAGGCAAGCAAGCTTTCCCTGTAGTTTTAAACCAGTCCAGTGTTGTTGCTGTCGCTGTTGTTGTAGCTTTACAAGGTACCTTCGTGCATTGTCAGGTGATAGATGATGTCCTGTATCCACAACAGTAGCCCTTACTGAGGTTAAACTGTCAGTTATTAAATCCTCAGAAACGATTATGGTTTCTGTGTCAGGTTTCACCCAGTCCAAGGATACTCCGACTCTTACGCAAAGGTCGTTGAGGTCAGGCCAATCTGACCAGACCCCAAAACCAGCACAGTGTGTCTCCATTTTAGAGTTTGATTTTCTTTTGAAGCCCAGGAAGCTTGGCTCACCTTCTCTTGCCAGGGGGACTTTGCGTCGTTTCATGTCCAAGAACAGAGATGATCTAGCAAGCTCCCTGACGGTGTTGTCATTATTGTTCAGCATTTTAAGGAGGTGTGACAGTCTTGTTGCATTATATATCCACTCCACGTTTGCAACACCAAAACCCCCATCCTGTTTGGACTGGAAAATGATGTCTCTGGTAGTATGAGTGTTCAGTCCGAACCACTTTCTCACTACAGCAGGCTAAGTAAAATAGCGATGTTTCAAAGCTAAAGTTCATCAGAATCTTGTTTTCTATGTTTTGCATTTCTTATCCAAACAACGTCAAATTTGGCACTGCACTTACTCATGCCCATAGCAAGACACCTGCCAAGTTTGAAATCAGTCTGTCAGCGAATCAAACGGTCAGCGAGATATGCGTGCCACAGACAGACAGACACACAGACGCTTCTTGATTTATAGATAGATATTTGTTATTGTGACAACCCTACCTATAAGGAAACTGGCACATTTCCATGTTCAGATAGGTATTTGAGTTCGGGAGGTTTTTTCCATACCAGGTTTCCAGTTAAAAGGCAGTAATTTACCTGTTCTGTTTCATTCATCACAGACAAGTTTTGAGAGCAAGTCATTTGGTAAGTTTGCTTTAACACGTCGAGATTTTGGTGCTTCCTTCATTTACAGAGTTAATTATGCAGTACACAAATCTGCAAAAATTTTCATGTTTTTGCTCAACAGTCAATGCTATTCCTGTCTCGTATTGCACTAAGTGTGACTTGTTTTGTGCAGGACCATACATGGTCTTTTTTTAACACTTTCTGTATGTGCGCTCTTGTATGTGTGTGTGTGAGAGAAAGACAGCAGAGGAGTGAAATCATTTCCACTGAAAACATTCTCTGTTGAATGATTCTAGATTCCCCCATTGGTCAGCTTTTTCTTGTCACTCCAAAAGTGGATTTTGTTGCAGGAAATGAAGGTGGGACTTCAAAATGATATAATGTTTGTGTATATTTAAATACAGTATAACTAGTAACGGCAGTTTGTCCTGCAAGTTGAGAAATGAGAAAATATGTGGCGGAAAGAAGTAGTTCTGCAAACAAGATAGTTTTAGTAATTAAAATGTTAATTTTAACACTGTTAATTATAACAGTAAATTACGCAATAAAAAAAATAACGCAAGTGGCAACAGTGGAAAAAAATAACGCAAGTGGCAACAGTGGAATAACCGGAATAATGGACTTCACAGCGTTCAGTACACAGAAAGAAATGCACTTACGCGGTGCATTACCGCCTCCACTGTCAAGTCGTTGTAATACCTTGAACCTTTCTGTGAACCGAATGCCATGTCGTCAATTATCCCTTATATATATATATATATATATATATATATATATATATATTTATATATATATGTATATATATATATATATATATATATATATATATAAGGACTGTCAAAATAACATTCATTTCGATTAAATAATTTGAGAAAAAACAACTGATTAAAAAAATAGCGCAGATTAATCGATTCCGTATGACCTTTGACCCCGAGCCGTTCTAGTCAGTAACCATTAGATTGTAAAATGAAGGAGAGAGAAGAAAATGTGCTGCCTAGATCATTGATTGGAACATTTACTTTTAAAAAACGGTCTGATGGTGTTGATAAAAATATAATGTTGATTAAAATAAAGTCCTTTGCAATGTCTGCAGCAAGGAATTTGCATATCACCGAAGTTCGTCAACTCTAAAGTCGCAAATCAATGCAACGAAATAGTGTTAAACATTGAGGGGAGTGTTAATTTACTTTCATTGTGTCCCCTAGTTTATATCTGTGACCTGAAATGCCTTGTATGTGAAAAAAAAAACTTCTTCCCGAAGCACTTTTGAATTTATTTCCTCAGCATATTAGGTCATATCATAAATTATTATGGCCATTATTTGAAGAGTAAAAATAATAATAAAAGAGTTGTTATATATATATATATATATATATATATATATATATATATATATATATATATATATATATATATATATCATTGTATTATTGTGAAAAGATAAACTTTTTTCCTTCCTTTCTCTGTGCAGATTCAGCATGTTATACTTCTCCTGCTGCCCTTGCTGGGCCAGTGTGATCTCCATTATCCCATTAACTGTGCAGAGCTGCATGCTAGTGGGGTGGTCAGTGGGGTTTACACCATCTATCCTGATGGTGTTAACTCTGCTGTTGGAGTTTACTGTGACATGGGCTGTCACAACAGCGAGGAGAGGGCTGGCACAACAGATGAGGGAGGATGGACTGTGAGTTTATATTTATTTGTTTGTTTGTCTATTTATTTATTCAAATTTGAGTCTCATCCATATGTTGGCAGGTATAAAGACCATTTCCCCCTTCATTGGTATTAAAAAAAAATCTATCCACTAGCGTGTCGTGCCTAACAACGCCCCTTAGCTGTTGTAGAATCAGCGTAACCTACGGCCTCTCGGGGCTTATTGCTTAATTGACCCATCATAGCGGATTGGTTAAGCTCAAATTGTCATAACAATTGATCATTTGATAGTATTTCAGTGAAGGCTATTGCCGAAGCCTCAGCCCATACACTGTATGAAACCCTCCTTGTGTGGCGAACACAGGTAACAAGCAAGTTTGCCTGTGCATGTTCACTGACCAATCAGCAATCAGTCATATTGTCTCTATGCCAGCTTTTCTTCTTGTTCTTCTTTCCTTTAATGGCAGATTACATCGTTTAATTGATGTATACCGCCACCTACTGTACAGGAGTGTGTAGAGTGATGCTATAGGAGGTTTTGGCTACTCAATCAGAAAGGTGTAAAAATAAATCTAGAGATAATAAATAATAACAAAACAGAAACCAACAAATAAACAACCAATCAAAACAAAACCAAAAAATTAAATTCTTTTCATTAGCTCAGTGTTTTTCAGAAAAACAATTTTTTAAAATATTTCTGACTTCCATCATTAGGTCTTCTCTGACTGAATCCCCACTTTCAAAGCTCTGTAGTACAGCCATTGAATCAGAGCATATTAAAGATGTTAATGGTTTTATCTCCTCTATCCACCTTAGAGCTGTTATTATGCCAGTCATTTCTATTGTGTACACTAATTATTCAATCTGTACTTCAGTCCTTTTTTAAATTCAGGAATGTAAATTCCTATTCCACAATGACCATTTTGGTCTTTTGATCCATCAGTAAAATTTTTAATAAAACCATAAAATGAAGAGGATAGATATCTTTCACTATAATTTGCAAAACTCTGATCATCAGGGTATTCCATCTTTTCTTCCAATATTTCTGTATTAACTTCTGGAATTGGTAGCATCCAGGGAGGGATTTCACTCAGAGCTATTGCAGGACTATATTCTAAATCTTTAATGTCATACTGCTCTGCTAATTTATTTATGTTCCATCCAAACCCTTTAGCCTTCGTTTGATACTCCCAACAATCATTCAGTACTGATGCTGCTGGGTTATTACTATCCCCCATCAGTCGTACCCTATATGTTAAAGCCAGCTTAGTGTATCTTAAAGTAAGTGGAGCTTCCTCTGTCTCTACCAGAATAGCACTTGTTGGAGTTGTTTTAATAGCACCTAAGGCCATTCTTAATGCTCTAAACTGAATTCTGTCCAACTTAGTTAGCTTAGTTTTACATGCTGTGCTATATACTACACTTCCATAATCTATAATTGACCTTATTAATGCTATATAAATATTCATTAAAGTGCTTATTGCTTATTGCTTATCTGCTCCCCAGTTGTGTCCATTAATCATCCTCATCAAGTTCAGGACTTTTTTGCATTTAGTTTCGACATAATGCACATGATATTTCCATGTACGTTTTTCATCCATCCAAACTCCTAAGTATTTAAATTTCACAACTCTTTTCAAAATTTGATCATACATAAATAATTGGTGGTCCTCAGCCATTTTCTTTCTTGTAAAGTACATAACATTTTTCAATAGAAAATTTGAATCCCCAATCCACTCCCCATTGCTCTAATATTTGAATTTTCTTTTGCATAATTGTTGTTATATGGAATATTTCTGCCTCTTTTCCATATTACTGCATCATCTGCATACAGTAATCCATCACTTCCTTTTCCTAGTTTGATAAATATATCATTAATCATTAAATTAAATAAGATGGGACTGATTACACTTCCTTGAGGAATTCCATTCTCCACTGTAAATTCATCTGAATTTTCTGAGCCTACTCTGACTCTAAAAGTACATTGGGAAAGGAAGTCCAGTATGAAATTATACATCTTCCCTCCAATTCCCATTCTATCCAGTTTGATCAATAGCCCTTCTCTCCACATAGTATCATATGCCTTTTCTATGTCTAAAAACACGGCCACCATTACCTCCTTCATAATCAGTGTTTTCTCCACTTCATTACACAGCTTCACCAAAGCATCTGCCGTAGATCTACCCTTTCTAAATCCAGTTTGATAATCTTTAAGAATACTTTTCTTTTCCAGAAAATAATTTAATCTTGCCACTATCAGTTTCTCCATTAACTTTCCTAAATGTGACGTCAGTGCTATAGGCCTGTAGTTCCCTGGATTGCTTGGCTCTTTTCCTGGCTTAGGGAAAGGAAGAATAATTGCCTTTTTCCATATCTGTGGTAATTTGCCCTTATTCCATATGTTATTGATCAATTCTAATACCTTAACCAATAATCCATCAGGTAGTTTCCTAAACATAGCGTAACATAAATTATCAGGTCCTGGTGAGGAGTATCCAGTAGTATTTAAGGCCATTTTAAGTTCTGACATAGTAAATTCTGCATCTAGTATATGATTTGACTCTTGTTTAGCATTTAATATATTTTTATTTTCCTTCAAAATTTCCTCTTTTCTCTTTTTGAACATTTAATCTAGGTGATTTCCTTTATGAATGTCAGCAAACTTTTCCCCCAACATATTTGCTTTATCAGCATCTGAAATAGCTTTATTTCTTCCATCATTTAACACTGGCATTTGCGATGGTTTAAACTTACCTGTCATTTTTTTCACCATCATCCAC
This sequence comes from Alosa pseudoharengus, assembly GCF_046254945.1. Taxonomy (NCBI): domain Eukaryota; kingdom Metazoa; phylum Chordata; class Actinopteri; order Clupeiformes; family Clupeidae; genus Alosa; species Alosa pseudoharengus. Next base: position 33,126,450 of record NW_027468564.1, on the reverse strand, counting down.
ATCTTATCCAAAGTTGTTTCTCTTCCAATTGTTGAACAAAATTGTCTCCATGCTTCTTTCTTGGTTTCTTTAATTACCTTCCTTGTTAGAGCTTTTTTCCTTTGATAATCTACAAGATTATCCATTGTTAAAGTGTTACGTAGTTTCTTAAATGCTTTATTTCGATCTGCTACTGCATCTGTACATTCATCATTCCACCATGGTATATTTCTTCTTTTGTTTTGGCTTTTACTAATTGGAATACTCTGACTTGCTGCACTTAAAATAATGTTACTTACAGAATGATTCATTAAGTGTGCTTGCAAGCACACTTATTGTTCTTCTTAAGTTTTATTATTATTATTATTTTTATTATTATTTTTCCCGTCTCCCTAATTTTTTGTCAGCTCTAGCGCCTAGGCCCTTTGAGACAGAGACACCGTTCCAACTTTAAAACGTCCGGTCAGTACCAGTGTAAGTTGGTCGCGAAGATGACGTCAGGTGGGCGTGTCGTTCTTCCGCCATATTGGATTGAACAGAAAGCGAAACTAAATTTACACAGGTCACAAATTTGGTCCGAACGCCACAAAACTTGACGTACATTATCCTTGGACCAAGCCTCACAAATGTTAGCGGAAGGATTTTTGATTTTCGAAAGCGTTTGCCCGTCACAGCCAAACGAAATCGGCGGCGAAGCTCCGAAACAGGAAGTCGTCCATATCTCAGGAACACTGTCACATATCCATACCAAATTTTGTATATGAACTGGGGACTCCAATGTGAGAGTGCATAAGCTAAAAAAAAAAAAGAAATATTCCAAAAGTTTCCATCATTTTGCATACCACCCACAGGTATTTGGTAACTCTCACCATTCACCTTTTATCACAATGCCTTCCAAGTATGCTCAATACCTCTGGGCAGCCACAGTGTCTCCGGGCAGCCTTGCCCACTCATGAAATCCTTGCTCTGCCATGGGATAGTATTAGCCTGGGTGTCCCCATGCTGCCTTGCGCGCGATTTGATTCACGCTGTAAGGCAGCCTGGAAACCATGGAGCAAATTTTCGCCTGAGATAGGGAACGATCACAGAACAAGGGGGAAATCAAAACGATGATGAGCTATGCACAAACGCATTTGATAGACATATGTGGCACCCAATAAATAGCCTGGCTAGCACCACCACTTACCAAACGTTAATTTTCTCGTATTTGAAAAAAATGCCCAGATCCGTTTATTGGGTGCCACGGATGTCTATCAAATGCGTTTGTGCATACCACATCATCGTTTTGCTTTCCCCCTTGTTCTGTGATCGTTCCCTATCTCAGGCGAAAATTTGCTCCATGGTTTCCAGGCTGCCTTACAGCGTGAATCAGATCGCGCGCAAGGCAGCATGGGGACACCTAGGCTAGGATAGTATGGACTTACGAACTGAAACAGCAAGGAGAACAGTAGCTATATATATAGCTTACATAATAGAGTTGTTTTCACATTGACGGTATTCAAATTAAATTTTTCCTTATTGTTAAATGTCATGATGGGAGAGTATTATTAAAAATGTTACAAGTATGCAAATTCATATGTTTACGGGAAATTAGGTTTTACTGGGTTGTTTTGTTGTAAAGACATGCAAGGCATTCTGGGCCATGTAATAGACAAACAGTGGTCGGCAGCGTTAACTTGATTTCCTGTATTAATATGAATAGGTGTTTCTGTAAACCTAGGGACAATAAACAGCTATCTCTGTTACAAAAACGAGCTGGTAATCGCTCATTGAAGAGGGAACTATGATAAAAAGATTGTTTTCCTAAAAGCATGGAGTTGACGAAAGAATAATCAAGCGTCACGTTAATGTTAAATAGCCTACCTATCTGAATGCTAGGTGGCAGCGTTGTATTACATTTCACTAGTGTAGCCTACTTGAAATACGGTGTGAGATTCACAAGTAAGGAAGGTGCAAATATTATGTAATTTATCATGGGAAATTATTGGAAATGTTATTTCTTGTTTATCCTAATTGCAAACCACACACATCCGTTCGGAATCACACGTACACATTTAATACTGAAAGACTATCATTTCGTTTATTTGATGTCGCCTAGCAACACAGCCTTAAGAGCGAAGATTCTAGAACAGGGCTTCAGAGAGACACGTTTTGAGTTTGTGGCCAAGAACCTAAAATAACGGTTTCCATGTGCTGGATGGTGTGCGTCCTTTATGAAAGTTAGTGTTTTATACAGTTAACGTTACAGACATAATGAGTCATGTTGTAGTGGTCAACATAAATGTGCCCCTTCTGTTATTAGAATGCTAAGCGGAGAAACATGCTAAGCAGAGATTTAGTATCATTAATTTCTTGTGTGGCTAGCTATAGGGAGGAGATGTATGTTGCTAATTGGGATTTATGTTGTTTAGGTAATGCCATGGTCATTTGATATGAGATGCTTGCACTAGTAACTTCGTCACGTGTAACTTTAGGACTGCTATTTTTTTTTACTAACAGTAATTCACGAAGCACTTTAGCCCTAAAAGTAGCACCTACGTCTGTGACAGCTTAAAAGAAGTGACAAGGACTCCTAACGCGATGTTTTGAAATGCGTCTACTATTGTCTACAGGAGAGATGTTTTCAATAAGATAAGGTTAATCAGAATTCTACGATATGCCCGCTTGACAACGGCTTGACAACAGCAGAGATAGAACTGGCCTTTGGCCATAGCAACCATCCATTTAGAACAACTGGCCTTCATAGCAACCAAAGATCTGAGCTGTGTTGCAATGTGAGGCAAAGTATAGAAAGGTGATGAAACATACAGAGACAGGTCAAGAAATATAGTGCAGTGTAGACAGTAGTATACAGTTGATTTACAGAACGTGGTTTAGAGTAATATGAATTAAATATAAATATGTACAGTGTATTAGCAGTTATCTCATACAATAAGTAGAATAATGTAGGCTATGTAGATGTAGCAGCAGTGGCGGAGCTAGGGGGTGGCTTAGCGGGCTTAAGCCCCGAATCTTTTTTCAAAAGCCCCGAATCTTTTTTTAGTGTTTTAAATTCCCGGCAACTCTTATTTCCAATATAACTTCCCCTCGGTTTCTCTATAAATGTCACCAAATGCTCTATTACTGAGGAAATATATCCCTTATTTTCAAAGCCCAATATTGAAAAATAATTTGACATGCTACACGATCTATGCCAGGTCTCTGGGCTATCCGCTATAGTGATTTCAATGGTTAGATTGATTTGTTTAGATCCAGTGAAAATGCTGCCTTGACAACGCTACGTCATGGCTTCGGTGTTCCAAAAAGCCTCTGTCAGAAGTCTGTCACTTTTACAGTCTGTGATAAAACACCTTGTGTACATGTTGTTGAAACGTTATGGATATTAGAAAGTTTTTCAAAAGACCACCCAGCTCCGTTCAAGCAACAGCATCGCCCAGTGAACTGACGGATGGTGTTGTTTCAGGTTGGTGATTTCACGTTAAGAGCTTTCAGTCAGTTAGGCAGGCTAACGTTAGGCTACTTGGCTAGCTCCCTAAATGCGTTAACGTTAAATGCCCTCGTTCGTCGGCGTAAAAGGCAAATTCAGTACTCTCATAGGCTAGCTGCTAGCTAAGCCTACTGCAGAATAAGAAATTCCAGCTCCCAAAACAAAGTGATCCTCGTCTTGTAATAAATTAGGCTACACTGTTTTGAAATGTCAGAAAAACCCATTAACAGTTATCTGCCCATGTCAACTTTTCAGTGTCATATGTTGCACAAAAGAATGTTAACTGTTAGCCTAACTTAAAACCTTGTTGATATCCTATCCACCACCACAGATCTTATAATCCAAGAGTCCACATAAATATAAAAGTAATATTATGTTGTTTTGGCTGCCTAACTATTTATTAACTAAAAAATGATATATTGAGAGGAAAGGGCCCTTTCCATAAGTGTGTTAATCAAGCACCATGCAGTCTGCATTCATAATAATTTAGAAACGCCTATGTCAAGATGATAATGCATTCATTCTAAAATACCCTTGTATCATGATGACTGGCCATACTGTAATTATATCATAATATTATGTATATTATAGTGTAAGATATTATATATATTTGTCACACAGATGAGATCAGGGAAGAGGAAGAAGGAGAATAGCAATAATAAACAATAATGTCATATCAAACAATAGCCTAATGAAAATAAACAAATACTATAATATACAAACCATAAGAAACGCTTAATTAACTAAGTACATGCTAAACAGATATGAACATATATTGCCTCTTGAAAGACCCAAAACTATAATTTTACACAGGGTAGTGCCAGTCAGATACCTTGAATCTGTTGAATGTTAGTTTCACATTTTTTAAGTCTCAATGTGTCCATTAGTTTACACAAAATTCACTAGAAGTCATTATTTAAGGGGTTATTTTAAAAAAATATTAAATGGGCTAAGCCCCGAATGTTTACAATGTCTGGCTCCGCCCCTGTGTAGCAGTAACATTATAATAGTAGAAATAATAATATAGATATATGCAGTGTATTAACAGAATATAATAAAACAGAATAAATATGGATATTCAATATGACAAATATATAACAGATATGTACATAACATACAGCTATGTGCAGTGTGGAAACAGTGTCATTGTAGTGCAGAAACAACATTATAAGAGTAGTAAGAATAAGTTAATGTGCAGGATGAATAGTATAAAGATCAGTAGAATAACTGTATAAATGTAATTACAGTAGGCCTATGTACATTTGTAAATAAATAGAAAACTATGGGTGAGAGGGATAAATTAATTTTATTTAATCGTAAAAGTAAATTGCATTCAATTAAATTGCCATTAAAAATCTTTCCAGTAGGCTTTAATGTCACACAAAAAGTACAACCAAAGCTGAGCTTGATCAACTAGAACGTCTAAAGAACCAGAACTTGAGTGTAGTTTTTTGCTGGGTCCCAGGCCATGTTGGTCTGAGGGGAAATGAGAAAGTGGACAGTGCTGCTAAGCAAGCCCTCAATGAAGAAGTCACAGAATGTCAAATCCCTGCCCCAGACCTTAAACCTATACTGAACTCTTACATCTCAGATAAGTGGCAATCTGAATGGGATTAATGTACCAACAACAAGCAAGGAATGTGAATTTTGGCACATTTTCATGATCCACTGGGTCGTTATGGGCCACACAAAATACGGTGTTGCTAAAATTACTCCTATTGTGGCTATTAGAGACATGCGTTCATGAGTATCCAGCTACATTCAATGAGTTAAGTAAAATACATTCACACACACAAAAAAAACATCACTAATGTTGTGGACATTCCTTTATTCTGAGATACATCAATAGGCTCTCAAAACAATCCCAAACAGACATAAGGTCTTTATAGAGCAAATCCATATAGATTATTTGTCAAATAAACCAGTAAAACAGAATTAGGGGATGGAATATATAACATTCACACTCATAGCTCATATTTTTTTTTTTTAAATAAATCAGTGAAAAAGTATCCTGACAAACAAGCAGCTTTTTAATGCCTTGGTCATATTTCATAATTTCAATTCCTCTGTAGGTTACCTGATAGCCCAGTTTGAGAGGCGCAAGACGCGAGACATTATTTATTTTTTGCAGCCAATCACTGCTGTCATTTTATTTTATTGATTTGATCTCAGTCATAGAAGCTAAATTCGAAGGCAGGCCAAAGGTAAAATCCAACAAATCGCATTCAACCCGCAAGCCAATAGTTGAATAGCCCTCTCCTAGAGCTTTTGAGATATTGCCACTGCTCCAACATTGAAAGGCACTGTTACAATGCCTGGATCAAGCCAGGTTCAGCATAGCGTATGCCACTGTCTGCTCACGTTGCTGACCGGACCAGGGCAAGCACACTTTCGCAGTTCCCGCCGGAAATGCAGTCTAGTTCTATCTATCGACTCTTCCAGGTCTAAAGATGAATTATTTATTTGATCATTACAACATTCCACATACTTAACCCAGTTGGCTTTCTGAAAGCACCATTTGTGGTTTATATAATTTTGTTGTATATATACATTTGTTTCTATCTTGCATAGAATTGGAAAGTGATCCCTACCAATACTTGTATTTTGATCCACTTCCCATTCACATCTATTAGCTATTTTCCTATCCACTAAAGTTAAGTCAATACATGATGTCTCATTTTTATATATATTTATACGTGTACCAGTGCCATTGTTTAAACACACCAGCATTCTATCATTAATCATTTCTTCTATAATTTCTCCATTTGCATCTGTTATTTTGCTTCCCCATAATGTATTATGGGCATTGAAATCCCCACACCATATTTCTCTATACCCTCTTCCCTTATAAATACTCTTCATTAAGTGATTTGATAGTTCTTTACATGGATTATAATAGTTGATAATAATCAAATTACCTCTATCCTCTTTATTAGCTATTTCAGTTACAATACATTCATATCCTTCAGATATACCTTTATTGGGCTGTATGATATTCCTTCTTTAACAAATGTCAAACACCCCCCTCCTCTATCTATCTCTCTATCATATCTTATACTATTGTATCCTTTTAAAACAAAGTCTAGTTGTTGCTTTAACCATGTTTCTTGGATGCATATAATATCAGGTTTAATTGGAAAATCATTAACATAACTTTTGAATTCCTGTCCATTTGCAATTAAACTTCCTGCATTCCACTGAAGAATAGAACAAACCATAATCCATTTAACTAGTATGTATTCCATCATGATTAATATTTAACATTTCATGTACTTCATCAGCCTTTGCTATGATCCCCAAGTAATTATTAGCTGCTTCCACTACTGATTTTATTCTATCACTTTTCTTAGCATGCTGTATATGACCTCTGTTATTCTCTACCTCTGTCTGAAGCTTCAGCAGAGTCCCTTCTTCTGCTCTGTTCTGGTGTATGGGCAGGCCTCTGATTGATTCTATCATTATCATTCACTTTCTTAAGTGCTTCTGCATATGATACTTGATGTGTAATCTTATATTTCTGAATTTCTCTTGCCTCTTTTTGCTTTTCACATCCCCCATAAGCTGCACTATGCTGGCCTCCACAATTACAGCATTTTAATTCAGTTATTTCCCCACAGTTACCATATTCATGTTCCCCTCCACATTTAGCACATCTGATCTTACCTCTGCATTGTGCTGCTACATGTCCAAACCTTTGACATTTAAAGCATCTTAATGGGGGTGGGATGTATTCCCTCACTGGATAACTCATATATCCCATTTGAACTTTAGTAGGCATTTCCACCTTAAAGTATAGCAAAATCGACAAACTTTCAACTTTCTCTTTTCCTTTAGTCAGTCTTTTTGCATCCATAAGCTCACCTCCTTTTAGACTATTTTTGATTTCGTCAATAGAAACAGATATCGGTATTCCTGTAATCACTCCTCTTGATTTTGATGTTGCACCTGGTATGTGTGATGTGATCTTGACCCCATTTAGTTTTTCTTTGCTTAGTACTTGTTTACGCTGTTCTTCAGATGCTGCAAATATAAGCAATCTACCATTTCCCATGAATCTGGCATGATTGATTTTGCCTATCTCTTTCTCAATTGCTTTCGTTACATGTATTGGGTGTAAATCAGGACCTCCGTGTTGATCAAACACTACTACAACTTTAAATGTTTCACTTAATTGTTTATTAGCACTCTTCTTAACTCTGCTTTCTTCAACAGTTTAACAGTGTCTAACGACTCCACGCTACTACTGGAATCCGATCTCAGTCTTACCTGCTTTCTCCTAACTTCTTCCCAGAACATCTCATTATCTTTATCCATAGTCAATGGATCTAAATCTTTGAGATCCTTCAAATAACCATCTGATTTTGCTGCCATCAGTCACTCTACATTCACTGTACAGTAAAGCTTTTTATTTACCAACTCCGAATGATACGAACGTGTCTTCAGAGCCCTTCTAAGGAGAGCCTCCCCACTCTCTATTAATCCCATACAAACCGAATTTGGCTGCAGTTCACCAGAGTTCACCTAGATGGCGATCGCGGGCGAGTCCAAAATACATGGGGTCCTATGGAGCTACATGGCTACATTTGTTGTTTTCACCTATTTAACAACTGAAACCCTCAGATTTTATTTTATTTTTCGCAAAATGGATATGGATTTTCAATCAAAAGTGAAATAATCCGGGAGTCATGTCCTTTCGTTTTCTTACAGGTTGGGTCGTTGTTGCCCATAACAGGCTAGCATTGATGCTATGCTATGCTATGATCATGCTAACGTCACAACATAGTATGGACAGCTTTGTTCGCCCAGCTAAGTCATGCACAAGAGGTTGCAATTTTATAGAGAGCATTTTGAACATTATTTAATTGTTGGCTCTGGCACTTATAAACACTAAATGGGTAAATTGCAATAAATGGGCTTAGTTTTGGAGCCAAATGTTGGAGTTAGAATAAACACCTCTGTGCCAATTGCTTGATCATTTTAACAGCAATGTCATTTTTGTTATGCATTATTTGTTTTGGTTGTTTAAAAATGCAAATAAAAATTATCCGATTAATCGATCGATAAAGTGCTAGATTAATCGATTACAAAAAGAATCGATAGCTGCAGCCCTAGGCACTTCCACATTCCACAGTGGGGAGAAATTCCACAGAAGGGAGAATGAGGAAATAAATTATATTTCCTCATTAGCAGCATACTTGAGGTTGAAGATATGCACATCAAGTTTGTCACATAGGAACTTCAAAATACACAGTTTTATGATTATCTTGTTCATTTATGCACTGGACTTGAATTAGGAACCTCAGGCAAAGATATTGTAACAAACTGCAAAGTTGTCTCAGAATGGTTTTATTGGTTACGCACCAAAACACACGAACGTCATTACACAGGCAACACAAAGGAGGTAAATTTAAACAAGCACGATACACAAACAGGGTAGTCACATACAATACACGGGGTAAACACATGAGGTACAACATAAAGAAAGACTATACCAGCTAACACATACATGACAAGGTAAACGCAATTACTCATACTCATCAACATTACACACACACACATACACTGCACAGCATTATGGGAGTTCAGTCATGAAGCAGCTAGGCTCAGTTCACTACACAGCCCCCCGAGACTTAGTCTATGTCCCTTTGACTCAAGTCTTACCCTACGTCAGTCCATGAGCCTGGCTGGGACGCGACGCTGGCGTTGTGTGCGCCCCGCTGTCGTGGCGGTGACTTCCAGGGACGGCTGCACGGTGACCGGTGTTAGAGCCACAGCTCCATTGTCACCAAGGTCCACAGAATCAGTGTCCAAGTCTCCACGACCCTCAGCTGAGGCCAGGGGTAGATACGGGGCCAGTCGATCACGGTGGAGAGCCACAACTCTCCGACGCTTAATCAATCTCACACGATAGACCACGTCAGACAGCTTCTTTAAGACATCGCACGGCCCGACCCACTGGCTAGTGAGTTTCGGGGAAATGCCTTTCTTTCTCTCCGGGCAGTACACCCAAACTTTATCGCCGGTTTGGAACTCCTGGCCGCGACAGCGCGTATCGTAAGCTCGCTTTTGACGTATTCCAGCTTCACTCATAGCCTGCCTGGCCAACTCGTGTACTCCTTTCAGTCTCTCGTGTAGCTGCTTGTAGTATTCCAGCCCTGGCTTACCTCCAATCTCCGCTTCCGGAGGCGAACCGAACACCAAGTTCACCGGCGTGCGTAGCTCTCGCCCGAACATCAGAGCTGCCGGTGTGCATTTTGTTGACTCTTGCACCGCTGTGCGATATGCCCAGAGCACCAGGGGCAAGTGTAAGTCCCAGTCCTTTTGTCGGCGGTCGGCCAATATGGCCAGCTGCACTGCTAGCGTCTGATTAAACCATTCCACTAGCCCGTTGCTTTGTGGATGCAGAGGTGTCGTTCTCGTTTTTCCGGATGCCCATGCGCTGGCAAACCTCAGCAAACACCTCCGCCTCGAAATTCCGCCCTTGGTCGCTGTGGAGCTCTTCCGGTGCCCCGAACCGGCAGAACATCTCAGTGACCAGTCTGTCCGCTGTCGTCTGGGCGCTCTGATCTGGCACTGCATACGCCTCCGGTCACTTAGTGAAATAGTCCATAGCTACGAGCACGTAGCGATTTCCCCGCTCTGTGACTGGCAGTGGGCCCATGATATCGACGGCTACAAGCGTGCGAGCGTCGCGTGGGGCCCTTTTTCGCTGTGCAGGCGTCACAGTAGTGAACATGCAGTTCAACGTCCAGCCTGAATCCCGGCCAATAGAAGTGGCTTCTCAGCCGACGAAGAGTTTTTGCCGCCCACACTGCCCCCATGTACCTGTTCCAGTACACGGGCTCGTAATCCAGCAGGAACCAGCAACTGGAAAATGTCAGATTGTCTATCGGGAGCTCGCCAGTGTCTATACAACAGTCCTTGACGTGCTACTATTCCCGGCCACTGTGAATAAATCGCTTTGGTCTCTGGATCGAGTGCTGATACATCGGTCCATGGCGGTCGCTGACCGGCTTCGATCCATGACCACACTCGGCCGAGTGTGGTGTCATCCGATTGCGCCGTTCGGATCTCGCGTTGGCCCCCTCACTGGCGTGCTGTTGGCGAGCGTTGACCCTCTCATTGGCGCGACGCTGGCGAGCGTTGAAAACAGCGACACTCTCTCTCTCTCTGCCAGCGGTGATGCAGCCTGTAGCCGACGAGCGGGCTTCGGTTGAGCCGCAGCCAGGCTCCTCTCCTCCCTCCGGTGGCAGTGCTGGCACTGGTCTGCTGCCTGGACAGGGCATCCGCGTTGCCGTGAAGGCGACCCGCCCGGTGTCGAATCTCCATGTTGTAGTCCTGGAGCGCCTCCAGCCAGCGAGCCAGCTGGCCCTCTGGTTCTTTGAAGTTCAGCAGCCAGGTGAGCGATGCATGGTCCGTTCTCAGCAGGAACCGTTTGCCGTAGAGGTAGGTTCGGAAATGGCGCACTGCCACCACCACAGCCAACAGTTCTCTGTGGGTCACGCAGTAATTCTTCTCCGCTCGGTCCAGTGAGCGGCTGAAGTATGCGACCACCTGCTCGCCTGCTTGAGAGAGGATGGCGCTGACGCCCACGTCGCTGGCGTCGGTGTCCAGGATGAACGGCAGTTGAGGGTCAGGGAAAGCGAGCACTGGGGCCTCACGTAGCGCCCTCCGCAGCCGCCGGAATGCCGCGTCGCACTCTCGCGTCCACTCGAAGAGCTGGCCTTTGTGCGTCAAGCGATGCAGCGGGCTGGCGACTGTAGCAAAGTCCCGGTAATATGACGCCAGGCCCAGGAAGCTCCGCAGCTCAGCACCATCGCGCGGAACAGGCCACCGTCTCCACCTTAGCTGGGTCGGTGGCCACTCCGGCGGCCCCCACGTCATGGCCCAGGAATCCGGTTTGCCTCCGGAACAGTTGGCACTTTTTCGGGTGCAGTTTGAGCCCAGCACCCCGTATGGCGTCGAACACCTTTTCCAGATGTCCTATGGCACCGGTGAAGTCTGTTGCATGACACAGGATGTCGTCCAGGTAAACCACGCAGCATGTTTGTGGAATGCCCGCCAGGACACGCTCCATCAGCCGCTCATAGTTCGCTGGCCCGTTGCATAGGCTGAACTGCCACAGCCCTTGCCCGATGGTAAACGCTGTCTTCGGCCGAGCTTCCGGGGCTAGCTCAATCTGCCAGTAGCCACTGCGTAAGTCCAGCGAGCTAAACCAGCAGGAGCCGGCAATACTGTCCAGCGCATCGTCAATGCGGGGGAGCGGGTAGGAGTCTTTCCGGGTTACCAGCCAGCCAAACTACCATTTTAGGCACTAGGCCTTAAATGGTCAATGTAATCAATATATTGAATGTAAAAGTAAACTCACATAGTCTACTGTAACAAAGTAAACTAACAAAGTAGCAAACAGTATCAAAGGAAACTTAACCAACTCACAGAGGTAAACAAGTTAACAAGATAGAGATAACAGATACACCAGGTAAAAACAGTATACTAAATAATTTATTTTTATATATTAAAAATTATTAATATAATTAATATAACTAAATTCTTTTTTTTTTGGGGGGGGGCGGGGCTTCGTGATAGGCCTACCTCCCTGAAATGACTTTTTGCAGGTGCAACAAAAACCTGATCATAGTCTTTTTAGTTAGATAGCAGGGAAATACACCATCTAACAGATTGCAAGTCAAGCAAAAGTCACTAAAACTAGATGTACAAAATATGACCGCCGCTCAGTCCTGTACATCCATTCCGCGAAAATAAATCATATTAATGAATTTGTCATCTTCTACTCCATTCCCCACTCTTGAAACTTTTGTGTATGCTTGTTTGGAATGTGTGTGTGCGGGTCGCACACAAAGTCGCCTACTGGCGCTGCAAAGGTGAATAGATTTGTAGCACTTGCCAAAAAAATTGTAGCATTGTTAGAAAACTTTATTATTATTAAACAAAACAATCCCTGTCAGTTCCATGCAGTTTTCAACAGCTATCAAGAAGAGAGGTCATGGATTTTTGTGAATGTTTCTTCTTCTACATATGCATAAGTTTAGTCATCTAGTTCATATGATATTCAGTTTATTGTCAATGCACAAATTAAATACCAGTAGTCTAAAACAAAATGCAGTTTTACCCAGTGGTGCAAATACCTGACATGTCCAAAAGGGCCTTCATAAAAAATGCGTTGCTAGACTGTTCATACACATTTTAACGGGCCAAGTTGAAGAGCTACCGTCCATTATTGTTTGTGCAAATAATAGGCTGATTCATGTTCCCTTGCATTTTGCAACTATGAGGTCCATGGTTAGTCTGGCTTTCGCCAGACCAAGCTTAATCTTTTAAGAAATCGAAAAAGAAATCGCCGACAGATCAGGCTGAGTTCACCCAGCCTATAGTCCATGGTGGGCACCCGATAGAAATATTGTTTAATTTTGCGATTGAGATATCCACGCACTGGCGCCCCCCCCTGCTACGTGTTCGCCCCCCGGTTTCAGAGCTATTCTAAATGTAAAAATGCATAGAGGAGTTATGACAAAACCGTGACTGTTAACAAACTATATAAGGTAGGCCCTATGCTAGGCCTACAGTATTACACAACATAAATGGTCACTAGGCTATGCTGGCGACCCAAATAAAATCTCCTTTGGGAACCAATGGCTTACAGTATCAAGCGGACTTAAGCTGCCACCTCTTGGCGAAAAGTTAATAGTTTTGCATATCAGTAGTAATACATTTCACGCAGCTGTGTTAATGAAGTGGACACTTCTAAATGGAACCCAACCCACTGTGCAGTAGCTCAAGGTCTGTGGCTAAAGCAGCCATAATGAAAGCGTTATCATTGTTTGTTTGGATACTTCACACACACGTGTTTTTTAATCGCATAGACTACAACTGCTGCTACAAACTACAACTACAAAAGCTACAATCAAAGCACATCGACTCCCCTCTCACACCCTAAACACGCACTTCGAACAAACAAAAAGCATCTCAGTCTCACGGTATAGCCATAGGCAAAACTGTATCGGACCGGTGTAGACTATATAGACCGGTGTAGACTATATAGACCAGTGGTCTCCAACACGGTGCCCGCGGGCACCAGGTAGCCCGCGGGACGGCTATGAGGCACCCCCAGCGCACCTTCTAAAAATAGCCTTCAGGTCACCTGCAGATCACGCTCTAAAAAACACACTCCATTGTGAAGTTTTCAATAGATATTTAAGTCTAGACCAGAACCATTTTAAGAATGTATGTAGCCATACATCTGTAACATTAAATTGATATTGGTGATACCTTACAAATTGTAGCTGCGTTAAATTTTAGCCTTTGGCTCCAAATCCGTTTCCCATTCAATCTTTAAACAACAACGGAAGCGGAGCGCATACACGCTGCTCGCACGCATAGACAGTAAAGGGGGAAAAAACTTGCTTGTCTGGTGTAGCCAATGGAAGCATATCTTTGCAAAAGTTCTATGGCCATTCCATGTTCGTCAAATACGGTTCTTGCATGATTGTTCAAGGACTGAAAAACAATTGCTTTAGCTCACAGGCCTTTTCTCCTCCGTAGGCAACTGCCGTATAATAGCGCTGGAAATGTTATAGCATGCATGACTGAGCAGGCTGTGCATTACCCTTTTTTGTCAGATCATGGATCATTTCAGGTGTGCAATAACTTTAAAAGGAGTTTTCATATGTTAGGGTGGTGTGGGCGATTACTATTGAAATGTTAAAACCGAATTGTCCACTGAAATCAGAACTTAAACAACCCCTGAATTCATAATGGTGGGTGGGTATAAATTGGGTACAAATTGTAACCCAAATTATTAATTGCACAAAAAGATGGAAAATAGATTAGATTCCCCATGCAAATAGATTAGATTCCCCATGCAAACTGAACAAAAATGTTAGTGTTGCATAGGTTATTGATATTAAATTTCACAGTAAATTTCATAGTAAAAATCACATAGGCCTATTATTTAGGAGGACTACCCTCGCAAAAAAGGGGTGGGGGTATTTGAAGGGGTTTGTTTTAAATGAGTAGCCCTCCATATGATTTCGGGTCTTCAGGTAGCCCTTATTCCCAAAAAGGTTGGAGACCCCTGATGTAGACATATATAGACTAGTCTGGCTAACGTCAGACCTCATCTCATTGAGAAGGGGTCTGGGAACTAGGCATTCATTTTCTCGTATTTGAAATGTGGTTTACGAATGCCCAGAGCCGTTTATTGGGCGCTACGAATGTCTATCAAATGCGTCTGTACGTAGCTCATAACGGCTTCGGTGTGTTGTCATCGTCTTGCTGCCCTCCCTCCGTTCTGTGATTGGTCCCCTAACTGAGGCGAAAATTTGCTGCATGGTATCCAGGCTGCCTAGCAGCGTGAATAAAATTAAAGTTCTTAGTCTACAACTATGCACAGACACATTAAATTGTAATTAAACCATGATCAGACTGTTGCCCACATTACAAGTATTAATTCAAGACCAAACATGAATGTTGTATTCTCACACATTTTACAGAGACAGTGATTACAGAGGTAACCAATACTTAATTAGCTTGGCCTGGCACCCTGGGGGGTTAGGAATTTCCTTTGTCGGGGTAGTATGTGGCAGACTTCTGTAGCTTTGTTCTGAAATATTGACCTTGCAACTGCAAAAGGCATTCTTTAGAAATGCAAAAGGCTTGGGCAAAAAACAGGGCTTACAACTATGACTACAAGATTCTGAAGATGTTGCTTGCAATCGGTCACATAACATTGTGATGTTTCTATAATGGCACAACACTTTATTGTTAATTATGTAAATTGCAATTTATACAACCAATTGGGTTCTATGGAACTATTTATTTGTTTCTGATTGGCCGAGAGACGTTCCATGAGTTGGAATATCCCTGGACATTTCAACAAAGATTGTTAAGGTGGAGCAAGATAGCCTACTTTGTCGTAGTTCATGTCTATGGGCGCGAAATGAGGATCGAATCCTCTCTGCATAAAGAGGCATGTTGATGACGTATTGATGAGCGTACGTTGCAACAGGCCAACAGCAGCGGCATAAATAACCGGCGCACACCTGATATAAAGTCGATTTTCTCCAGACTGGAATGCTCAAAAATGCTAAAAATGTACCTGAAATGTTCAGAAGGATTTGAGGGTCATGAAAACATGCCCGAAATTCACATTCCTAACTCTATAGAACCAAGACCTTAGCATATGTGGTAAAATTCTGAGCTATGCCCATAGACTTCAATGGAGCAGTCGCTGCCTCTGCTCTGCATAAAGGGGGATTTTGACCCCCCCTCGTGCGATCCGGGTTCCCGGAAGTGGCTCCTGATGAAATATCTTGCTCCGCCTTAAGAATCTTTGATTTCAACTCAGACTCTGCACAGCTAATACACGGGTTTCCCGTTTACCAACAAAACTAGATGCACGCGCAGCCGTGAGGCAGAAGACGCTTGGTGGCCGTCCACAACGTTATAAACTTAACCTAAATAGTCGGCTGCTGTAAGCTACAATCAGATTTTTTTGTATACCCCTGTTGTCTCAATGATAATAACATCTCATTTCAGACTATATTTCAAAGTTTGACGTTCATTTGGATTATTAATATAACATCGTATTTTGTCATTTTTGGCAAAGACATGCATTCCGTTAGGGATATTGAACATATTTAACATTCTCTAACCATCGTGATTTCGAATTGGTGCAGTTTTCAGCACAAAAACTCATTTTATTCTTTTGCTCTTTTGCATTGCTCTATGCTGTTCTATGGTGCTTTCTGCCTCTTGGTTGCGCACGCATGTTTTCGTGACGTTCCATAGAAATCCATGTATAATAAATCACTCCGCAAATACAATGCGAAGATTTGACACAATGTTCTCATCCCAGCTCTCCACTATTTCAAGCAATGGGTTACTCCTTAGCAAACTATAACTAAACAGTGCTTCACCACATCTGTGGATTAAGCCACACAGTCAACTCAATGTAAGTAAGATAAACGAGGATGCTAATTGTTCTCAGCATTGCCAGCATTGTGTATAATATGATTGTCACTTGGAGGAGACTTGTAGATAACTAACGTTAGCATAATTAGCTAACCGCTGCTAACATGCTAGCATCAAAGATTGTTGCTAGCATCGTCACGTCGGGCTGTGCACAGTAGTGTAACATTTATTCACCATAAATTAATAAAGTTGAGTGGTTCTGCAATGTAGACTATGTTTCCGTTTTTTTGCAGTACCATGTCCCTTACATGACATGGCCCAGTGTCCTTGTAACATGCATGCAGCAAACCTAGATATGAATGGGATTTCAGCCCGACTTTCAACATTTCTTTCAAGAAGACATGTAAACCACAAAGAACCGTAACGAGGGATCTGGAATGTTGGTTACCTAGCAACCAAGACGCTTAGTGTCTATTGAAAAGGGAACTATTTTTTGATGCGTAAGAACGATGTCGAAATTAACATTTTTAAACAATAATGGGGTGTTTTCAGATTATTTAGTTTGTGGTAGAATTGTTGTATAAAAGCAATATAGCACTCCTGATCGTGGGATTGGTCATGGATATTCCCTCCGGCCTCTTGGCTATGGCCGAACAACACCCGTGGGAATATCCATGACCAACAGCACTCTCACTCGTGCTATATTGCTTAAATAACATATAACATTGCAAATGCAGGTTATGCATTTTACACAACAATATAAAATAAACTAGAGAATGTAATTCCAGGGAATTACAAGTGCATGAAAATGACGCTAGGACAGACATGGTGGTTGCACAGCTTAATAAAAGTTGATAGTTTAAAAGTAGACAGTTTAAAAGTTGAATGTAGATTGGGAGTTGATCACACTAGTTGACTGAAAAGCCCAGGCTGCCAAACAGTTGTGGGCAGAGGACACAATTGGCGGGAGTCATAGCTGATGATGACAGTTGGATTGGCTGAACAGTTAAATAGTTGGATAGTTTAAATGGTTCAAATATTTCATAGGGAATTATTGTAGTGAGGACTTTTATTTTGAAACAGCTTTTGGCAGAGGAAACAGTTGACGGGAGTCAAAGTTGATGACAACTGACTGTTGCTAGAGTAGTTATGGTGGTTGCTATGCTGGTTGCTAGGTTAATGATGTTGGTTGCTAGGTTTTAATGGAATGTGGTTGCTAGGCTGTTGCTAGGGTACTTGAAGTCGTTGCTAGGTTGTTGCTAGGGTGTCCATGGTGGCTACTATCAGAAATAAAGGAGTTACTACAGTGGTTTGCTTGTATAATCATCTTGGTTGCTATGGAAACTGACATAGATGCTTAATTTCAATGGTTGCTAAATTGGTTGCTAGGTAGGTAGTGGTTTAATATAGTAGGCTAGAGGCATAGTTGATGATAACTGACAGTTGGAATAGTTGAACAGTTAAATAGTTGGATAGTTTAAATGGTTAAATTATTTAATAGGGAATTATTGTAGTGGAGACTTTTATTTTTAAACAGTTGTGGGCAGAGGAAACAGTTGAACAGGATCTGTAGTCTTAAGAGAGCCAGATTGTATGCTTAAAGCCTGAGACAGACAGTTGCTGGAGGTGGCCGGAACCATATGGCTCTGGCCGGAACACTTGGCATAGGATTCTAAGAGCCCTATTGTGATGCCATAATCGCCAGTGTTAAGTCTATGGGGAAATTTTTAATAGTTTTTAATTAATAGTTCAAAAAGTATAAAAGTTACAAATATGAAAAATACATTCCCCACCTGTCCTAAGTAAGACCTACGTAACACAGTTTGAATGAAGTTTCTACATTAAACGGTTGAAGCCGCATTAAACGCAGAAAAAGCGTTAGAAGAAGAATAATAAGAAGAAATCGGATAACAGTAGATTGCATTTTCATGCACTCTAATAATTGTCACTTTGGACAAAGGCGTCTGCCAAATCCATCCATAAAAATCCTTAATTAAGCTTACAGTAAAACGACATTTGAATAATGTAATGTTGTATGTAATGTTTCAGAAAGACACCAAAAAAAAAAACTTTGCAGTCAAACTAATGACACTCTGATATAATGTCCCCTGACTGTCAATCACCCACAAAAGAAGTAGCTTCAGATGTGCACAAAAAAGTCCTGAAACTGTGTTTGCAGAAATAGTACTTCTGTTGTTGAAGTGAGCATACTCATTTCCTGTTAGCTGTCAACAACCACCTGACTACAAGTGTTTCAATCGTACCAAAACGTGTGCTCAGTCACGGAAAATCCTGGCCCTCATTATTTTGCCCTCATTACGAAGGCTGGTATTTATAGGAAGCACAATTTTTTTTATATCGACTTGAACACAGCAGTGCTCCTTAGAGCGGCCCATGAGTCACCCACATTGTATTTTTTTATGTTTTGGTACAGTTGAAGCACTCATCTTCAGGTGTTTGTTGACAGCATAGACAGATTGACAGGAAATGGGTATGCTGACTTCTAGACAAAACCAAAGTTCTTCACTACGGTAGTGCACAAAGCCTATTACAGTTATTGTATGTGACTTCTAGACAAAAAGAAAGTCTTTACAACATTAGTGCAGAGTCATTGTAATCAACAGTAAACTAAGATATTCTATTTGTTTCATAACTATTGCAAACATGTGTGAACATATACTGTATGGTTGTCTTTCCAGCATCATTTCTCAAAATAATGTCTCAGAAAAGTGAAAATGTAAGCATGTAGGCATCATAGTTAGGTCTGCTTGTTTCCAGCAAATTCTATGGTATGTATGGGTAACACTTTACTTGACAGTATTGACATAAGAGTTACATGACACTGTCGTGAACACATGACACTGTCATGACACATGAAACCTAACCCTAACCTCTAACCCTAATCCTAACCTTAACTTGTTATGACAAAAAACGAATGTCACTTAATAACAGAGTTGAGTGAGTTGTTCATGACACGTTCATGACAGTGTCATGTCACTCTTATATTGACACTGTCAAGTAAAGTGTAACTGTTTGTATTGCAGTCCTGCTCAGAAAAAAATCATGTTATCAATGTGCCAACCAACCAACCGTAATAGACAGGTGAGAACACCTGGCAGAGGTTAAAATGGTAGGTTGCTAGGTTGTTAGCTTTCAATTCTTGTCTCTTGCCTGAGATGTCATCTGTTTGCAGGTGTTTCAGAGAAGAATGGATGGTTCAGTGAACTTCTACAGGCCCTGGAACCAGTATAAGGAAGGGTTTGGGAATACCATGGGCGAGTACTGGCTGGGTAAGATCTTAAAGCCAAAGTGTAGCTCATGCCTGCAGTGTTTCATGCAGTGATCATGTATGACTGCATCAAGGAAATACCTTGGCTCGATTTCCCAGAGAGAGAAAGAAAGTGACGAGAATGTCAGGCAATGCATAGTGATTGGCCTCTCATTGGGCTATTTTGTAGGAGCTACCCAACAGCCGTTTCTGAGGGCAGAGTTTATTTATCACTTTCTTTTATTATGCATATTACTGCTTGCAACAGCGATATGACCACGGAGGAAAGCGAACGTTCAGAAAGTGTACCCGCTATGGCCCCCCAGATGTTGACCACTTGTTAGTTAGCATTCCATTGACCTCTGTCATTTTAGCAAATAACGTTACATCTGCAGCGTTTTAAGCCTTTGTATTTTCAGAGAAATTCAACTGGCGTCATAACCTCAGATCTGACTTAAATAAACACTGTAATAAACTTTTTTCCGAAAAGAATGCTAAAATGATGCTATAAGCATGCGCCACACAGGAGAGAAGTAACCGCATTCTCTGGATAAACACCTCGAAGGCAGTCTCAGAGGAAAGTCCACGCATGGGTAAGATATTTAGTTTAGGCCTATTTAACGTCACATGTTTGCCACTCCTTGGGCCTGAGGATGCGCATATGACTGAGGGAAAAAATAACAATAGCAAATTTTCCATGTGTCGCTGACCGTTAGACATGACATTTAGACGTTTTATAACTAAAAGGCTTAGGGAGTGCAGACCATTCCAAGGCAAAATGTAGCCAGAGCAGCAGAGAAAACAGAGTTACGACACTCCCATAACAAACCGTGGGAAAAAAAATGCCAGCACTTTTCCATGGCAGTTTTCAGATTATGGGAGTTATGGAAGTGAAAATGGCCAATCACTCGGAGTTACTATATTACGCCCTCCAGGATCCAGAAATACATCCCAATCTCCTCTCCTGCATTTCAGCCATTCAGCACAGTTTTTTTGAAACCTTTGATTAGGTGGTGGTGATAAAGAGTGTCACAACGCTCTCTTTTTATGTCTCTGAATGTAGCTATTTGCAACAAATCTGAAAATGGACTTAGCAATATATTTACAAATACACGGGTATAGCCAGAGACTTTCTAATGAGGAGACACAGCACTCAAAAAATCATCCATAGAAATGGGGTTACGTTTGTCTACTACACATATCCCACCCCTTCCGCAACAAAAAGTCGACAAGTGCATACCAATCATGTAGTGTGTGAAACTGTGCCAATGATGTGTTGGGATGTCAATTGACCGAGTTTACTTGATCAATATTTTTTTTGGTTACACTTTACTTGACAGTATCAACATAAGATTGACATGACACTGTCATGAACATGTCATAAACAAGTCATAAACGTTTATGACATAACGCTTCTGTTATTAAGTGACATTTGTTTTTTGTCATAAAAAGTTAGGGTTAGGGTTAAGGTTAGGGTTAGAACTAAAGGTTAGGATTAGGGTTTGTGTCATGACACTCTTATGTCGATACTGTCAAGTAAAGTGTTACATTTTTTTTCTTGCAGGATTACAGTCACTTCACCAACTCACCAGAAATAAAACATACGAGCTGAGAGTGGACATGGAAGACTTTGAGGGCAACAGGGTTTTTGCCAGGTACTCCTCCTTCTCTGTCGCATCAGAGGAACAGGGATACAAGCTGAATGTGAGTGGCTTCACCAACGGAGGCGCTGGTGAGTTTGGGAAATGAAACCTTAAATATTACCCTGGCTAAAGGTTGTATCAGCGATTTCAGGCCCAAAAAAGGTGACAACTTAAAATAGAAAAACCGCACTCTCAAGTACATTCTCTTTACTTATTTATTAATGCCATGTCCACAGACGCGTTTCGGCCTAAGCCATCGTCAGTGTGTAGTGTGACTACCAACATGAATGCTTTTTATCATTGAAGGGGTAAAGAGTTACAGGTGAATCACATGAGGTCATTAGGTGAGCTGCACCCAAGGGTGCGCTGCACCATCAGTTGTACAACATATTTGCACAAAAAAGACACAATACATCAGACTATAGTATGCAAACCCTATCAAACAGTTGCCAAATTAATCAGCATTAAGAAAAATGAAAAAATGAAATAAATAATAATAGCCTAAATACAATTGATTGACACATTAAATAGGCTAAGCAAAAAATACAAACATGCAAAATAGGACGATGGTGGCAATAGTGCACCCATCTTCTCAGCCCCTTCTCTGGCATCCTACATGTTAATGCATTAATCAGCAATTTATTTATTTAAAATTATGCAAAAATAGAGAGAGCCCACCACATAGGCTATACATTACATACAGCCCAGTAAATAGATATGCATTACACAAAGGTCATAGAAACTCACAAGAAGCAATTTAAAACCAGTTCTTCATTTAAACCATTAGGGTGTACTGTTTGGAGCGTATAGATCCAGAAGGCCTCCCGTTGAAGGAGATAGCGCTCCCTGTCTCCGTCCCGTTTAAGAAGCTTAACTGCCTCGATGCCTTGAAATTTCAAAGTACAGACGTCGTGCCAAGATTCATTAAAGTGTCTTGCCACAGATGACTTAATGTCATGATTATGTATGTTGCTTTTGTGTTCATTAATTCGTATTCTTAATTCTCTTTTTGTTTTACCAACATAACAAAACCCGCATGGACATTTCAGTAAGTAAGCGACAAAGGATGTGCGGCAAGTGATTCTCCCCTTCACAGAGAAAGACTTGCCGGTCCGTGGATGTAAAAAGGAGTTGCCTTTAATCATCGCATTACAGTTCACGCAACTCCTGCAGGGGAAGTTGCCAGGATCAAGAGTTGAAAGCCAATTGGTTGGCGGAGTGAAAGAGTCAGCTCTCACCAGCGTATCTCTCAAATTTTGACACCTCTTATAGGCAAAAAGTGGAGGGTTTTGAAAAGATTTGGCCTGATCTTCAAACTCTTCGTCAGTACTACAAATCCTCCTCATACGTAGAAACTGGCTATATGGGAGACTCTTTTTCATAGAAGGGGGGTGGTAGCTTTTGGACGATCCGCTAGCTGTCTGCCCCATAAGCAGACTGTCAAAAAAACGTGTCTCTGTTGGCAGCCTAGGCTCCGAGATCTGTACACAAAAACAATTGCTACCAACAAGGGTTGGCAACCCACTCAAAGGCAAAATAAAGTGTTTCAACCAATAACCGACGAGATGCGCGTTTAGGAGAGTTTTAATTGCACGGGAGGCAGGGGGAGGGAGTAACGAGCTAGCTCTCTGTTTTGTTTGAACATCAACAGAAGTAACGTATTCCCGCTATCACTGATACTGTACAACCTTTAAAACCAGACTAATTCACTTAATGCAAAAGTGTCTGGGGACTCATGATCGGGATACGTTTCCAACGCTAGCATGGTGAGGGGCGTAGAGGGGCGCATTAACTTTGAAATCATTGGTCTAGCCTAATCAATCACATTGATCAGGGATCCACATGTACACATTCTTCCGACTACACTATTTGATATCGGTAGGCGTTCCAGTCTACAAGTGTTATATATGGATGTAAAATGAATTTATTACAGTGTTCTCTGGTTTTGTTTTGTACGTATAGATAACATAGTTATTTTCATTTTTACAGGAGACTCTTTGACTCTCCACAATGGGATGAAGTTTAGTACATTTGACAAGGACCAAGACAGTTATACTGCAAACTGTGCTAGCACATATCTTGGAGGGTACTGGTATCGAGCTTGCCATGTTTCCAATCCCAATGGTGCTTACTTGTGGGGCCCTACAGATCATTACGCTATTTCTGTGAATTGGCACGCCTTTAAAGGGTACCATTATTCACTGAAATTCATCACTATGAAGATTAGGCCTGTGGCTTAGAAATCCGTGGAAGAGCCTCTTTGTTTAGAAGTGATGTGATACTTAAGGAGTGTGTGGATTATTCCATCTCTCTATCTCTCTCTCTCTCTCTCTCTCTCTTTCTGATATCTTTTTGGAGGTTTTGATAAAGCGTGAAGTGGGATTCTGGTCCATTACCCACAATTAACAATTGTTAATCTAGCTACCTTTGAACTGGTTTTCTTATAATATCACGTTGTACCACAGTACATGTGCCGCTGTACTGAATGCAATGCAAGTCAACGGAGGAATGGCATTTACCTGTGTTACCTGTGATCCTGGCTGATCGTACCCTAACACATAGCTCCTTTAAGCCTGATCCTAGACTGAAATAAATGAAAATCCCCCAGAAGACAAGCTGAGTGTGGGACTCAATTCATCTATAGGAAACTGGACATTCTTTTTTCAGCGTGGTATAAATATGGTGATCTGTGTACAAAAATACCTTAATAACTGTAATGGGTGTGGTCATGCAATTGCCTAGGTGTTAACTCTTAATAAACATTTCAAGCATATATTGTTATCTTGCGATTGATTTTGTAATCTTCTGACAAAACCTTGTTAGAACTTGATGTTATTGTGTTACTAAATCGATGAGCCATTAGCATGCCATTTTTACTCAGTGGAAATTTAGCTGTTCCCTTCACTGTAGTCACTCATTCCTTATGCATGCTGTAGTCCTGCTGAACTGCCGGGCCTATGATGGGTATTATGGGTGTGGTGTGTTAAAAGATGAGCATTAAGGATAAACAAGACCTGAGAACACAAAGAGAAATAGACTAAGATGAGGGGTATTTCATCTATGGGTGCTAAAGAAGAGTTAAACTTGAAAGAACTGGTGTTTGAATTAATGGCAACACAATGTGCTCCAGTAAATTCATTTCCAATCATTTCTTTCATTTGGTGGAAGTGTGTCGACTTCAGTACTGGGGGGGGGGGGGGTAGGGGGTGGTTGTGTGGGGGTAGGGTGGTGCTTGTGCTGGGGCCTAGCACAACTATGTTATGCCACCGCTCCTTCCCCACTTTCATAGTGATCAGTGGCCGGTTGCACAAAGCACCTTAAATTAAGTTTTTCCCTTAAAATCTGATTTAAGGGTCCCTTAAAATAAAAACGGTTGCACAAACACCCTTAAGTTTTCTCCTTAAGGTTTCCTTAACATTTTCCCTTAGTATTTAAGGGTTTGTCCTTTTCTTGTAAGAAATCCCTTAAACTGTTGCACAAACGACCTTATTAGTCTAACTAAGGGGAAAAACCTAAGGGACATCTGACTCTACCTTAACCATATTATTAACCGAATTGATGCTGATAAATGAAGTTTATTAACTACTTTTGACAATTCAAAATTAAACCTCTCTGTTAATATGCTTCCTCTTCCTAGGCCTATCAGAAACATGCTGTATTGTGTGGTTTACGTAGGCTAACGTTAACAATTCATGGGGATGTCTTGTTAGCCTATGAGCTTCGGTTCGGTTCGCTAGGCAAAACGTTGGTGCACTGATGACAGTCAGGACCATCTCTAACTTGACAACTAGTATTGTTCAGTTCACGTATATAATATAACATGCTTTACTTGCTACCTGGATAATTTCCGCGAATATTAGGTAAGATGAATGATAAGATCATTAAGCTTTACTGTGTTCGGTGGGTTAACTAACATCGCGGCAAAGGCAGTTAGCTGTAGGCTACAGCTGTTGAAAAATCTCCGTGGAAACTATAGAATTTTCGTGCCGGAAAATCCTTTTCAGTGCAGTAAATCCCTTATCGTTTCTCCTTAACTAAGGAAACATTTTAAGGTATTCTGTGCAACACCCTTAAGTAAATCCCTTACCTAAGGAGAAATTAAGTCTTAAGGGTCATACTTAAGGGAAAACACTTAAGGTGCTTTGTGCAACCGGCCACAGATCCTGAGACATGAGGCCATCCATCTTCAAACAGTGGCCAAGGGACCCTGTCAGGGTTGTGCAGGAGGACCCAAGTGCAAGACTCCACCAGGCCGAATTACGGACAAAACACAATTTATGAAACAGGCGGGTAGGGACTGGCAGGCAGGGTCAGGACAAATGTTCGGGACAGAGCAGGAACCATCGGGGCAGACACGAGCAGGACAGATAGATGGCTGTGCAGACTTGGGCAGGGAACAAGCAGACAAAGACTGGACACTCGGGCAAAGACAGAGAGGGGCACGGTGACGGGAACAGTGACGGGAACGGTGACGGGCACAGAGACAGGCACAGACAACACAGGGTAAACGGGGACAGAGAAGGGCTCAGGCAGAGGCGGGCACACATAAGATTAACCTTTCAGGCTATCTTCATTAGTGGAGGTATCCTTAGGAAGAGCCTGAGGGCTGAGAAATTTAAGCAAAGCACCTTGAGGGAGAAAGAAAAGATATGTTAGCATTTCCATATTTTGATATTTAGAAGGGATGCAGCTGCTTTCACAACTACCAATGCTTACTGTAAAAACATCCCAAGCTAATGTTATACATTGACCTAGGCCTACTTGTAGCTTAACATAGCATTTAAGCATTCTGCTGTTTGAGAATTAGACAGACGCACCTGGTGCTTTAAAGACAGTAAACAGCTGGCGTGCATGAATACTACTAGACATGAAAGTTCCAGTCTGCTTTGATGCACGGAATTTATTGTGTGGTTTTCCTAACCCCCATTTGGTAAATAGATTATCACGGTCTAATAGTTAGTATAGCAGAGAAGCTATGCCACTTTCAAAACCTATTACAAAGCTATAGCAATGTTATGTCATTAAATACGATAAACAGTGATTCTGGAACAGATCTGCGTCTTCCTTATCCCGTTAATAAACATATTACAGTATGTAACCATATTCCGTCCGTTCGGGGAAAAAAAGCTAACTGTTCTAGTTTGTTACAAGCAGCATGGGCCGTCAGGCAGGTAGTTAACATAAACAGTTTTTGCTAGGCTAGCCTTCCTGCTGCGACATTACACCATTTGTACAAGACAAGTAGAGATATTTTATCCAGTGTAATTTATCACTTACCACTATCTTGTTTTTCTTGTCATCCTCTTCCTTTCTCTTCTAGCTTCCGGACGCATAACTCCGCTTCATTATGACTGCTGAGGTTTTATATTTTCGCGGCAGCAGCAGAGACCACAAACCTGGCTGGCTGGCTGCTGTCAGCGACTACTGAGAGGGGCCCCCTTGAGGGGGATCCCGGTATTGCCGGTAACAGTGTCGTTGCACTTTACTGCATTGACTATCAAAGGGGCGCTCACAGTTTGTCGTTGCATTTTATTCTTAACTAGTCGTTGTCTTGGGGCCCCTGGCCAGCTCGGGGCCCCAAGCAATTGCTTGGTTTGCTTGCCTTCTAGCGATGGGCCTGAGCACAGGCTACCAGGAGAAACATCAACCAATTCAGATCAATTAGTTAAAATAATATAGATGAAGTGACCATGCCACAGCGGGCTACTGTAGGCCTATTAATGTCATCATTGTCCTACCGTATCCTCGAACTCGTCTGTTGCCCGAATGTGAAGCCAAGAACCATAGGCCTACCTTCTTTGCATTCTCTCCCTCCTTTTTTGTATTTTCTATCCTCTGTTTATGTTCTTTTTTCTGGCTACCAAATTTGTTTACAGACATTTTCCCACTAGTTTTGCCTACCAAGCATACGCGTAGCCACGGCCAGGCCTGTCTACTTGTCAGTCTTGCCCGTCCAATTAGGCTTTCCTTCGTTTACGTTCACCATCTAAAAAAGATGCGCAAGTCAACACTGCGCTGATAGTTCAAGAATCAGTAAAATCGCGTAGGCTACAGCTGTGCTACCACATTTCTTGTAGGCCTACATTACAAACTGACGGTTTTATGCGTTTTTTTTACTCGGTAATGAACTGCAAGAACTGACCGTGTGAAAGGCCCAATTGATCTTTTTCCAAGTTTACACTGAATAAGGAGAGGTAAATAGGCCTATTATTTAGACAGAAGTAGCTAGGCTATGGCACTGGTAAATAGATCACATAAATTCCCATTGAGAGACTGTATAGCCTACTGATAAGCTAGCTAACAGGCAAACTAACTTAGCTAACGTTATATTATTTTTCTTTTTTCTACCTGTAGGCTATAAGTTAACCCTTTGTTCACAGCCTGCTTAAACACAGTGCATAAGATAGGCTATCAATCACTAATAAGGTCGAGATTTCACTCAAGCGTCTGATGTTCATAACTCTGTTCTAGAATCTTTGGTTTTAACACTTAAAAGCCTCGGTTGCTAGGTAACTATAAACAAACTCAAAGATCGTAATTCTTGATTTCGCTTGCAAACTGACGGTTTTATGCGTTTACTAAACAAAGATTATGGAAATGAAACACCACTTTTCCATCAAAAACCTTGTTGTAAAAGGCATAACTTGTTAGATTTAAGAACTAGGTTCGCTAGCTCTGTGTGTTATGAGCAAAGAATCTTTGGTTATGAGTCCCATAGAACAACACTGCCATCTACTGGATTAGAAAGTGTCAGCAGGCTACTTGTGGATCTGGGTGGCTTCTCTGCCGCAAAGTTTGTCTCAAAAATACGTGATCCACAAATGCTGATCCACAAATGCGAAAACGAAAACTGTGTGTGCTGGTGATCCACAAATGCAAAATTAGATTTCACAAAGGCAATTTTCAGTTTTACAAATGCCATTTCATTAACAAATACACATCTACAATTGTGAAAACCAATTTACAAGTTACAAATATGATTTTTTTATTTGTGGATGTCAAAACACAAATGCAAGTCAAGAAATATTTGTGGATGTCGCCATCTACTGGATTGCAATTTCTGTGTGCCGGTGAATTAATGTAGGCCTATTTACGTGTGGATTTGTGTGACTTTCATGTGAAGAACGTCTCAAAAACACGTAACTTTGAAAAGCGAAGAATGCGTGTGCTGGTGATCCAAAATTGCAGAATCACATTTCACAAATGAAATTTTCGGTTTTACAAATGGCAATTTATTTACAAATGCACATCTATATTTGTAAAAATCAATATACGAGTTACAAATATTTTTTTTTATTTGTAGATATCAAAACACACATGCAAATCAAGAAATATTTGTGGATCCCCCTCTGCGAATATACAAATATTATTGAGACAAATTTAGCTCCATAAAGACCGGCCAACGTTTTCCATAGTGGTGGAAATTGGATAAATGAAGCAACATTTCAGCTCTTACTATCCTGTAGTTTTTATTAGTACCATGGTTCAACAAATGTGTACAGTAAAGGTTATATAATAATTCACTTTAACTGAGAAGTTAAAAAATATTCCACTATTCCACAAGTTAACAAAAACAGAAAGAAAGAAAGAAAGAAAGCCTTTGAAATGTAGCCTATCCCACACTTCCACAAAGAGGCATAATAAACTAATATTTAGGCCACATTTATACATAGCCGGGTATTTAGAGAAACAAATATTTTCCCCCCTCCGTTTTCAATAATAACATTGTGCACACAACATTGTTTTCAAAAAACTTGTCATTTACATCAACCCGCATAAATACGCTGTCGAGCACCATAATAACTATGCCAAACCTATGGGTGGCAGTGTAGGGAAAGGAATAAAGCCATGCTGGCCATTCAAAATCCTCAGAATCGACACCAACGACTAACACGAGCGACTTCCGGTTCCTTTCAAAACAGCAAACATGGCGTGAGGTTCGTTTGTATGGACAGACAGCGAAGTAGAGTTACTCCTTCGTGTAGCGTTAGACTACAAAAAATAAGTAAAAATTAGTAGCACCTTAACAGCATCCATGATAATCCTGATCAGTAGCCAAAGAATCTGTAAACATAGGCGCTCACATGACGTTAAGGATTTTCTGGCGAATAATGTGACGTTTAAGAAGCTAAAACGCCGTTTATCCCTGTTGACACGGCAGCACATAACTGGCGTTATCAGAAATCTCCACTTTGGCCGGAGGTTTTAGAAATAATCGTTTTCTGTGATAAACGGGGTTTTGGTGTAAACGAGAGGCCAAACCGCAGGGAAATATCTGCGTTTTCTCTTTGTGTAAACGGGGTCTTAGGCTACATGTTTTTTGCATGGGTAGGCTATATTGTTGTTTGGTGATTTAGCCTACTCTTTTACTACACCCTCTTCAGAGCAAACAAGGCATATTTATTATGTAGGGTAATTGCTCTTTCTTACATTAAATAACTTTAATTTATCCTCTCTACTTGTCCCTGTAGTCATGGCCTCCTCATCACTAATTTCGGGCTCATCATTTTCAGTGGTCGACTGGTTGATCTGCTGCTCAGTCTCTCCTGGCCTCTTTCTACCATCCATCCTTCTGACGCTTGTGTTTACTGTAGGACCGGCTCGGCTATCCGTATCTGAGAAAACTTTTTGGAAAAGACGGGCTATATGGACCCAACCAACTCTTTTTGGGAGGGGAGAACTCCCTCACGTAGGCTACAACCCATGCAGAGGCATTGCATTGGTGTCATGCACAGAATGTGGAGCGTGTCCTACTGAAAAGATAGACTAACGTGACAAATGTCAATATTTTTTTCCTTGACCGGCCCAAAAGTGAAGCGGCCACCGGGAATTCTCCCGATTACCCACCCCGGGCCTGATTCAGTCTTGCTGTTCTTGGACTGAAGACAAGTCCTGCAATGCTAAATAGCCTTTCACAGGCTGCTGAGGCAGGTAGCGGAGTGTTCAGCTGCACAGAAAGCTGCCAATGTACAGAAACATTTCTTGCAAATAC
The DNA here is from genome assembly GCF_046254945.1 of Alosa pseudoharengus. Lineage (NCBI taxonomy): Eukaryota > Metazoa > Chordata > Actinopteri > Clupeiformes > Clupeidae > Alosa > Alosa pseudoharengus. The sequence continues at coordinate 33,096,151 of NW_027468564.1, read as the reverse complement.
AGCCACGGGTGTATGCCGTTATCTTCACCACTACCCTGTTCACCGAGTTCACCACTATCGTCGGGGTGGTCATCTATGATAACGGGAGGTCCTCCAGTAGGTGCTCGTGCTTCCATGGCGGTTTCAGTTGTGCGTCCTCCTCCTTTAGCAACAAACAAGCGCTGAAATAGAGTGCGCATCGTGCGGAGCGTGCGTAATGCAATCTAGGAGCAGTGATTCGCCAAACCTCCCTTATTGCAGTCGCACCCATTTCTTCTAATTTTATGTTTTAGTAACGAGTCACGAAGATGCTTAGTGGAAATATAACAGAGTAAAAGTATACATTTTATCTAGGAAAAGTAGTGGAGTGAAAAAAAGTGAAAGTTGACATAAATTTAAATAGCTAAGTAAAGTACAGATACATGACATTTCTACTTAAGTACAGTAATGAAGTATTTGTACGCACGCGCACACGCACACACGCGCGCACACACACACACACACACACACACACACACACACACACACACACACACACACACACACACACACACACACACACACACACACACACACACACACACACACACACACACACACACACACACACACACACACACACACACACACACACACACACACACACACACACACGACAAACAGAGAGACAATCTGACAAGGAACAGATAAACAGGAGGGTAGAAATACACATGCCAATTAACAGAAAGACGACAATAACAGGGAACAGGTGAGGAGGCAGAAATGGAGGGAAAACAAAGAAGACAGGAAGCACAGACCAAATAAGGAGATGGGGCGGAGACAAAGACAGGTGACAGGCAGGTAACACAAAGCACATGGGGAACAGGCAAAAACAAACACAGGACAATACACAAAATGGCCACCAGGGTGGCACAAAATAATCAGTCCAGCCCAGATCCTGACAGACCCAGACATCTGTGCCATCAGGTTTAGAGTTATGTCAATTTATCTCTGAAATGACAACAGCATGTGTCATGCAAATAATTCAGATTTATATATGTGCCCACAAACTCACTGTTGTTTTATCTTGTGTGCATATGTTATTATATTATGGGAACAACATACTGTGTTATTTAACTTATGGCAACAAGATAGTAGTTGATAACAAGAAGATGGTACACTGAAAGAAATGACTTGTAGAATTTACTTAATAAAATCCTTGTAAGTATTTGCACTCAAACATTCTAAGTAAATTTTAATGCTGTAATATCAAGTATAACTTACTTACCAGTATCAAGTACAATGTACTTACTACTAACCTTAACATTTGTGATGATATTATGTAAATGTTATTTAATTATTTTCATACAGGAATATCAGTTATCAAAATATTAAGTAAATCTTACATGTCTAGATTTTACTATATTTTCTGTTTGAAAATTTTAATTACCTAGTTGTATTAAGTTGTTTTACTCACAATTCTCCAATGTTACTTATTTTCTTTTGATAAATCTTAACCTTATGCAGTTAATATACTTTTACCACATACCACACAATTAAAATGTAATGCAATTAACTGTTTATTTTGTCAGAACAGCCATGCTCACAATGTTCACACATTATATGAACTTAACGTTGGGGCGGCGGGCAACAAAAAATGTCGGGGGCAGTCACTGAAACTCAACACTGCATGTACCCACTGATATGTTTTTGCTGTATTGAAACACTGTTGAATGCTCATTCAAATGACTGCTTTTCTTCACCATTTTTTTTGTTAATAACTAAAATATCACTGGTGACCATACATACTGCCTGTCAAAATGTTTAACCCATGTTTAAGGCATAAAATATAAATGAGAATATCACAAGGAAAAAAAAACAAAAAACAGGAGGTGAAGTTTTACAGCGACAGAGCTAACACAACCAGAATCCTAAAAGGACAGTATGTTTTACCATTAGTAAAATTAACAATCAATGCCACTCCTACCCAATGTTTTTTGTCTCCGAGTATTACAACATATCAAAGATAAAACACTCAATTTGTCGGCAAATATTGCAAAGATGTGGTTGTGTCAATATTATCTTGCTCTCAAAGACAAACACACAACATACCACACAACACAACACAACATAACACAACTTAACGGGAAGTCAAAAGCATTTGACAAAAACTTCCAACAACTGGTTGAGATGGTGATCTGGTGAAAGCATTTAAGCCAGCAATTTCAACTTTAAAGCTTGTATTTTTGGGGACAGCTTAATGCCATCCAAATCCAAGAATTTTTTTTGGAAAACTTCAAACGTGTATCGAAGTGCTGGCGGATATGCAAGGTTGAGGGCATAAATGAGTCCCATAAGCAATGCGCACGCTTTTGCGGTGCATCCACATCCTTCGATCATCTCCTTTCCTTCAACAACGATGGCCACATCAGCTGGATCCTCTGCACCATGAACCACCAGGATTTTGAGGACATGTTGCCTGGCATCACTGCGGCAGTCCTCCTGCATACAATTTACAAGAAAAAAGACAATTCTATTGAGCGACAAATCAGAATTTCCTCATTCATAATGACGTCATTTCCAGAAAGTAAATCATTAAGTTGATTGTGAGCTGTAATCATATTTTACCTGGCAATCTTCAAAAAGGTCCTCCACTTTCTCACCCAGGTACACAATGAGGCTGCGGATAACAGTGTCAGGTTTCTCCTCAACGCTTTGGTTCTGTTAACAGTTTAATATAGTGTCAATATTGAAGCCTTATTCATAAACAATGAACTGTCTCAAGAAAACACAAGAGCATACACTAAATTGCCAAAAGTATTGGGTCACCTGCCTTGATGCGCATATGAACTTAAGTGACATCCCATTCTTAATCCATAGGGTTTAATATGACGTCAGTCCACTCTTTGCAGCTATAACAGCTTCAACTCTTCTGGAAAGGCTCCACAAGGTTTAGGAGTGTGTTTATAGGAATTTTTGACCATTCTTCCAGAAGCGCATTTGTGAGGTCACACACTGATGTTGGACGAGGAGACAGTCTCACAGTCTGCACTCTAATTCCTCCCAAAGGTGTTCTCCTGGGTTGAGGTCAAGTTCATCCACACCAAACAGGAAGTGGCCATCCCGAGCTGGGCTTGGCCCCTTAGTTCCAGTGAAAGGAACTCTGAATGCTTCAACATTAACCAAGACATTTTGGACAATTCCATACTCCCAACTTTGGAAACAGTTTGGGAATGCACCAGTGCACAAAGCAAGGTCCATAAAGACATGACTGGCCTGCATCAAGGCAGGTGACCCAATACTTTTGGCAATTTAGTGTACATGTGGAGGAGTCATGTGAGCCACAGAGTGTTGAAGCTACTGAGTGTGAGAATTTGTGCTGTATATGCTTACGAATATGTGTGTGTGAGAAAGAGAGTCAGAAAAACTGAAGGTCTATCTTCCTACAAAAAAGTGAGCAAGCACACCTGACTTAGTCTGTACAAGAACGGTCTCAGCGTGGTCCCCAAAACCCCTTCATCAGGGTAATACGTTTTGGTGTGTAGTGGTCAAGTTTGTACATGAAGCTCTGCTCCAGGGACATTGTGGTTATTCTCCTGAATTCCTCCTTGATCTGCATTGACATAAATCACAAATACAATATCAGGTAAGGAGATGAATAATCTGGTGCTAAATGAAAATTCAAATTATGAGGAGAGAATTTAAACCTTATAGATATTCATGATGGAATTATATTTATTATAGAAACATTGTTAGTGCCCAATGAAACAGGTCATACTTGTAAGAGTATAGATTCACCTACCCCATCTTCACAAAACAAAGCAGGCCATCTCTCTCTGAAGTCATCAGCAGCTGGACTTTCACTCACAATCTCAAGCCTTCGAATCGAGAATGTTTTGGCCATTTTCTCTTGAATCACCTTGGTGTTGTTACTCTTCTTTACCTCATTAAGAAGTTCCTGTCTTTCCATCTCCAGACTGTCGCTTGTTTCTCCACTTGGATGTGGAGGAAGGTAGTTCACCTCTGCCTTCTTCGGTCTCTTGCAATTTTTTGCAGGATTTCACTCACCCGGGAGTTTCCTTCTCAATGAGTTGACATCAAGCTTAGGACAAGGTACTTCAAGCCTTTTCAGTTTGCTACGGTAATTAGCCATCTTGTATGTAAGACGCTGCTGCCACCCATACATGCCTGAAAATGAGGTATCAGACTCCCTTAGGCATAGATGCTTTTTTAACAGAGCTTCTACAACTGCCAGTGTTTGAAGGCCAGTGGGATAAGCAGTGTAGTAGAACACAGTGTCAGCAAGTTTCTCAAGTATGCTTGAGTTCATGGTTGGATTCTGAAGGAATGAACCATCACTTTCATAAGCCCTATTTCCAGCATTAAGGAGCATTTCAACATCGTATGAAAAGGTGGGTATCTGAAAATTAGTTGGCCATGGTTCTGATCGACATTCTGGGGACTGTGGTAAAATGATGGTGACAGCTGAGCTAATTCCAGAATTGTCATCCTGCAAAGACACATCCAGTGACACTGGAGGAGAGGAAGCAACTGACTCGTTGATGGGAGTCAATGTCAGAATCACAGACTCGTCCATTCTAACTAGTTTGATTGTGTCTTTGTCCTTAACCACATCTGTTGATGTTAGAGTGAAGAATTGGTTATCAAAGTCTTTGTCCATGTACATAACAGTAAAGCTCCTTTGGAGTTGAAAATGACCCTGTGCAACTTCTAAAAGTTCATCTAAAGTGCTAGGGACTCCATTTGGTAGGGTCAACTTGTGAACTTGAGTCTCTTCAATAATCACACGTAGTTGAGTTGGGGCAGACATCATAATCTTGGGCAAGCAGAACTACAAGAACAAACAAATGTAACCCCTTTTTAATAAGTCCAATGAAGTTGTAATGCAAACAAGATGGATTCACACCATTTAAAATTATACTTTAGGCCTACCTAGTTTTACAGGCAGATGTGGTGTTTCAGAGAAACCATTCGATCGCCTTGCAATGAATAAGTTGCCAATGGGTGTGTCAGTGAGTTGTGAGTGCTCAATCACTTTGACTATGCTTGTGGACTCTAACTTGAAACATCTGAAATGCTCAAGGTACCACGCACTTTGCAATTTCACCACAAACACTAAGCTGTCACGAACAATGATGATTTGCAGTATTTCAGCAAAGTCGGGCAATCCACCAGTGTGGCCATATACCAGGATCATGCCAATACCGTAACTGGTGCCCTGCAATTCTGCCTGTTTTGTCAAATTAACAGCTGTCTCTTCAGGAGATTTCTGTAATAGAAATTCTCGTATGTTGTCATTTACAACTTCTAATGGCACTCCGGACATCTTTGACACAGACACAGCAGGTTTTTTGACATTTGAACTATGGAGATGGTATGCAATCATGGACTGATTTTTTTTTGCCATAGACTTCAAAATGTTACGGAAGCAGTTAGTCTGTCTCATGGGCGTAGATTTAGGGTGGGACGCTAAGGACTAGTCCTAATCAATATTTTAAGATGACAATTTTGTCCCCACCAATATTTTAGCAAACTTATTTGTGCTGCTGATCATTCCGACCGCCAGCACAACAGTACAAGAAACGTCGTCATATGATTTGCCGAAAAACAGAGGGGGAGGGGAAAGGGTTACAGTATCTGACATGCACGCTACAGTAGGCCTACACGCACGGAGAGTGACAAAGCACAGGCTACTGTACTTGTTTGCACCGGCAGTCAAGCGAGCGGGTGTGTCAACGACAACGGTAAGTTTGGGCTGTCTGCCAATACATAGCCTATCCCAAAAAAGGCCAGAGTAAAACATTGTGATATTCCCTTTGCCCTTCAGCATGTACATGTTTGCCCCTTTGTGTGGTTTGTAGTTCAGCTATGCCACCCAAAAATACGAAGCTTTTTCATTGCAGTCCAGGCAAAATAATTAGCCATACAAACTGGCAACTGGTGACCAGGCTTTCCAATGCGGATTTTACTGTGTAAAATAGCATTAGCTGTTAGGATATTACCCAGGATATTGTCACAGCTAAACCTAGCTTCTGTAATCTTTCAACCAAAGTTAGGAGTCATGTTAAATAAGGGTGTGCCGCACGGACAGTCACAGGCTATGTCACCATCACTGACTCTTAGGCTAATTGGGCTACCAATCTTGCAGTCGCAATAAACAATGGATTTGTTGACATTTTCCTGTTCCTATATTCTGTTTGTGAATGTAGCCTGCACAATGCAAAGAAATAAAAGATAAACTGGTGCATTTCCATACTCATAGAAATGAACATTGCGAGACACTTATCTCTTCTATGATCTCATCCCAGAAATATTTTCGCGAGACCGAAACTTCAAATGGCGTGTACTGATTGTAGCGCACAGATGATGGAGAGGGATAGAGAGAGGGGTGGTATGTGCTTGCAACGCATCTTAACCAATCAGTTTTCAGTGCAGGCGGGATTTTATCTCTAAACTAAATTCATAATTTCAGTGTATCTAGGAACAAGAGCCAATGCCCCCCAAAAAAGGAACATTTAAGACCCATTTCACATCAGACTGCACGAAAGTGTACCCTTGTCTCATAATAGTAAAAAATAGTCTTGGACGCTGCACTGTTTGTAACAGTGCATTGCTCATGGCGGGTTAAATGATTGCAAAAGACATGTTGAGGTGAGTTTAACAAGTGTCATTTCATGTATATTATTTGGGCCTATATTAGATGGCTAGTTGCCAAGGCTACATAAAAAGACCAAACTTCCAAAATCTACGTATTTTATTATCCCAATTCCTAACTATAGGCCTCCCTTATTTGGTTTACTGACATTATTGAAAAAACACAATCATCTGTATTTCAGTATCTAAGTAGGATAAAGTTTAGGGATACCTCCCTGAAATGACTTTTTGCAGTTGGGATGTCTGTTATATCACAAAACGTTTGTGCAGCAATACACTTTTAAGAAAGGCTGATCTCTAATAATGGCAACGAGGAAAGACATTTCACGTCCAATTGATTATTATATGTTCACGTAGAGTTTCAAACAAACTCTAGCTAACGTTGCAATTATAGATGTATGTACATTTGCGTAAAAAAGGTAATCTGCAGTAGGCCCCTACATGCGAAATTCCCTGAATATTAGAGCAAATTCCCTCTTGTTAAGATAGAATGAAATTGCACAAAATGATAAATTGCCTCATTAAACCTCTCCCCGTGTCAGTATATCTATGGAACTCCTCCTATGGCGTGTGATTGTAGGCCTGATTTTTAAGCTAAGAAGCAGCGATGGTCGTGGCCGCTGAGTGGAAGGGAGACCTACGGTTAAACCATAGCGATCTTGCTACTCAATGTTTTTCTAAGGTTGGCTAATATCACTATGTTACAAAGGCAGTGAAATATTAGACAAATGTATGGCCAGTTGGCCACCGCTTGTTAACCCATTCGTTTCAGGCTTTTGCAGCCTACTACACTGTGCATTTGTTTTAATTCGTCAGTATTATATCATAGCAAACAATACAGTCTGAACGTACCAGAGAAATGGTACAGCCCAATGGGGGTGAGGGTTTGAAAATCGTATTTAATTAGATTATATCCTGAATTCTTGGAATGTGATGGTAATACTGCATTTAATTACATGCAATATTGGATAACATTAAATTTTATTACATTTTTTCAGTACCCCCCAAACTATTATTTTCATCCCTTTTGGGGGGGTCCAAGTCTCATCTAGGGGGGTCGGACCCCCCCAATACCCCCTGTAATTCGAACCATGTACCCAGCTAACTAGCAAGCAGTGTGTGGTGGGAAGGGACTAGCCAAGTGGCTAGGCAGTAGTGTTTTTTTTATCATTGTAAAATTTGATTAGCTTGGTGTTTTATCAGGTTTAGTTATTCAGACATGAGTGATGTTCAAGGTCCTTGGCCTACAACGTACAACGTTAAGTAGCTTCTGATGTAGTTAAGCTACTTTTAACACATTTGTGTAACTTAGCTTGCTATATTTCTATAGGTGGTAACTTTTGTGTAGTGAAGCTTAATTTATTGTTGAGTAACTGATAGCTTAGCTCACTACACTGGACAAGTACTGTAGCTTGCCCAACACTGGTTATCGGCAATGACAGAAAATACAGTGCCTTTTATGATTTTTCCTAAACAGTGCACAAAAATACCATCATCTTCTAAGCTTCTCAAATCCCTTAATAATGGCTCTAGCACTTGAGAATAACCAAATTCCTTAACATCATTTGCCTTGCACAAAACAGCTAAGTAAATTGATGGTAATGTGGACCTTAACACTGATGGAATATCAGCGAACACCCAGTAAGTACCTGTCACCTTATGCTTTTTACGAGAGGTTCCTAATGGGTTACATATTTCAAAATCGTCACAGTAGAGAAGAAGGGAAAGTCTTAACTAATCTTGGAACATTTAAGACCCATTTCACATCAGACTGCACGAAAGTGTACCCTTGTCTCATAATAGTAAAAAATAGTCTTGGACGCTGCACTGTTTGTAACAGTGCATTGCTCATGGCGGGTTAAATGATTGCAAAAGACATGTTGAGGTGAGTTTAACAAGTGTCATTTCATGTATATTTGTTGGGCCTATATTAGATGGCTAGTTGCCAAGGCTACATAAAAAGACCAAACTTCCAAAATCTACGTATTTTATTATCCCAATTCCTATAGGCCTTTCTTATTTGGTTTACTGACATTATTGAAGAAACACAATCATCTGTATTTCAGTATCTAAGTAGGATAAATTTTAGGGATACCTCCCTGAAATGACTTTTTGCAGATTGGGATGTCTGTTATATCACAAAAAGTTTGTGCAGCAATACACTTTTAAGAAAGGCTGATCTCTAATAATGGCAACGAGGAAAGACATTTCACGTCCAATTGATTATTATATGTTCACGTAGAGTTTCAAACAAACTCTAGCTAACGTTGCAATTATAGATGTATGTACATTTGCGTAAAAAAGGTAATCTGCAGTACATGCGAAATTCCCTGAATATTAGAGCAAATTCCCTCTTGTTAAGATAGAATGAAATTGCACAAAATGATAAATTGCCTCATTAAACCTCTCCCCGTGTCAGTATATCTATGGAACTCCTCCTATGGCGTGTGATTGTAGGCCTGATTTTTAAGCTAAGAAGCAGCGATGGTCGTGGCCGCTGAGTGGAAGGGAGACCTACGGTTAAACCATAGCGATCTTGCTACTCAATGTTTTTCTAAGGTTGGCTAATATCACTATGTTACAAAGGCAGTGAAATATTAGACAAATGTATGGCCAGTTGGCCACCGCTTGTTAACCCATTCGTTTCAGGCTTTTGCAGCCTACTACACTGTGCATTTGTTTTAATTCGTCAGTATTATATCATAGCAAACAATACAGTCTGAACGTACCAGAGAAATGGTACAGCCCAATGGGGGTGAGGGTTTGAAAATCGTATTTAATTAGATTATATCCTGAATTCTTGGAATGTGATGGTAATACTGCATTTAATTACATGCAATATTGGATAACATTAAATTGTATTACATTTTTTCAGTACCCCCCAAACTATTATTTTCATCCCTTTTGGGGGGGTCGGACCCCCCCAATACCCCCTGTAATTCGAACCATGTACCCAGCTAACTAGCAAGCAGTGTGTGGTGGGAAGGGACTAGCCAAGTGGCTAGGCAGTAGTGTTTTTTTTATCATTGTAAAATTTGATTAGCTTGGTGTTTTATCAGGTTTAGTTATTCAGACATGAGTGATGTTCAAGGTCCTTGGCCTACAACGTACAACGTTAAGTAGCTTCTGATGTAGTTAAGCTACTTTTAACACATTTGTGTAACTTAGCTTGCTATATTTCTATAGGTGGTAGCTTTTGTGTAGTGAAGCTTAATTTATTGTTGAGTAACTGATAGCTTAGCTCACTACACTGGACAAGTACTGTAGCTTGCCCAACACTGGTTATCGGCAATGACAGAAAATACAGTGCTTTTTATGATTTTTCCTAAACAGTGCACAAAAATACCATCATCTTCTAAGCTTCTCAAATCCCTTAATAATGGCTCTAGCACTTGAGAATAACCAAATTCCTTAACATCATTTGCCTTGCACAAAACAGCTAAGTAAATTGATGGTAATGTGGACCTTAACACTGATGGAATATCAGCGAACACCCAGTAAGTACCTGTCACCTTATGCTTTTTACGAGAGGTTCCTAATGGGTTACATATTTCAAAATCGTCACAGTAGAGAAGAAGGGAAAGTCTTAACTAATCTCCAGAGAGAAATGTGTTTTCTTTGAAGTGAGAACCATCACGGAAACTAGTATATTGACCTGGAGAACCACAATGCCTTGTATGCTTCAAAACCTTTTTGTGAATGTCACTATTTTTCAGAGCATGTGACAAGGTTTGCAAAATTGGTATATATTGGAATGTCTTTCCCTCTTTCGCATCAAGTATATACTCCAACAGTTCAACAATAGAGAAATGTTCCTTTAAATAACTATTTCTCTTGTATGCTGTCCCAAGAGGCCCCTCCTTACTAAAGGCTGCACTGAGAGGATTTAACTGGCAAATGTTATTCACCAAGTCTGTAATCACCAATTCTGCAGTGTTGATTTTGTAATGTGCTACGGACAATGTTTTTAATAATGGGTGCGGATGCTGTACTGGTTATGAACGGAAGCTCGTCTACAATCTAATCTATACACCTATTAGAGACGTTGAAGATGCAGTCTAATTTAAGTAATAGAGATCCAAGCTCATCAACAATGACTTGAACAAAATCTTCACCCTCACTGACAAGTGTTTCATCAGAAGTAACTTCACTTTCATCTACCAGCCAACTACCATCCTCTGTTCCCTGACTTGAATATGTCTGAAATATAGCATGTTTAACAATGCAATGATGCATTCTGAGTTTGTTACAGCATAAACATTAACCACCAAGCCATATATAGCCTATATAACAGGTGAAGACAATCTCCAAAGAGCTACATCTACTGACCAAGTAGCCTTATAATGTTTCACAATTCTCGCAAGATGTCTCTTAGTCACCATCAGCTGTATAGCAAGGGTGGTTTTCTGCCTGTGAGATGCTACCAGCTGTGCTATGTGCAAGATTCTCCCCATTACAAGTTTGTTTACCATCAAAATGCGCTTAACAACTAAATTCTCAATACCTATTTCAACCTACTTCAGAGTAGAGTTCTCAACGGGTCGGGTCGGCCCGACAAACCCGACGGGACCCGTAGGTTCGGGAGGGTTCGGGTCGAAAATATAAGCAAATGACTCGGGTCGCTCATCACTCATTTATGTTAAAGAGAGAGGGATAGAGTCAGAAGAGACTTTAAAAAAAGAGGAGAAAGAAAGATACTTTAAAATCTACTTACCATCATGTTAGTGCTGGGTGAGTGTGTTTTTGTCCTCTTTGCAAAATATGAGCCACTTCTCGCCTCTGTCTCCACTTTTATAGCAAAACAGACTCTGAGACATGAGGCGTTTCTTTTCATAATTTGATTTGAAATATTTTTAAAATATGTTCATAGCAAAAATTGCATGTGATTTATTTTGATTAATTAATCACAGAGTATGTAATTAATTAGTTTTTTTTTTTAATCGCTTGACAACCATAGTAAAAACCATATCAAAATGAATGAGGCATTATATTTATTTCATGTTTATTTGTATGTCTGAATCTTCACCAAAGACAGGAAAATAATCATCATACTCGCCATGGTCACCTCTGTAGTGTGTTTTTTAAACTGGTCTCATCTTTAAGGAAATTCCCTTGAGGTTGTAGTAATATCCTTTCCAATTCCACCAATGAACAAATATGTTCTTTGACAATGGAGAGCTTGATTCTTCAGCATAAAGGCCATTTGGGTTGGTATAGTGACAAGCATTATACCAGAATGCCCCCAAAAGGATTTTGGCACAATTGTCCCCATGCAGGTCCTGGTCTCTGTCATAAGTGGTGAACTTCATGCCGTTGTGATACGTCAAATCGTCACCTTGGGGAGATGTACAGTATTATATTGCTCTATTGTGTCCAAATGTTTTCTCATATTTTTGTTAGGATTCAATTGAACACACACACAATCTTTCTCTCTGTCTGATAGTGTGAATCTGTGTACATATTCAAACATCAGCTTATATTAGACACTTTCTCATATGTCTTTTAAAGGAGAATTCCGGTGTGATATTGACCTAAAGTGTATTGAAACATGATACCGAGTGTGAACGTTTGTCTCATAGCCCATCTCGGCTTGTCCCCTGCACTCCAAAATCTGGCGCTAGTTAGCCGATGCTACCAACAGCTTTTTCAATTGTGGTGCTTCGGCATCGGGCTAGCCATGCAAATAAATCACTGTTTTACACCATTTACGAGGCTCAATGTATCTCCACACTTCATTGGTAGACTTCCGAGGGCCCTGACATTTAAAACGAGACATTGAGAACTTTGAAAAAGCACTGGTAGTTTACTTACAAGACGATTTATACAGACAGTATCTTCACGAAGTTTAGCGTTTGCAGCCATCTTGAATTTAGTCACGATAAGTCGAGCGACGAGTAAGAATTAACAGGTATGATAAGGGATCAGATTCCAAAAATAATTCAGTGAAAATGCATGGATTCCAGTTGCTGCTACTGGAAGAAACTGGAATCCAGTCTGAGAACTAACTTAAGAGATATATATTCTTGCAAAAAAATGATAAAATATGAAAAACATATGTGATAAGAACACATTGTTTTACTATCACCTCCCCCCACTAGGTGGGCCAGCTACGTAAAGCCATTTGACCTTGAATTGTGCATTTGACCTTGAATTGTCCACTCACCTGCACCACCATCAACATAGCTGCCCACTCGCAGTGTGTAGCCGAAGGTCTCAGGGTCCACAGAGAAGGACGTGTACTGAGCGTAGACCTTTCCTCCGTCCCAGTCCTCCATGTCCACCCTCAGCTCATTCCTCTTCCTCATGGTCAGCAGCACGATGTTGTCCAGCCCTGCAGACAGGTCAGAACACAGACCAGGGGAAGATTACTTTGTTAAATTTGAATAATGACACAACACTCGATCCTGACCCACTCCTGATGGTGCTTGGAGTACATTTTTTGGATTTTCCATAATTTGGATACATTTTACGTGCTATCAACATGTCAAAAAAAACTGTGGGCATATGCTCTGGTTGTAGAAGAAAAGAAATGTTTGCAGTTTACTGCGATCCCGTATGTTAAAATGTGGTTAGAAGAAATGGTTAAATTCCTCCTGATTAGAACACTGTAATAAGATCTGGTCTCCCCTTCCCCAATATCTTGACAGAGTAGGCTGAGTTTTTCTATATCAATCCTGTTACATAACAGGAATTCTCGGGGTGGGTGGGATAGGTAGGGTATTTGTCTTGTTTTTTTTTTTTAATGTAAACTTGAAATTGTTTGGAAAAAAATCGATATGTATTGATATGATTCCTCAGTCATTTTATTTTAAAGAATTTGAACTTTGAAATTAATGATTGCAGCTACAGATGAACTTGCCTCTCACAATGTGTATATTCAACAAAAGCTGGGTTTTACAATCACCTCATTTGCATATTTTAGGTATTTTTAAAACTCACCTGAAGATGAGGGCTTTAGTTGTACCAAAATGGGTGCTCAGGCTCAGAAAATCCTGCCCTCATTTTGTTTGGCGTTTTTAGAAAAAAGGTGGAAGCTAAAAATCGCTTTGAAACCAAGCAGAGTGGCACAGAGCAGTGTGGTTTTAAGAAGCTTAAAACACTCACGTACATTGTATTTCTTACGTTTTGGTACAAGTGAAGCGCTCATCTTCAGCTGCTTTTTGACAGCGATGACGACATAGAGAGGGAGAGAGACTAAGGAGGCCAAGGGGTATAGTGGCTGCTGTGGGACATACCCAGCCAGCAGGGGCGTAGCACAAGATCCTGGGCACCTGCATTGGCAGTCCTGATGGGCCCCCATGTTCCTCAACCCAGGTAAAATAAAATATATTCCAGACTTTTCAAGGGCCCTCTCTTCACTTGGGCCACTATAATCAGTAGTGGTTTTACCCCCAGTGTGACAGCCCTGCCAGCCAGTACTCCCCATCCTTGTGGAGCCACTCCAGTCCTGAACATTCACACATGACAGACACAGATGAGTGTGTGTGTGTGTGTGACTGTGTGTGGGTGTGTGCGCACGTGTGAGCTTGTGTGTGTGTGTCCATACGTACCCAGCCAATACTCCCCATCCTTGTTCCCGAAGCCGTTCTTGTAGTGGTCCCACGGTCTGTAGAAGTTCACAGAACCATCCAGTCTTCTCTGGAACACCTTATACATAGCATTGGCCAGAGTACATTACTCTTGGAATTAACAAAGGAATACTATGACACAAACTGTTTAAAATGAAGGCATAGGGAGAAGTACATAAAATGAAGAATTTAAGCAATAAGTCCTGAGAGGCTGTAGGTTACACGGATTCTACAACAGCTAAGGGGCGTTGTTAGGCACGACGCGCTAGTGGAGGGGAATATAACCCCCCTTGGTTGTTGTAGAATCAGTGTAACCTACGGACTCGAGTGGCTTATTGCTTTTCTAAAACTGTTACTATAAATACCTGGCAAAGTTTCATAAAGTAAAGATACAGCAACTAAAAATATAACAAGTTATTCCTAGATAATCATTCTTTCGCCAAGAAATATATTTCCTCTATCTGAATGGTTGCCAAGCAACGTCGAGATGCAGCTACTTTAACCAGAGAGGGTTAAAGGATCTTTGCTTTAACTTTTGTATCAAGTTGTGATAGCACAGTAATATAACAAAATGCTGGATTTTACAACGGCATCGAATGCGATTCAGCCAATCACAATCAAGGACCGTAACTATCAGTTTTAGAAATGGTATTTTTCAACTAGGCCCTATTTTAGTTGGCTAGTAAACCAAACTCTGGTCACTCACGACAGGGAAACCTTTCCAACACTTGCTTTGTGACAAGTAGACTTTGCGCTAACTTTGAAAATCATTTGTCCAGCCTAACAAATCACATTGATCAGGGATTCATAACGTTACTTTATACTTCACCTAAACTTTACAGCCTGACAATAATAAGCATGGGCATTGTCGTGAAACATCATAAATGGGTTTACCTTTGGTGTAAATAAATGTATACCTTCTTCCGACTGCAATTTTTTGATATTTGCGGCCATGGTTACTACCGTTTAACACAGCCACTTTCGATTTCGAAACTATGGTGTTCCAGACTAGTATCTCCTTGAAAGGAGATCTAGGTGAGTGTGGCCAGGCTACTAGATGTTTTAAGTTCGAATTTGTAAGACGTTTTAATAGGCAGACAGGCCGCGGCCGCAGCAGCAGCGCATCAGATACATTTCTGGTGTGAATGCACATATAAAACACGACACAGCAGCCACAGAACAGACAAGCAATCCACATGCTATGTCGGCAGTCTAAATAAGCCCTTACTCAGTGTGGCACTCACCGTCCATCCTCCCCCATCGGTCTCCATGTCACAGTAGACCTGCAGGGGGGAGACGGGCCCCCCAGGGAAAATGGTGTACACCCCACTGGGCTTGGTGCTGTCATGGGAGTGGATCTCCGAACAGTCCAGAGGAAGCAGCGACGTAAAACATAGACAACTCGGAACGAGCGCGAGTAGGATAAACAAGACCTGAGAAAAAAGTAGGTACACACACACACACACACACACACACACACACACATGCACACACACACACACACACACACAAACACACACACACTCACCTCACACCTCACACACAGAGACAGACAGACAGACAGATTGTGAGTTGGAGATGAACAAACTCACATGCACACAGACATACACAAATGCACATACACTACGAAACTGGTGTAAAATCATATCCTTGGTGAACGATAACTTCTGTTAAAGAGAGAGGGAGGGAGAGAGAGAAGAGAGGAAGGGAGAAAGAGACTTTAAAATCCACTTACCATCATGTTAGTGCTGGGTGAGTGTGTTTTTGTCCTCTGCAAAATATGAGCTACTTCTCGCCTCTGTCTCCACTTTTATAGCAGATCAGACCCTGAGACATGAGGCAATTGATTTTCAAACAGTGGCCATGGGACCCAGACATCTGTGCTCAGTCCAACCGGTTCAGAGTGGTGTCCATTTATCTCTGAGTTGTATTTAACCAAGTTGGCTTTTTGCCAATCCAGACACTTAGGCTTTGCACTGCACTATGAGTGAGTGCCAAGGAACAGCACTGACAATAAAACATTTTAGAAATACCTCACTCTCATGTGAGCAATTGCTAGCAGATGGATTTGGTAATGCATGGGTCAGTTCAAATAGTTTACATTGCATCACAATTTGTATTACACTGAGTTGACTCATAATAGTGTCCTTTTCCGCTGTCCTACTACTGTATGACATTGTCTGGACAGAAAATTCTATCTAGAACATTACAGATGAGGTACACTCTTAGGCTCATAATAAATGACACTTGTTAAACTCACCTCAACATGTCTTTTGCAATCATTTACCCCACCATGGGCAATGCACTGTTACAAACAGTGCAGCGTGCAAGACTATCATTATTTTTTACTCTTATAAGACAAGGGTACACTTTTGTGCAGTCTGATGTGAAATGGGTCTTAAATGTTCCTTTTTGTGGGGCACTGGCTCTTGTTCCTAGATACACTGAACTGATTGATTTAGTTCGGGATAAAAGAGATAAAATCCGGCCTAAACTGAAAACTGGTCAAATTGCGTCTTAGATGCGTTTCAAGCACATACTCACCACCCCTTTCTCTCTCCCTCTCCATCATCTGTGCGCTACACTCAGATGCACACGCCATTTAAAGTTTTGGTCTCGCGTGTGTGTTCTTGCTTGCTTGTTCTAGATTCCAGGAGATTTTATCTAGTTTGCAGGCGCCAGCGAGGCGCTATCAATATACAGGAGACTCCCGGAACTTCCGGGAGACTTGGAATGTCTGCACTCATCTCTCACTCCTACAAGTGTGGTGGTGTCCTGAAGTGAACTCCTGTTCTCCTCTTGTCCACTGGGACTAATGGAGGTGTGCACAGGTGGAGTGGTGGCTATGAGCCCAGGCTGTAGCAAGGCCCTTAGGTATCACTCTGACCACCAGCAGCATCGGGCAGCAGGTTAAGTCCAGTCAGGTCACATACATTTGTATAGCACATTTAAAAACAGAAAGGTGTTGAGCCAAAGTGCGTTCTAATTGAGTTGAATCTATTTGTAAGAAAATAAATAAAAACATAAATATAGGATTAAAATAGATTAATGAGAGGTCAATCAATTTACAGTAAAGGCAAATATGAATATATCAATGTCATTAGGGATTTAAAAGACCATACCAAAAGCCATTAGTCCATCAGTGTGGATAATAGAATAGAATGAATGGACAAGAGAATAAAATAGGTAACACCTGTCTCACACAGCAGGGTTTAGAGAGCTGAGGAATATTATGGTCAGGGACATGGGTCACATGTAAACTAGATGTACCGCAGAGCGGTACAAAATATGACCGCCGCCCAGTCCAGCACATTTTTTCCACAAACATAAATCACGCTGAAAGGCCTATTAGTCCAGGCAAAGTAACCCATTTTGGAGCCAAAAATAGAACTAATTGTAAAAGAATTTTTTTCAGCATAGATCATTTCTATGAGGTGTCCAGAACAACATACTAAAAGTCCTAAGAAATCCTAGTTGAGGAAATATGTTTAATTCTAATCAATCCAAGATGCGTGCCAGTATAAGGCCAGACAACAATACACCCCTATGGGACTATTTTCTCCCTTTACGTCTATCAAAAAAAAACTTTACACAATGAAAGTATCCATGAAAAGTAATTTTTTTTGTATTACAAGTTTCTTTGAAAATGAATTTGAATATGCAAATGAACTGTACACTAATCAAATATAGGCCCCCATAGGCTTATTTTTTTCCTTTACTCCTACCACAATAAAACTTTACACAATGAAAGTCTACATGAAAAGTAAAACATTTTGTATTAGAAGTTTGTTTGAAAATTAATTTGAATATGCAAATGAGCAACATACTAATCGCATATGCCCAAAATACACCCTAATGGGCTTATTTTTTCCTTTACTCCTATCACAATCAATCCTCGCAGTGAAAATATACATGGAAGGTAACATTTTTTTTTTACAATGGGTACAATGAGACATGCCCCACCCTCCTCATTAGTATGCTGTCCATGCATAATACATTGGGTATTGGTAAATAGTGTATATGGCTAATACCTTTTTGGGCTGTCATGTCATGAGGAGGGTGACAAATGTCAAAATCCATGTTAGTTCACTTCTTGAGGGTATATGCTTTCAGACAATATATGGTTTAGGTGGTTTAATTAGTTTTCTCTTCATGGTACAGCCCAAAATGTATCAGAACGCACTTAATTTACCAATACCCCATGTGTTATGCATGGACAGCATACTAATGAGGAGGATGGGACATGTTTCATGTCATGTTAGATCACATCCTGAGTGTATAAGCTTTCAGAAAATATATGGTTTATATGGTTGAAACAGTTTTTCCTAAAAGGCACAGACCCAAAGGTATGAGCCATATACCCAATTTACTCATACCCTATGTATTATGAATGGGTAGCAAAGTAAAGGGGAGGGTGAGAAAGGTCAAAACCTATGTTAGATCACATCCTGAGGGTCTAACCTTCCAGAAAATATATGGTTTATATAGTTAAATCAGTTTATGTGGTAAGAATAAAGGAAAAATTAAGCCTATTTGGGTGTATTTTGGGCATATTCGATTAGTGTATAGCTCATTTGCATATTAAAATTAATTTTTTTAAAAACTTGTAATACAAAAAACAATACTTTTCATGGGTACTTTCATTGTGTAAAGTTTAATTTTGATAGGAGTAAAGGAAAAAATAGCCCCATTGATGGTGTAGGCCTATTGTTGCCTGGTCTTCTTGGCACACATCTTGGATTGATGAGAATTTAACATATTTCCTCAACTAGGATTTCTTAGGACTTTTAGTATGTTATTCTGGACACCTCATAGAAATGATCTAAGCTGCAAAAAATTCTTTTACAATTAGTCTGTCGTAAAACGCTACTTTGCCTGGACTATATATGATTCTAACTGTCTCACTAAATTGCATTATCCACACTTAATTCTCACTGGTATCTGCTAGACAACAAGTACCAAAACATGATTAGTTCATAGATTTCACATGTAAAATTCATTTTATACAACCCCACCCCCATCTTGCCTGTTCATAATTCTGAGAAATTATTGAATTGTGTGCATGTGTGCGTGTACACGTTTATGTTTATGTGTGTGTGGGTGTGTGTGTGTGTGTGTGTGCTTGTGTGTTTGCCTGCGTATGTGTGTTTGTGCATGTGCATGCATGCGTACATTTGTCTACTGTGTGAGTATGTGTCATACGTATGATTACTGTGAATGTATGTGTGTGCGTGTGTATCTGTTTATGCACATGTGTGCACATGGAATGGGTTAACATGACCCCTGGAGGCAAACATACGGAAAAAATTGGTCATCCTTAGGCCCTACGGTTCTCAAGATATTCACAGAAAACTGTGTCTGCCCTACCCTCCTTTCGGGGGGTCCAGTACAGCGGGGGGGCTACAGATCAAAACGAAAAACGATGGTTCCATGCTATCCATGTGGGGTTACTTGCCCACCAAGTTTCGTGTACCCCGGTCTTTCAGTGTCCCAGGAATCCTTGTTGGTGTACGGTCACTAAATGTACACATATATTATTTTATTGTAAGGCCCCCCATGAACGAAAGTTCACAAAACTTGGCATGCATTCGGAGGGTGTCATAATGATCCTACACTTTCAATTTCATGCAGTTTTGACCTTGTCAGCCAGAGATATTGTGATGAAAACACCTAATTTTTTGCTTTTTAATTTTTAACTAGGTGGCGCTATACATGAAATAAGTGGTAATGGGATGGGTTGGCATGCCCCCTTAAGACCAACATACAAAAAAAGGTGGACCTCCTAGGCCCTACGGTTCTCGAGATATTCACAGAAAACTGTCTCCGGCCACCTACAGGCCAGTTGGTGTGTGGCCCCCCATGAACGGAATTCCACGAAACTTGGCGTGCATTCAGAGGGTGTCATAATGATCCTACACTTCCAATTTCGTGCAGTTTTGACTATGTTAGGTCACAGATACCTGCGATTACAACACCTCATTTTTACTTTTTTGTGTTTAACTAGGTGGCGCTATACATGAAATGAGTGGTTATGGAATGGGTTGACATGGCCCCTTGAGATCAACATACAAAAAAAAATGGTCCTCCTAAACCTTACGGTTCTCGAGATATTCACAGAAAACTGTGTCTGCCCTACCCTCCTTTCGGGGGGTGCAGTCCAGCGGGGGGGCTACAGATCAAAACGAAAAACGATGGTTCCATGCTTTCCATATGGGGTTACATGCCCACCAAGTTTCGTCTACTCGGTCTTTCAGTGTCCCGGGAATCCTTGACGGAAATTTGGACATGCGAAAAAGAAAAAAAAAAAATCTGACTAAACCTATATGACCGCCGCTTCGCTGTGCGGCGGTCATATTAAAGCAGTTTTGTTTAGAAATGTCAGAACAGGAAAATATTTCAGGCAATATTTCAGTTATGTCAGAATATTACGGTGGCGCATTGTATTCACATCACACAAAAAAAAATAATCAGGTTCTCATAATTACGAGATCATTATCTTGTAATTACGAGATAACTATCTCACTGGCCCACTGGTTAGCACTCTGGACTTGTAACCGGAGGGTTGCCGGTTCGAGCCCCAACCAGTGGGCCGCGGCTAAAGTGCCCTTGAGCAAGGCACCTAACCCCTCACTGCTCCCTGAGCGCTGCCGTCGTAGCAGGCAGCTCACTGCGCCGGGATTAGTGTGTGCTTCACCTCACTGTGTGCTGTTTGTGTTTCACTAATTCACCGATTGGGTTAAATGCAGAGACCAAATTTCCCTCACAGGATCAAAAAAGTATATATACTTATACTATACTTATGAGATAAGGATAGGATCCGTGCTTAGGATCTAAACAGCCTTTCAATAAAAGCAAGCACATATTTCCTACTGATTTCCTGCTTTGAATGACTTTCGTACTTTGAGAGATTAACATGTCTTTAAGTGGCATGAAAAATAAGCCTGTCAAATCGCCAACAACAGCCAAAGGCAATACAATGTTGCACATTGACAGTCCTAACCAGTAGGTGGAGGTACTAGGCCTACTACATAGGGCTACCTCCATCCACGTTGTCACACGCACGCCTATTGTTTATTTTGTGCAGCTAGGCTACTTGTTCAAGTGGCATTGATGAGTTAAACAGTCACATATTTTCCTACACGAAAATAGTCAGTTGTAAACAAAGAACTCTTCTTATGTAACCCTTTCGTAAATGGACTGAAGTTGGCTCTAAATATCTACTTTTATCGATTACGCTAACCGTTAGCATCTCTATGGGATTTCTCATATACATTAGCCATAAGCTAACACATTTGTTTCTATTCTGTAACTTGAAATGCTAGTCTACATGATTGCTCTTAAACAAAACATCGAAGGAAATAACTGAGATGTACTCTGTTGGTCTGCTTTGTTTTACAGTGAATCCTAAGTAAAGGTTTGAAAGGAACTTCAGCTTCAGACTTTCTCTTGGGAAGCTGTTAGGTCTATCTTCTCTAATAGACCATGTCATTGCCTCACACAAGTGGCAGAATTGGAAATGTATCATAAATCATGATTATCTAACCTGATTCTTTTTTTGTGTGATGTGAATGCAATGCGCCACCGTAGAATATGTATGATATTTAATGTTTTTATTTGAGAGAGGTATAGAGATGTAGTAGTTCAGTTCATGCCCTAAGTATGTGTGTCAGAGAAAGTGAGTGACACAGAAGTTATGACATATCTCCCCCCTCCCCCTCTGTTTGTGTGTGTGTGTGTGTGTGTGTGTGTGTTGGTATTAGAAAGGTTTGAAAGTCTGGAAAGGCAACAGCTGCATTGCTGTTATCTCTCTCTCTCAAACACACACTCACTCACACACACACACACACAACCTTTGGAAATGTCCTGCTAAAACATCTTTGTATATGTTCTAGTGGGTTATTGGATGGTGGTACAGTATGTGTATTAGGCTGCTGTGTTTGGATGGGACCTGCTGTTGCCTTTCAGCCAAAGAATGTATTTCTCTCTCTGTGTCTGTCTATGTACAAATAGTGCTCAGTAATGCTAGTACAGTACAGTACAGTACAGTTTGCGCGCACACACACACACACACACATTTGTGAACACCAGACATCCCAAGTCTCCCGGAAGTTCTGTGAGTCTCCCGCATATTGATAGGGGCTCCTTGACGCCCACAAAGTAGATAAAATCTCCTGGAATCTAGAGCATGCGAGACCGAGACTTCAAATCGCGTGTGTGCATCTGAGTGTAGCGTGCACACGACATGGGAGAGAGAGAGTGGTGCATGTATGCCTGAGCACCAGTGGCATAGCCAGAAATGTTCAAATGGTTGGGCACAGAAAAAAAACAGGTGGGCCAAGCCAATTTGATTGAACATAAAATAGGCCTAGATTAGATGCATACAAACAATAACCATAGGCATATTTATGGAAAGCCGATTGAGCATTTATTCTGATATCTTGATATCAGGCATAATTGTCATGTACATGTAAGCCATTTTTGTCAACTAGTTAACTAGTGAGCCATGTTTGTGTGAACTAGTTAACTAGTGAGGGCCAAAATATGCACACTAGTTAACTAGTGGGAGCCAAAAGGCTCACTAGTTAACTAGTGAACACATTTTAGCTTCACTAGTTAACTAGTGAGAGCCAGAAATGTCTACTAGTTAACTAGTAAAGGCCAAAATGCATACCAGTCAGCTAGTTGAAGGCTTTTGGGTCTCACTAGTTAACTAGTGACAGCCAAAAATTTGCACATGTTTACTAGTGAAGGCAAAACACCTCACTAGTTAACTAGTTGCAGTAGGTCAATGTCGCTAGTTAACTAGTGAACCATAAATGGCTTACTAGCTAGCTAGGTGATGGCAGCAGGCTCACTAGTTAACTAGTTGATGCATCATTTGTCCAAACTAGTTAACTAGTAAGGTCATAAATGTATACTAGTAAACTAGTTCAAGACAAAATTCACACTAGTCAACTAGTGGCGCAGAATTCAAATTAGGAGGCGGAGAATTCTGGAAATTGAGGCTTTCTATTGGCTCCCTATGTCCAAATAGAACATGACAACCAATCACAGTGCTGAATTTCACTAAATCCCACCCACAACATTTGCATGTGGCACACAAGTTAACATGCTGGCCAAAGGAACTCTAGCTAGTAAACTAGTGGCTTCAGTGTGACACTTACATGTAAACTAGTGAAGGCAGAACTGCTCACTAGTTAACTAGTGAAGACACAAATGCCCACTAGTTAACTAGTGAGGTCTAAAAAGTGTCACTAGTTTACTAGTGTGCACCAAAACACCCACTAGTGAACTAGTCACGGCAATTTCCATTCGACTAGTTAACTAGTGAAGGCCATTGCAGCCCCACTAGTTAACTAGTGAGATGCCAAAACGCTCACATGTTAACATGTAAAGGCCAAAATGGCCACTAGTTTACTAGTGAGGGTGTTGTGGGGCTTACTAGTTAACTAGTGGCATGCATATTTTGTTCACTAGTTAACTAGTTACACCTAAAAACACAAACAAGCTGACCGTTTTTGTCCACTAGTTAACTAGTGGAACAATTTAAGTCTCACTAGTTTGCATGTGTGGCAGTAAAGCAGGTCACTAGTTAACTAGTGCGCACAAGACACACACTAGTGGCTGTTTTTGGAGCTATCTAGTTTACTAGTAATGCAAAAGGTACTCTTACTAGTTAACTAGTGACACATTGGCCTTCACTAGTTAACTAGTTGACATGTTTGGCCTTACTAGTTTAGTAGTAATGGAACAGGACATGCTCACTAGTTAACTAGTGAGCATATCTGCATTATTAATGCCTTTCACTAGCTTATAGAGGGCATTTTGAGCCTTACATGTTAGCTAGTGAGGACAAAACACTGTCCATAATGAACTAGCAGGAGAAAAATGCCATTCACACTAGTAAACTAGTGGAATTTGAATAAATACACAAACGGCTTGCATTTTGTGCAACTAGTTAACTAGTGGGACGTAACCATGTCCCACTAGTTAACTAGTGCGCAATGTCGCACTTACATGCAAATGAAGAAGGCGGAACAAGGATTTTGATTGGTCCATTTAGGACTCAGAAACCTAGAAAACATGGCTGACTTCATCCAGGCTGTTCTAAGAGCAAACTTTTATAAACTAAGATCGTTTGGGCATAAAAATATGTTTTGATAACACGTCTAGTGACAAAGTTGTGGTGTATTGCTATAATCTTCGTTCAGTTAATGTCTACAATCTTTAGTTTTTCAGTTATTAGTCTGAAAATTGCGATAAAACTGGAGGCATTTGTATATGGTTACCTAGCAACGACACGGTTCAGTAACATGAACATTGATGATAGCATTGATGATGTGGTAAGTCTAGCTCAAGTGGATAAGCAGCAGGAGATCATGTGGGAGACCAGGGTTCAATTCCTTAGAAGTGCATGATTTTTTTTTTCTTGAGCTTTTAATTACTTTTGAAACCATGTGCAGTTAATGTGTGCAGTTAATGTGTACAATCTTTTGTTTTTCAGTTATTAATCAGAAAAGCGCGACTGAATGGATACATGTCTGTGGTTGCCTAGCAACAATAAACAAAGAATAATATTAAAATCGATCCCTTGCATGGGGTTTCCCTGTTATTATTAAAAACCATTTTGACAGAATATGAGATACTGCATACTGCAGGCTCTGCTTTACTATCTATACTGAAGTACCGTTGCAGAGCAGTGTGTCACTTTAGCCACTAGGGGCACCCATCAGGACCTGATCGCGAGGCTATGAACAGTAAATTTACATATAGACTGGGTAGGATTCTTACATGATACCCAATAGGAGTCTCTACCCACCCTCTCATTAGAATATGCATAATGATCGTTTCAGGCACTAGTTAACTAGTGAGCTGCTTCACTGCCACACATGCAAACTAGTAAGACTTAAATTGTTCCACTAGTTAACTAGTGGACAAAAACGGTCAGCTTGTTTGTGTTTTTAGGTGTAACTAGTTAACTAGTGAACAAAATATGCATGCCACTAGTTAACTAGTAAGGCCCACAACACCCTCACTAGTAAACTAGTGGGCATTTTGGCCTTTACATGTTAACAAGTGAGCGTTTTGGCATCTCACTAGTTAACTAGTGGGGCTAGAATGGCCTTCACTAGTTAACTAGTGGGCATTTTGGGGCACACTAGTAAACTAGTGACACTTTTTGCACCTCACTAGTTAACTAGTCGAATGGAAATTGCCATGACTAGTTCACTAGTGGGTGTTTTGGTGCACACTAGTAAACTAGTGACACTTTTTAGACCTCACTAGTTAACTAGTGGGCATTTGTGTCTTCACTAGTTAATTAGTGAGCAGTTCTGCCTTCACTAGTTTACATGTAAGTGTCACATTGAAGCCACTAGTTTACTAGTTAAAGTTCCTTTGGCCAGCATGTTAACTTGTGTGCCACAAGCAAATGTTGTGGGTGGGATTTTGTGAAATTCTGCGCTGTGATTGGTTGTCATGTTCTATTTGGACATAGGGAGCCAATAGAAAGCCTCAATTTCCAGAATTCTCCGCCTCCTAATTTGAATTCTGCGCCACTAGTTGACTAGTGTGAATTTTGTCTTGAACTAGTTTACTAGTATACATTTATGACCTCACTAGTTAACTAGTTTGGACAAAGGATGCATCAACTAGTTAACTAGTGAGATTACTGCCATCACCTAGCTAGCTAGTAAGCCATTTATGGTTCACTAGTTAACTAGTGACATTGACCTACTGCAACTAGTTAACTAGTGAGGTGTTTTGCCTTCACTAGTAAACATGTGCATATTTTTGGCAGTCACTAGTTAACTAGTGAGACCCAAAAGCCTTCAACTGCCTGGTATGCATTTTGGCCTTTACTAGTTAACTAGTGGACATTTCTGGCTCTCACTAGTTAACTAGTGAAGCTGAAATGTGTTCACTAGTTAACTAGTGGGCATTTATGCTGTCACTAGTTAACTAGTGTGCACAAACGTGGCTCACTAGTTAACTAGTTGACAAAAATGGCTTGCATGTTGGCCTGATATCAAGATATCAGAATAAATGCTTAAGCGGCTGGCCAAATTACATAGAAGTTAACAAGTGGGAATTTGACATTCAGTAGTCAGCTAGTAAACATTTTTGTACCTTACTAGTTGACTAGTAATATATAAAAGTCTTTAAACTAGTTAACTAGTGCACATTGCAATGTCCACTAGTTAACTAGTGAACATGCTGAGCATTACTAGTTAACTAGTAAGATATGAAACATATGGGGCTATATTTTGGGGCACCAGCGCATGGCGTACAGTTCGTTTTTCAGTCGCGCGAAGTTGAATTCGGTATTTTGCACCTTTATTTTTTAAGCATTGCGCCCAGGGGTGTGGCAATTAACAACCTAGGGCGGGCCCTGGCGCAGTTGTCTAAAAATCGCTATCATACACCACCTAAACCTGGTCAGAAGTCAATGGCGAGTTGTTCATATGCTATTTTAAGAGCGCATGTCAACAGTCATATTGGCAGGTGCACGCACCATCCTTCTATCATTCATGAACGCACACCAGCGCACGTCCATGCAAAGCATTACAAATTGCACGATTACAATGGGAAACATAATTAGAATAAAGATATTACGAAATACTGTACATCTCATGATGAGTAGTTATTCACCATCATTTGCAAATTGGTAATGACGGTTAAAAGTGATTAGGGGAGAGGCGAGAGACACGTATGGAGCACAGCTGAAGACGCACTGTCACGAGATATAAGCAACTCCTCTGCAGGATAAATGTTGTTTTATTCAGTCATTTGAGCAACATTAGGGTAAGTGTTGCTTTTTCCAGCCTATGTTTTCGATGGTAACCCGTTGTCAGTCAATAGTGAAAGTAACTGCATATAACTGTCTTGTCGTTGACTGACTCCTTGGTGAAGTTATTTTCACTTTGCCAATGAGTTCAAATAATAGACGAGTGCAAATGCGTGAAGGCTATGCTAAGTTTTAGTAAAGCATGGTTTAAGAATGACTATTCCATACGGTCTCGCAAGCAGCCTCCTTCAAATGCGTCGTTGAATGCCAAAATACCGATGCATTTATTTGACATATCGCGCGTTGCGCCGTTAAAGGGAATGCCAGATGTCATTCTCATTGGTTTAAAATGATGTTACGCCCCAAACACACCCATATGACTGATTAAAAGACCTAGGAACACCTTGTTACGCCATGCGCTCCACTTTTGAGGACGAAAACCCTCCCAATGTGAACTGGACATCCTACTAAATTTGAATAGACTTTTGACAAGTGACGATGCACTTTAGAATGTCATGATAGGGCCCATGAACTAGTTAACTAGAGAGAATTTGGGCCTTACTAGTTAACTAGTGAGCATTTTGGCTGTCACTAGTTAACTAGTTCACAGAAACATGGCTCACTAGTTAACTAGTTGACAAAAATGGCTTACATGTACATGACAATTATGCCTGATATCAAGATATCAGAATAAATGCTCAATCGGCTTTCCATAACTGTCCATAATGAACTAGCAGGAGAAAAATGCCATTAACACTAGTAAACTAGTGGAATTTGAATAAATACACAAACGGCTGGCATTTTGTGCAACTAGTTAACTAGTGGGACGTAACATTGTCCCACTCAGGGGGTCAGGATTTGAAGGGTTAGCTTCAGCCACTTAGCATGGCATTTGGCCGCCGACATTTTTGAAAACATGGCGTTACATGGTTGCAACTTCCGGCACCTATGGAAAGCCGATTGAGCATTTATTCTGATATCTTGATATCAGGCATAATTGTCATGTACAGCGGGGAAAATAAGTATTGAACACGTCAACATTTTTTTCAGTAAGTATACTTCCAATGAGGCTATTTGCATGAAATTTTCACCAGACATTAGTATTAACTCAGATAATCCACCCATATAAAAAAATCCAAACATTAAATTCCATAGGTAGAGTTATGTGCAATAAAGTGGAATGACACAGGAAAAAAGTATTGAACACGCCTGCTGAAATTTCTTAAATACTTTGTGGAAAAGCCTTTATTCGTAATGACAGCTTCAAGGTATTTCCTGTATGATGAAACTAATCAGTCAGAGTATTCTGGTGTGAGTTTGGCCCATTCTTTTAAACAGATAGTCCTTTAATATTGAAGATTTCAGGGGTCCCTCTTGTAAATCCTGATCTTTAGTTAACTTCCAAAACTGTTCAATTGAATTGAAGTCAGGGCCTTGATTTCCTTTCTCTGAAACCAATTGAGAGTTTCCTTTGCTGAATGGTTAGGATCATTGTCCTGCTGGAAGGTCTAGCCATCTCTCATCCTCATCATCCTGGTGGATGTAAAGATTCTCCCAGAAAAAAATGACTCCATTCATCATTCCTTCAACTGTATGAAGTCTGCTAGTACCATGAGATGAAAAACAGCCCACACCATGATGCCACCACCTCCAAACCTCACTGTTGGTAGGGTATTTTTAGGGTGATGCAGTGCCATTTCTCCTCCAAATATGGTGTGTAGTATGACATCCGAAAAGTTACATTTTTAACCAGAATACATTCTCTCAGTATTGCATAGGATTGTCCAAATGTTGTGTAGCAAACTTTCAACGAGGTTTGACATGTTTTTCTTCAGCAAAAGAGTCATGCGGGATGAGCGTGCGTAGAGGCCATGGTGGTGGAGTGCATTACCTATGAATTTATCTGTAAAAATTGTACCTGCTGCCTCCAAGTCTTTCTGGAGCTTTCTCTGAGTGGTCCTTGGATCTTCGGCTACACTTCTGACTATCCTTCTGACTTCCTGGTCAGAAATCTTGCAAGGAGATCCTGTGCATGGCCAGTGATGATGCAGTGATGTTCCTTCCACTTGCAGATAATGGCTCCAATACTGCTTGCTGGATGCTTCGGAAGTTTTGATGTGCATCTGTAACCAGTTCCATTGATATGTTTTGCAACAATAAGGTTGCAAAGGTCTTGGGAGAGCTCTTTGCTTTTACCCATTATGAAATGCTTCTTGTTTGACACCTTGGTAAGAAAAAACCTTTTTATAGCCCACCAGTATGTATTAACCCAGCTTATATCAATTTGCACAGATAGGAGGGATAATTTCTCTAACTACTTATAGATTACAGTTTGTTCCTTGCCATTTCTTGCCTTTGTGTACTGCTTTTTCTTAGTGTGTTCAATACTTTTTCCCTGTGCCATTCCACTTTTTTACTCATAACTCTACTTTTAGACATTAATGTTTGGATTTTTATATATGTGTGGATTACCTAAGTTAATACTAATGTCCGGTGAAGATTTCATGCGAATAGCCTCACTGGAAGTATACTTACTGAAAAAAATATTGACGTGTTCAATACTTATTTTCCCCGCTGTACATGTAAGCCATCTTTGTCAACTAGTTAACTAGTGAGCCATGTTTGTGTGAACTAGTTAACTAGTGAGGGCCAAAATATGCACACTAGTTAACTAGTGGGAGCCAAAAGGCTCACTAGTTAACTAGTGAACACATTTTAGCTTCACTAGTAAACTAGTGAGAGCCATAAATGTCTACTAGTTAACTAGCAAAGGCCAAAATGCATACCAGTCAGCTAGTTGAAAGCTTTTGGGTCTCACTAGTTAACTAGTGACAGCCAAAAATTTGCACATGTTTACTAGTGAAGGCAAAACACCTCACTAGTTAACTAGTTGCAGTAGGTCAATGTCACTAGTTAACTAGTGAACCATAAATGGCTCACTAGCTAGCTAGGTGATGGCAGCAGGCTCACTAGTTAACTAGTTGATGCATCATTTGTCCAAACTAGTTAACTAGTGAGGTCATAAATGTATACTAGTCAACTAGTTCAAGACAAATTTACACTAGTCAACTAGTGGCGCAGAATTCAAATTAGGAGGCGGAGAATTCTGGAAATTGAGGCTTTCTATTGGCTCCCTATGTCCAAATAGAACATGACAACCAATCACAGTGCTGAATTTCACGAAATCCCACCCACAACATTTGCATGTGGCACACAAGTTAACATGCTGGCCAAAGGAACTCTAGCTAGTAAACTAGTGGCTTCAGTGTGACACTTACATGTAAACTAGTGAAGGCAGAACTGCTCACTAGTTAACTAGTGAAGACACAAATGCCCACTAGTTAACTAGTGAGGTCTAAAAAGTGTCACTAGTTTACTAGTGTGCACCAAAACACCCACTAGTGAACTAGTCATGGCAATTTCCATTCGACTAGTTAACTAGTGAGGTGCAAAAAGTGTCACTAGTTTACTAGTGTGCCCCAAAATGCCCACTAGTTAACTAGTGAAGGCCATTGCAGCCCCACTAGTTAACTAGTGAGATGCCAAAACACTCACATGTTAACCTGTAAAGGCCAAAATGGCCACTAGTTTACTAGTGAGGGTGTTGTGGGCCTTACTAGTTAACTAGTGGCATGCATATTTTGTTCACTAGTTAACTAGTTACACCTAAAAACACAAACAAGCTGACCGTTTTTGTCCACTAGTTAACTAGTGGAACAATTTAAGTCTCACTAGTTTGCATGTGTGGCAGTAAAGCAGCTCACTAGCTAACTAGTGCGCACAAGACACACACTAGTGGCTGTTTTTGGAGCTATCTAGTTTACTAGTAATGCAAAAGGTACTCTTACTAGTTAACTAGTGACACATTGGCCTTCACTAGTTAACTAGTTGACATGTTTGGCCTTACTAGTTTACTAGTAATGGAACAGGACATGCTTACTAGTTAACTAGTGAGCATATCTGCATTATTAATGCCTTTTACTAGCTTATAGAGGGCATTTTGAGCCTTACATGTTAACTAGTGAGGACAAAACACTGTCCATAATGAACTAGCAGGAGAAAAATGCCCCTCACACTAGTAAACTAGTGGAATTTGAATAAATACACAAACGGCTGGCATTTTGTGCAACTAGTTAACTAGTGGGACGTAACATTGGCCACTAGTTTACTAGTGCGCAATGTCGCACTTGCATGCAAATGAAGAAGGCGGAACAAGGATTTTGATTGGTCCATTTAGGACTCAGAAACCTAGAAAACATGGCTGACTTCATCCAGGCTGTTCTAAGAGCAAACTTTTATAAACTAAGATCGTTTGGGCATAAAAATATGTTTTGATAACACGTCTAGTGACAAAGTTGTGGTGTATTGCTGTAATCTTCGTTCAGTTAATGTCTACAATCTTTAGTTTTTCAGTTATTAGTCTGAAAATCGCGATAAAACTGGAGGCATTTGTATATGGTTGCCTAGCAACGAAACGTTTCAGTAACATGAACATTGATGATAGCATTGCTAATGTGGCAAGTCTAGCTCAAGTGGTTAAGCAGCAGGAGATCATGTGGGAGACCAGGGTTCAATTCCTTAGAAGTGCATTAATTTTTTTTCTTGAGCTTTTAATTACTTTTGAAACCATGTGCAGTTAATGTGTGCAGTTAATGTTTACAATCTTTTGTTTTTCAGTTATTAATCAGAAAAGCCCGACTGAATGGATACATGTCTGTGGTTGCCTAGCAACAATAAACAAAGAATAATATTAAAATCGATCCCTTGCATGGGGTTTCCCTGTTATTATTAAAAACCATTTTGACAGAATATGAGATACTGCATACTGCAGGCTCTGCTTTACTATCTATACTGAAGTACCGTTGCAGAGCAGTGTGTCACTTTAGCCACTAGGGGCACCCATCAGGACCTGATCGCGAGGCTATGAACAGTAAATTTACATATAGACTGGGTAGGATTCTTACATGATACCCAATAGGAGTCTTCTACCCACCCTCTCATTAGAATATGCATAATGATCGTTTCAGGCACTAGTTAACTAGTGAGCTGCTTCACTGCCACACATGCAAACTAGTAAGACTTAAATTGTTCCACTAGTTAACTAGTGGACAAAAACGGTCAGCTTGTTTGTGTTTTTAGGTGTAACTAGTTAACTAGTGAACAAAATATGCATGCCACTAGTTAACTAGTAAGGCCCACAACACCCTCACTAGTAAACTAGTGGGCATTTTGGCCTTTACATGTTAACAAGTGAGCGTTTTGGCATCTCACTAGTTAACTAGTGGGGCTAGAATGGCCTTCACTAGTTAACTAGTGGGCATTTTGGGGCACACTAGTAAACTAATGACACTTTTTGCACCTCACTAGTTAACTAGTCGAATGGAAATTGCCATGACTAGTTCACTAGTGGGTGTTTTGGTGCACACTAGTAAACTAGTGACACTTTTTAGACCTCACTAGTTAACTAGTGGGCATTTGTGTCTTCACTAGTTAACTAGTGAGCAGTTCTGCCTTCACTAGTTTACATGTAAGTGTCACATTGAAGCCACTAGTTTACTAGTTAAAGTTCCTTTGGCCAGCATGTTAACTTGTGTGCCACAAGCAAATGTTGTGGGTGGGATTTTGTGAAATTCTGCGCTGTGATTGGTTGTCATGTTCTATTTGGACATAGGGAGCCAATAGAAAGCCTCAATTTCCAGAATTCTCCGCCTCCTAATTTGAATTCTGCGCCACTAGTTGACTAGTGTGAATTTTGTCTTGAACTAGTTTACTAGTATACATTTATGACCTCACTAGTTAACTAGTTTGGACAAAGGATGCATCAACTAGTTAACTAGTGAGACTACTGCCATCACCTAGCTAGCTAGTAAGCCATTTATGGTTCACTAGTTAGCTAGTGACATTGACCTACTGCAACTAGTTAACTAGTGAGGTGTTTTGCCTTCACTAGTAAACATGTGCACATTTTTGGCAGTCACTAGTTAACTAGTGAGACCCAAAAGCCTTCAACTAGCTGACTGGTATGCATTTTGGCCTTTACTAGTTAACTAGTGGACATTTCTGGCTCTCACTAGTTAACTAGTGAAGCTGTAATGTGTTCACTAGTTAACTAGTGGGCATTTATGCTGTCACTAGTTAACTAGTGTGCACAAACATGGCTCACTAGTTAACTAGTTGACAAAAATGGCTTGCATGTTGGCCTGATATCAAGATATCAGAATAAATGCTTAAGCGGCTGGCCAAATTACATAGAAGTTAACGAGTGGGAATTTGACATTCAGTAGTCAGCTAGTAAACATTTTTGTACCTTACTAGTTGACTAGTAATGTATAGAAATCTTTAAACTAGTTAACTAGTGCACATTGCAATGTCCACTAGTTAACTAGTGAACATGCTGAGCATTACTAGTTAACTAGTAAGATATAAACATATGAACTAGTTAACTACAGAGAATTTGGGCCTTACTAGTTAACTAGTGAGCATTTTGGCTGTCACTAGTTAACTAGTCCACAGAAACATGGCTCACTAGTTAACTAGTTGACAAAAATGGCTTACATGTACATGACAATTATGCCTGATATCAAGATATCAGAATAAATGCTCAATCGGCTTTCCATAGGGCACGAGCGTCCTCGCGCGTCCATGTTGGTTTGCATTTCTGGAAGACGACAAATAAAACAACTAACTACTTGGATTAAGCTACTGATACTTGTTTTAGTGCCTACATGGTTAGGCTGTATTATACCGGACTTTGTGGTAAATAAAAGAAAAATGTTAATGTTGTCATATTAGGCTATTATTTGCCGTATATGCGGGGTGCCAAGTAATTACCTTAAAGTAACTGACTATGACCATACACTTTGGCAGATGCATAGCAATGACCTATATCCAATTATTAGCCTACTCATTGCGTTGTGTATGAAAACTAATTTAAAACGCAAAGGATGTAGTTCTGTAGTCCATGACAACGCAACGTCTGGATCATGTAACCATGTCTCCCCAAGTGATTTAAAACGAAACAAATGTCAATTACTTATTTTGTTTGCTTTCTTGCAACATTGACATGATTAGGCTATGCATTTGATTTAAATGTTCAGGCTGCCAGTCGAGGCAAAAGCCAAATGTCCAACAACAGTTGCAGACTCTATGCCTGCTCGAACCACAATACCCGAGGGATGTGCGCTTCTATCAGAAGTTTAACTTGCGTTGGCTTCATTTCGTCTGCCTGCAAATGTAGCCTAGGCTTAACAAGCTGCAAATTCACACTGGGTGCAGCAAAAATCCCAGCTATCCACACGTTTCTTACATACCATGTCTACTTAATTAATAGTCATTTTCGTTGGATAGCCTATTGCGTAATAGGCCTACAACCTGTCCAAATAGTATTTAGGGATCATTATTTGTGAAGCCTAAAGTGACACAATATTGATTCGCATCGTTTATTATCATTTATTATGGATGCATTTATGTCTGTGGTTGCCTAGCAACAATAAACAAAGAATAACATTGAAATCGATCCATTGAATCTTTGGTGTGGATCACTAAGAGCTCACTTGTTAAAGCATGGGGTTTCCCTGTTATTATTAAAAAACATTTTGACAGAATATGAGATATAATACCCAATAGGAGTCTTCTACCCACCCTCTCATTAGAATTTGCATAATAGCCGTTTCAGGCACTAGTTAACTAGTGAGCTGCTTCACTGCCACACATGCAAACTAGTATGACTTAAATTGTTCCACTAGTTAACTAGTGGACAAAAAAGCCTTCAACTAGCTGACTGGTATGCATTTTGGCCTTTACTAGTTAACTAGTGGATATTTTTGGCTCTCACTAGTTAACTAGTGAAGCTAATATGTGTTCACTAGTTAACTAGTGGGTATTTATGCTGTCACTAGTTAACTAGTGTGCACAAACATGGCTCACTAGTTTACTAGTTGACAAAAATGGCTTGCATGTTGGCCTGATATCAAGATATCAGAATAAATGCCCAAGCGGCTGGCCAAATTACATAGAAGTTAACAAGTGGGAATTTGACATTCAGTAGTCAGCTAGTAAACATTTTTGTACCTTACTAGTTGACTAGTAAATTATAGAAGTCTTTAAACTAGTTAACTAGTGCACATTTCAGTGTCCACTAGTTAACTAGTGAACATGCTGAGCATTACTAGTTAACTAGTAAGATATAAAAAACATATGAAGTAGTTAACTAGAGAGAATTTGGGCCTTACTAGTTAACTAGTGAGCATTTTGGCTGTCACTAGTTAACTAGTTCACACAGAAATGGCTCACTAGTTAACTAGTGGACAGAAATGGCTTGCATGTACATGACGATTATGCCTGATATCAAGATATCTGAATAAATGCTCAATCGGCTTGCCATAGATCACAGATCATTTGTGATACCTACCTGAAATGACTTTTTGCAGGTTGGGATGTCTAGAACACACACATATTTTGCCATCATAGAAATCCTTTGCTGCCCCCTAGTGGCTATATTAGATCAGCTTGCTGTCTGAGATGTTTGACCAATGATTATGGCATTCTATTACTTTGTGTGATTGTGATACTATTCTGTATGTTGTGGAGAGGCCTACTACTGTTGAGTGGCATCTTCTCACTTGCAGCAGATATTTCAGATATTTGTCACTTCCATAAAATAGTGTGTTTGTTACCTGGTTGAGTGTGCTACACTACACTGAAATAACTATATGGATATATATATGGATACAGAACTGACTGAACACACACACACACATGCGTGCACACACACACACACACAAACACACACACACACACACACACACACACACATATGCACACACACATACTGTACATACACACACACACACACACACACATACTGCACACACATACTGTACATACACACACACACACAGACACATGCACACACACACACAGACGCACACACACACACACACACGCACTCACACACACACACACAAACCATACTAGATAAACAATAACAAATAATAAAAAAATATATATATATATACTTTGTCTGCATAAACACCCAGAGATACAGAGACAGAGGGGGGTATTAAAGAGTTATTCTCACCCACAGCTGCAAGGGATACAATCTGGAAGTGTCGCTCAAGGATATATTTTGTTGTTGACAGATGTTGTGGCAGCACTTTACGTATTGTGCTCCTGCACCAGCAATAAAGGCGGGCTACTTTGGTGCATTTTTTTTTTTTGGTCATTTTTACTGCAATACCAGTTACACTTTCTTTTCAGTGTCCACCGGTGCAATGTGTTTAGTTAAGCTTTTAAAGCAGTAGACTTGCTGACTGGTGTTGATGTTCATTTTAGTTGCCTAACTCAGGGGTTCCCAAACTTTTCCATGACAAGGCCCCCCAAATACCACTAGGTTCTGGCCAAGGACCCCCTTAATGTTTTATTAATTAAACCCATTGACAATACTATGGCAAATATAAAAATACATTAAGCTAATCTAATAATTATTTTAGCCACAACCACATCACGATGGAGCATACTGTGTGTAAAATTTTTATTTGGGGCTTTCTGCTATATGAGAGCCATCACTCTACTATTTTTCCCAGTCATTATCATGGGAAATATGTTCAGATATGCGTCACATTATTGTAATGGCATTGTATAACAACCCTCATAGTATATTTTAAATGTTTCAAATGTATTTATTTGTTGCTTTTATTAGTCCCCTCCAACTTGCTGAGGCCCCCCAGGGGGTCCCGGCCCCCACTTTGAAAACCACTGGCCTAACTCATAAGTGCACCTTGTAAAACTGTAGAAAATGCAGTGTGATTGATTGATGAATGGGTCTGAGAGAAAGATGACAAGGAGAAGGAGGAGTTGAAGATTGAAGACTGATAGCACTCAAGAGTGAGAGAGAAAATGTGAGAGATGAAAACAAAGAGATGGACAAGAAAGAGAGAGATGTGGACACAGTGTAGGTCTGTGGGAAAGAGATGTGGACACAGAGAGAGGCTTAAAGGAATTATGGCAACATTTCCGGAAAGGTACTGGCTTGATGAAATTCATTCTGGACTCTCTATTCGACCACATAAAGACCTTGGGATACTTCGGTTTGGCTTTACGGACCCTCTACTCACTACCACGTAAGTGTTATGTTGTTTGGAACTGTAGAAGAGGTATAAAAATAGCGTTTTGTAGCTGCGCAATTGAAATGCCCCGCTGACTTCCAGGCTACGAGTTGTGACTGAAAACGGTACCATCAAACTTTCTCAAAACACATCCGAATGACATGATTTTGATGTCAACTCAACGTATGTACCCCCAATCATCCGTAAATCGATCTAAAGTGCATTTTACTCCGGATAATTCCTTTAACACACCTATTTTGAACCAATATCAGATGTTTAAACACTATACAATAAGAACATTGTTACAGCCTCAAGTATCACCATACACAGAGCTCACAGAGCAGTTTCATATATTATTCATATGGACCCTTTCAAGAGAGTTCCATTATCAGCATCATAGTTGGCCCCACAAGACTTCCGTTTTAACATTCCATATGTTATCTTAATGCAGAAGAAGTAGATTGGGGCCCAAATAGAATGTTCAAGCATTGTTTTTGTTTTTATTGTTGAAAGGGTCTATAAACAACCTCCCCATCTTCTCCACCCTCACAAAGTAACCCTCCCACCCCCCATACTGTCTGAAAGCCCTCAATGTCATTGACCAACTTAGAAAACACCACCCCGACCTTTGCAACCTTGGCATCCAGGAGCTAAAACAGCTCCCCCTGTTTTGCTTTTGTAAAAAATAAAGGAGGTGCTTGATTGTCTCCTCCAACCCACAAAAGGGACATTCCCTCCCAATTGCCGGATTCAGACGTGCCACGTGGCTATAGCCCCATGAACGAGCCTCCATTGTAGATCAGCCGTACGTTTTTCGATTGGAGACTTATAAAAAGACCTCCAAGAAGGTATAGATCCTGCCCCAAACATTTCTAGCCAACTCCACGACAAAGCACCTGCTGGTGCAGTGTGGTAGTGAAAGCACCTGCTGGTGCAGTGTGGTAGCGAAAGCAACTCCTGGTGCATGTAGTAGTGAAAGCAGTGTCATAGTTAGCCTTCTTGTAAGACTGTTGCAGTGCCTTCTAAGTTCTTGAAAGGGCCTTGCCTAGCCACAAATGAGGCTGCACTGCCCCCTACTTCATCCTCATTTTGTCAACACGTGGTCTCATTCTGTAAACAGGTGGTCTCATTCCGTAAACAGGTGGTCTCATTCCGTAAACACGTGGTCGAGACCCAACACCGAAGGACTGTGATAGTTCTCCTCCCATCTCGTTGGTGACTGGGCCTCTGAGGCCTCCCTGCATTCCACAGGCAAAACCACCGATACGTCCTGCAACATTCTCTCCAAGAGCCTTAGACGGGGGTCACACTGACCAGCGGAATGGTGGCAGCACTAGCGTAACGCTAGCGTTGAACGAGCTGAGCGATGAACTTGGTTCAACCTTCAAAGCGCAACGTGAGCGTATTCAATTGTCAGTTAAGGCAAACCTTAGGAACGAGAACTTATTATGGAACAGAACTCATTATGGTCTGAGCGTTGCGTTACGCTTGCTGCTGGCCAATGTGATCCCAGCCTTGTGGATCAGATGCCAGTCTCCCGCTGCAGAGAGACTGCTGCTCTCCAGCCGCTCCCATCCCTACGGTATGAGCTACACCAGGCGCGTAACTGAAGCGTTCCGTTCGCGTTGCGTCTGCTGCAACAATTAGCTGCCGCTATAATCAATGGAAGAAGCTACACCAGACGTGATAGCGGCACGTACGTTCGAAAAAAAATAGACCATTCATCTAAAATGGATTTTACGCGTCGCGAACGGAACGCTTCAGTTACGCGCCTGGTGTAGCTTCGCTGTAAGGTGGTCCATCACTGTGAACCCAGCCCTCACAGAACAGCTCCTTACACACTCCACAGACAAGGTCCTTGTGCTTAGGAAGGCATTATGGAACAGAGGCTCCCCCATGATCCACTCCTCAATGCGTGACGCGGTCCTCTCGTTCCTCAAGGTGTGCCACGCTGTGAGGACTGACACATAAAAGGGAGACATCCTAGTTAGGTCCAGTCTGTTAAAATTCCAAAAGGAAAAGCTGCCGGTCATGTCTCATTGGCATTGCTCAGTTATTGAACAACTGAGACCTACACACACACATACACACACACACACACACACACACATACAGTAATACATATTCACACACACACACACACACACTGTGTGCATTATAAGAACATTTACAAATAGTTTGCTGTCATTCACTGTTCTACTCTTTGTTACTTTTGTACACACACACACACACAAACCTCTTTCTCTCTCTGACACTCCCCCGCCCCCATCTCCCTCTATATTTCTTTCTCTCACCTCTCTTATGGGACGTGAGGGAGTGTGAATGTGCTCCCCCTGTTAATGACAACAGCATCTGGAGTCATTTGCATTTTAATTACAACTAATAAACAACAGTGATGGCGAGAACAACAACAGCACGCTGCGATCGCACAGAAACAGGGAGATCTGCTAGACTGTAGCATCCACTACCACCTGTTAAACAGAGAGGTGAGGAGAGACGAGAAGAGAAAAGGAGGGGGATGAGAAGAGAAAAAGAGAAAGGAGAAGAGAAAATGACAGAGGGAAAGACAGAAAAGAGAGATGAGGAGAACAAAAGGAGGGGAGAGGAGAGAAAAAGATGGATTAGAAGAGAAGAAAAGGAGAGAAGAGAAGAGAAAAGATGGATTAGAAGAGAACTAGATGTACCGCAGAGCGGTACAAAATATGACCGCCGCCCAGTCCAGCACATTTTTTCCACAAAAATAAATCACGCTGAAAGGCCTATATGATTCTAACTGTCTCACTAAATTGCATTATCCACACTCAATTCTCACTGATATCTGCTAGACAACAAGTACCAAAACATGATTAGTTCATAGATTTCACATGTAAAATTAATTTTATACAACCCCACCTCCATCTTGCCTGTTCATAATTCTGAGAAATTCTTGAATTGTGTGCATGTACATGTTTATGTTATGCGTGTGTGTGTGTGTGTGTGTGTGTGTGTGTGCGTGCTTGTGTGCACATGAAATGGGTTAACATGACCCCTGGAGGCAAACATACGGAAAAAAATGGTCCTCCTAAACCCTACGGTTTTCGAGATATTCACAGAAAACTGTGTCTGCCATACCCTCCTTTCGGGGGGTCCAGTCCAGCGGGGGGGCTACAGATCAAAACGAAAAACGATGGTTCCATGCTATCCATGTGGGGTTACATGCCCACCAAGTTTCGTGTACCCCGGTCTTTCAGTGTCCCGGGAATCATTGACAGAAATTTGGGCATGCGAAAAAGAAAAAAAAATCTGACTAAACCTATATGACCGCCGCTTCGCTGCGCGGCGGTCATAATAAAAGGAGGTTAGAGAAGAGAAAAGATGGATTAGAAGAGAATAAAAGGAAGAGAAGAGAAGAAAAGGAGAGATGAGAAGAGGAGGAGGAGCACATTCACTGTTTTGGCAAAATGTTACAGGCAAAGTCATAACATTGGAGCCTGAAGCTCCAGCATATGAATGGGATGTCTTCATGGCTTTGATCTCCTTTACACTGCATCTGGAGTAGGTTTAGTAGCTTTTTACAAAGCCAAGGCTTAACAGAATCCTGTGATTTGCTAGCTTGGGAATGAATGAGCAACGACTGGGCTTTGGCTGTAGCAACCAACTATTATACACAATTTTAGCGACCATAATGTTAAAATTATATTGGCAAATTAATGCTATGCAATAGAGTTCCACCTCCAATGAGCAGTGGCACCCTGTCATCATTTGCCTGTTACGCCACTTCAGCACCACGGCCAGCAACCTCTCCTGCTGCCCGCTCTTTGAGTGAATACAATTAAGCCGCCATGATTTTTATTTCAAATATAGTCTATGTGCATTTACATCTGTGGTCGCGGTTCATTTATTCAACAGACAGTTGTATCCAAAGTGACTTAACATAATTAAGGATTAAATGTAACATTTCTTACTTGAGAATTATCATTATTATAATGACTTATGACCGCATTATGAGGTGTTATGAATGTATGCATAACTGATTATAGATTATAACGGTGACCAGTAACCTGTTAGTGGGGAAGGTCACTTTTAAAATGTATTCCACTACAGATTACAGAATACATGCCTTAAAATGTATTTTGTGAAGTATTCCGATAGATTACTCAAAGTGAGAAACGCATTGTGAATACTTTGGATTACATCAGCCCTGTTTTATATTTTATTAGCAGTGGATGAAACAGTTATGTGAGGTTATGTGAAGTTGTAAGACCCATAGTGTCAACTACAACCCAAAACCTTTTGCTTTACAGTGAGGATTGATTAATCAACCAATGTGCTATATGACACACTTAATGGCATCATGGCAAAGACAGAAGGCTAAAAGGCTACAAAATCCCAAACAAAGTAAACACCAGATTCTTTGTAAGGAATTTCATCAGCACATGGGGAGTTACATGCCGTTTTGCAGAACACCCTATCAACAAATGAGAACCTATACTGGCCTAAAACATGCGGGCTGGCTAGGCCCTATTGGCCTACAACAAAACTATTTTACATTCTACATTCCATGAGACGTTTTTCATTTAGGCTATCAATATGAACAGAGAGGGAAAGAGAAGGAAGCCACCTGAGAGATACATGCCAGCAGGCTACATGTTAATAAATAATTTGATAGTTTGAAAACGCCTGCCCTTGCTCCAGTTACTTCCCAACACTTACAGTACAGTGACCTTCATAGAAAGTGTACCGGAATTAACATAACATAATTAGTGAATTCATAGTGAATCCATTCATTATGGGATGAATTGAACTATGTAGGACATAGTACAGGCCTAGTCCATGTCGAAAAAAAGATTAAACAATTTGGAACTCTGGCTTTCACCGCCAGAGTCTTTATTAAATACAACCCAAAACTAAAAAACAGACCAGGGGCCTCATTTATAAAGCGTTCTTACGCACAGATTTGATCTTAGACCGTGCGTACGCTCAAATCCATGCCAACGCTCAGATTTATAAAAAACGTCTTTGACGTGGAAAAGTGCTTATCTCCACGTCAGGTTCAAACTTGACGTACGACCATTTCCTTGTGGTAATGCCGGGGTACTGCAAGTAATCTGAGGTCTTAGTGCGATGCATTTTCAAAATTCCAAGACCAACGATCTCATGTCTTTCTTTGCCATATGCATGATCAATATCAGAAGATTTTTAAAGAGGTTTTTGGACGCAGCTTAATGTTTCATGGTTTGGCATAAAACTGCTAATGAGAACTACAGCCCACTTAAGAAAGTGAAAAAACGTATAGCTTACTTATTTCATAATATCTAAAAAAAAACACCAAGACCTACGATAGAATGATTGAAACATTCTTACAGGTGATCTAGTATATTTGGTGTTCTCACCAATCTAATATTGACCATAACATGTCCAATTGCCCTCGTTTAGGAGAGGAAAAGTACATTTGTGCCAGGGATGTAGTGGTAAAATAAGAGGTGGGTGAACTATGAATTCTGCAATCTCGGTGAGGCGGACTGCGCCATGCGGTATCGGATTTTTTAAAAAGGCTAAAAAGGCTGATTCATTTACTTGCTATTCACTCCTCAGTTATGTTCCAGTCTATAGGTCTGGATAGTTAATGGAGAGCAGAGGTGCAGCTGAGGTCAAACTCTGTGACCCCAACACCACCTTTTGTTGTGTCTCTAACTGTCGGAATGGAGCACTGTAACAAATGGAGTGATTTGTTGGTGTGAGTGTTCAAGTTCTCTCCGAGATGCCGTTTCTGGGTGCCTTTTGTTTACTTGTGGGCTTGTTTGTTGCCGTGGTGATGAAGAATTCATGAGA
The DNA here is from genome assembly GCF_046254945.1 of Alosa pseudoharengus. Lineage (NCBI taxonomy): Eukaryota > Metazoa > Chordata > Actinopteri > Clupeiformes > Clupeidae > Alosa > Alosa pseudoharengus. The sequence goes on along the minus strand of NW_027468564.1, from coordinate 33,053,246 downwards.
GGCCTGGATGTAGGTTGCGCCGAGCTAAGTTTAATGAAGTCATGACACATTCACGTGTGCACACACACACACACACACACACACACACACACACACACACACACACACACACAAACACACACTGATACACACACACTGAAATTGTTGTGCTCAGATATAAATTGATTTAAAGATATGTCTATCTATCTGTCACAAACACATGTTTATAAGCATGTTTTCCTTACATTACTTAACCCCCACATCCATAACGCACACACACACACACACACACACACACACACACACACGCACGCACGCACACACACACACACACACACACACAGAGAGAGCAGCACCAAGATAGATGACTGTTCTCAACTCTGCCAGGGGGAGGTGATGTTGTATTACTGTCAGGAAAGATGAATGGAGAAGATGAGAGAGAGAGAGAGATAGGGAGAGAGAGAGAAAGAGAGAGAGAGAGAGAGAGAGAGAGAGAGATAGGGAGGGAGAGAGAGAGAGGGGGAGAGAGAGAGATAGGGAGGGAGAGAGAGAGAGAG